>NC_043702.1:63385026-63616388 GCF_006229205.1 Suricata suricatta
TGCTGTTCATGAGTTCGAGCCCCGGGTTGGGCTCTGTGCTGACAGCTCAGAGCCTGGAGGTTGCTTCAGATTCTGTGTCTCCCTCTCTCTCTCTCTGCCCCTCCCCTGCTCATGCTCTTTCTCTCTCTCTCTCTCTCTCTCTCTCTCTCTCTCTCTCTCTCTCTCTCTCTCTCTCTCTCACACACACACACACACACACACACACAAATAAACATTAAAAAAATTAAGAAAGAGATATGGCTGTTTAATAACAAAAATTATTTTGTTTTGTATTTGAAAATCTGAACTGGTGATTCTTACTATTGAAAAAGATGTAATATACAGAGTTCAGAGAGGTATATAGCTTCAATCTGAAATATTATTTAATATTCTGAAAAAAGGTAAGTAAATATATATGTAAATACAAAAATGTATACATACGGTTTAAAAGTTTATTTATTTATTTGGGGGGGTGAGAGAAACAGAGTGGGAGAGAGAGAATCCCAAGAAGGCTCTGCACTGTCAGCACAGAGCCCAATGTGGGGCTCGAACCCATGAACTATGAGATCGTGACCTGGGCCAAAACCAAGAGTTGTACGCTCAATGACTAAGCCATCCAGGTGCCCCCCAAAATATATATTATATATTCTGTATATCATATATGTTCCATATAGATATAATATTTTATAATGCAACAAGGAGAGCAAAGCTATATGCAGTATTCTTGCTGGTAGAATGCAAATTTAGGGATGCAGATTTAGAGGAGGAACTGAGATTATTTTTATTTCTCAAAAATTGAGCCAATTATCTAGAGGAGTTGTTCTCAAAGTATGATCCCTGGACCAACAGCATTGATGGGAATTTGTTAGTAATGCAATTCTTAGGACCTACCCGAGATCTATTCAATCAGAACTCTGCTGTTGGGACCCAGCAAACTGTTCTAACAAGCCACCCAAACGATTCTGGTGCCTACTGAAGTTTCAGAACCACTAATCTGATTTGATATTCACAGGGTGGACTTGTTTGATTTCTGGGGGCTCCTTGATTTGAAACTTACTTGGTTGAGCATTATTTATCAGTTTAGGCATATATTGTGTACATACACATGTATGCATAGATAATAGAGGTGTATATAAATATATATGTGCATATATATACATATATTCTCAATTACAGAGTAATCTGTAGTTTTCTCAATAATATGTATCTACTGTATTCAATATTATAACATCTAACAGTAGTTTGGAAATTAGGCCTACCATTTCTGCAGGGGCTATTCCCATTATAATAAACATTTGAGGGGTGCCTGGTTGGCATTTGAGGGGTGCCTGGTCAATTATGCATCCAACTTTGGCTCAGGTCATGATCTCAAGGCTTGTGAGTTCGATCCCCACATTGTGCTCAGTGCTGACAGCGCAGAGCCTGGAGCCTGCTTTGGGTTTTGTGTCTCCATCTCTGCCTCTCCCCAATTCATGCTCTCTCAAAAATCAATAAACATTAAAAAATTATAATAAACATTTGAAAACTTTTTTTTTCTTCATTAAAAGGGAATACTTGTTATCCTGATTAAAAAGTACATTTTCTTAAGCGTATTTAAGTGGGAAATAATAGACCTGAATGACTTGGGTGAATTTCAGAATAATATGAGGGACAGATGATTAGCTCTGCTGGATATACAGTGTAGAGGACTTAAAAATAAACAATGTTACACCGAGACATGTGGAAGGCAGCTGTGCTCACCTCTGTACCCCCAAAGCTGCACCACATTGAGACATTTTGAAGTAACTACATGAGAAAGAACAAGAGACTTCAACACATCTTGACTCATAAATCAGTTTACTTGTCTCCAATAGCAGGAGCAGTGAACCTGTGAGCAATGAATTTTTCTACACCATCAATAGTTAAATATAAGAAAAATGGCTCTCAGATGTTCCTGGTCTTCCCTGGGAAATGTGAATCTTTTAGTTATGACTACACTTATAATGAAGAGCTGCATGCTGGATATTGTTCTTAGACATTGCTTCCTGCTACCCACAGTGTAAAAACAAATGAATATTTTAAATGGAACGTAGTCAAGAGACTTAATGCATTTACAGATCCAGATGTAAGGTCATTGAGGAGCTCATTACTCTATTACCAAAAATGTGTATTGACTTTATTTCTGTCCATGTTCTTTCTTCTAAGATAGTTTGTTATAAGAACACTAATTTCTGTTGCATACTGATCATGGTGACTGCGGCAGGTATAACATGATGGTCTGTGTGTCTGTGTTGATGGTAAAGCAGGGAGGTCACCTATGTTTGTACTCTCTTCAATACAATTGAGATTTGTTTCCCAGTATCTATTACTAGCTAAATCTTTTTGGTGCCAGTTCTGAGAAATCACAAGGCAGAACAGTCTTGTGGGGAATTAGCTCCATCTCAAAATCATGAGTCTTTAAAACACTTAAATAAGGTTTATACTAAGAAATAGACTTGGCTGAATTAATGCCATACTCTTATGACTTAGCTCCAGAATCACACACTTTCTTATGCCCTGGGTTTTATTATAATTGAAATTTTGACAGTTCCTCTAATTAAATGCATAGCATAAATGTATAACATAAGCTGCTCTAATTAAATATGTAGCATTATCTAAATATATCAAGCATAAATATATTAATAAGCAGATACATAATCATTGACTACAAAAGTAAAAAGAATTTGTGATTTTTATTCAGGTATAAGAAATAACCTATTTCCCTTTTATTATTTCTTTTATTTTCATTAACCTTTCTTATGCTACAAAAGCATATATCTTACCAATTTTTAGGCAATGACTAGACAATTTGATATATAAAATCATATTATTCTTATTGGTTTGC
Source organism: Suricata suricatta (assembly GCF_006229205.1). Lineage (NCBI taxonomy): Eukaryota > Metazoa > Chordata > Mammalia > Carnivora > Herpestidae > Suricata > Suricata suricatta. The sequence continues at coordinate 63,387,869 of NC_043702.1, forward strand.
TGTTAGTGATCTTTGAAATTGAATTTTCCTCTTTATGCTTTATTATTTCATTGAAATGATTAATGAAAATTTTATTTTTTGTAGGTTTCTTTGGTTACTTTAGTTGCAAACACTCTTGGCTACTCAGACCTTGGCCCCATTAAATCCCTTCGGACACTTAGAGCTTTAAGGCCTCTAAGAGCTTTATCTAGATTTGAAGGAATGAGGGTAAGAAGATGTCAAACTTTCTAATATGAACTTTCTAATATAGCAAATATAGTATTCTTATTTTCTAAATGGAACATAAAATATGAAAAAACAAGTATGTGGAAATTGGGGACTATTTATATTTATATACACATACGTATATGTGTAGGCATATAGATGGATATTTATATATGTGTGTGTAGATATGCATATACACAGTATTCGGTGCATAGTATTTAACAAAGAGTAAGTCAAATACAGTAATGCCTCTTTCACAGAATACTGTTAGGCAGTAATCCAAATGAGTGATGTCTCTCTTTTTAAATGAAAATCTTCCCTATGCTAGGAAATTTAAGTGAAGAGGACACTGTTCTGATAACATCTCCCATATACAAGTCATCAAGGACTTGCCTGTATCAGGTGCTCAAAAAACTTTTTAAAGAGGTCTCCTGGTAGGAGTCATAAGAAAAATCAGGGAAGTAAAGTGGCATCAGCCACCACCTTAAATTTTATCCTTAAAAAAATGCTTCAGTAATAGGATGATATCAAAATTACAGTTGATAAAACTAAAGCTCTGAAAATTTACTGAATTTGCACTAGGCTGCATGGTGTCTGAAAAGAGGTCATTTTGCAGAGACAAACAACATGGATAAATAATAACTACTGACAACTGAGCTTTCAGAGCTGTATTAAACTAGCAACTTCATCAAATACATGGAGGACAATGACCTTATTTTCTCTAATTAGTCCATATTCTCATTTACTGCTGCCCTCCTCAAATTTCTTTTTCACCAGATTTCTACCTGCTTTCTCATGCTTCTTTTGTTCTCTTGGCTGGGAGTGCTTCTCCCTGCCCCGTCTCAACCCCAGCTCACCAGCATAGCAGACACATACCCAGCCGTTAAGCCACAATGTAGATCTGCTTTGTCTCTTCACCACCAGATATCTGTGAGCTTTCTCCCTTCGTGTTCAGACACACAAAATCCTTAATGTTTTGCACTTATTTGTCTGACTGCCTCTCTCTACCTGTAGTCCCTGAACAGCTTGACATGCAGATTAGCGTACCTCACTGCTTCTTGGAGTGTGATCTGCAGACCAGCCAGCAGCAGCATCTAAGAACTTATTAGAAATGCAGAAGCCCAGGCCCTCCTCTAGACCTACTGAACCATGAACTCTGGGGCGGGGCTCAGAAGTCTGAGGGCTCAGGTGAATATCAGAGATTTTTTAATGTAGCAGATCTTTAGTGTTATCCCTGCTACACTAGAACTGTCATGTCTACTGTTGGATGCATCCAGTAGATGATGGCTCCTGTGTATATGACAGATGATAATTATACCCAAAAAATCATAAGTGTAATTCAATACTGTTATCATATAAGAATTGAAAAATGACAAGTTGTGCTCTCATACAGAAAGACAGTATTGGAATCCATTGACATTAACTTCATTTTTTGAGCATTGGTAGATTGTTACAATCGATTTAGAACTTATGACTCATATCTGGACTCAAACAGACCATATACTACAGTTTCATGAACAAAGAATATACATTCTCCTAGAAAACTACTTCCCTCAGCAATTAAGCGAGCCCATTATTTTACCCTTTTTGCTCTTTGTTTTTATCTATAATATAGCTGAACAAGATACAGGAGAATGTTTTAATATATTTGGAGGAGCAGAAATGTCTCTTTAGTATTTATTAACCATGTAAAAAGGATATGTTTTTCACACTGCAAGATAATTCTAAAGATAAATGAAATAATGATTTGAAGCATTTTGTAGTTAGCTTCCTTTGAGTCTTGAGGCTCCTAAGCTTATTGACTTTCCCAAATGTCTGCTCATCAGACCAATATGTACCTATCTCCCTCCGAGACCACCATTGCTCATATTCTTTCAGCAAACATTTTAGGCACCAACTATTTGTCAGCTATTAGGCTATAAAAAGAGTGAGTACAGTGGTGAAAAGACCTCAGTACCCCAAGACTGAGTAGGGACAAAAGTCACGGAAGGACGGGCAGGGAAACAGTAGTTACTCTTTGACATCTGCTGTAAAATGGCAAGCACACAGTACTACAGGACCGTAGGCTCGAGTAGCTGCCTGGGGAAGTCTAGGAAGGCCTCACAAGGAGGTGACTTTGGAGCCAAGACTGAAATAGTGGGTCCCCAAACCCCAGGCACCTAGACATTCCAGGCAGAGATGCTACTTGATAGAGAGGTATAGGGTTAAGTGTGCAAGGCATGTCTGAGCAATGACTAGAAGGATAAGTGTACCACAGTGATAAGCACAGTGGGGAGGTTAGCAGGAAGTGGGGGTGAAAGCATAGACTGGAACAAAAGTTGACCACTTTGAACTTTATTCTCTACTCCTGCGTTTCCTAACTCTTTAGTGCCGTGTGCACCATAAGGATCTCATAAAAGTATGAATCATCTCTTCATTAAAAAATGTTCACCCATAATGTTTTTCATAGAATTGTATTCTGGCATCAAAGCTCGATGCCCACAGACCCTATGGTGATAACTAAGCCCACAGGATGATTGGCTGTTTTTGTAAAGGAAGTTTTATTGCCTCTCAGCCATGCCCATTGGTTTATAATCTATTGCTACAGAAGCAGAATTGAATTCTTGCAATGAGATCATATAACCCTCAAAGCCTAAAAATACTTAAGAAAATGCTTGCCAACAGCTGCTCTAGAAAATCTCAAAGAAGGTCAAAGATTTTTAATGTTTCACTATTTGGAACAAAAGGGGAAGCACAATGCTCTTACTTAGCAAATTAGTCTTTAACACATTTGGACTCAAATATAGACTAGAGCTGATACATAAAAAGACAGGTAGGATTTGAAAGATGGGGTAATTAAGAAAATCTGGAGAGTGATCAATGCTACAGTAGGCTCCATGCAGCAAAATTGGAATGGCAAGAGGCACAAGTGATTAATAGCAGTGGAAATGCTGAAAAGCTGAAATAAAGGAAGTATTAAAGATAAACTACTTCATTTTTGTTTTAACCGAAGCGAGCATTATCTATATTTAGCCAAGAAACAGAGGTCCCGAGGTCTTAATTGAATTCCATACCATACAACAGGCAGAACCAATTAAATATAAGGGATTCATACACTAAAAGACTCCCAACCTTAACTCCTTTTTATATATACCAATAGTTTCTCTATACGGGAAAATATTAGCACTGACAATTCTAGGACTGGGAGCCTTTAAATGTACATTTTTGAATTTTTTCATTTATACTTAGAAATTTCTTTTTTTCTAGATTATGCAGATTTACAACTTACATATATCAGGTTTTTGGTTTATTATTTTTATTTCTTCATTTATTTAAGCTATGGTATCATTTTAGCTACTTTGTTTTATATATATTATATATGTAATATACACTGTATACTAATACTATTATATTACTATTAATATATTATGTATTAAAATATATATCATATATTTTGGGCAGACTTATTGGTCACAGGACTCCTGTCTCATTTTGTCTTAGTTGGCATACAGCTAAGCATAGACAGTTAATACATGTTGGTTGGTGATTTGATATGTTAAACATGTAAGGGTACCTTTTCTAATTTCTTTAATTCTTCATTGTGTTTCATTAATGTTGACCATTTAACATTTTTACTAATCCTAATCATCCTTTTCTTTCCTTTGACTACTAGGTGGTCGTGAATGCACTCATAGGTGCAATTCCTTCCATCATGAATGTGCTACTTGTGTGTCTTATATTCTGGCTAATATTTAGCATCATGGGAGTAAATTTGTTTGCTGGAAAGTTCTATGAGTGTGTTAATACCACAGATGGGTCACGTTTTCCAACAAGTCTAGTTAAAAATCGTTCCGACTGTTCTGCACTGATGAACATTAGTCAAAATGTGAGATGGAAAAATCTGAAGGTGAACTTTGATAATGTTGGACTTGGCTACCTGTCTCTGCTTCAAGTTGTAAGTGAGCCCTATCATGAATGCTTGATATTTTAATAGACTCTGGATGAAGGATATAATTCATTGTTTAATCTATTAACTAGAAATTAAAGATAATGTACTTTGTGACTTTAAAAAGAGACTTGGTCTTTCTTAGAACATGTGCCTATAAAATATGTTCTGGAAAACTCTTCCTCTGGAAAAATTAAAGTTTATGTGCAAAGTTTTCAGAAATTGTATAAACCTAGAAATAATTAACTGTGCTAAGATTTACAATGTGACTTGGGACTATGTCCTTTTGGTTCTCAACATAGTGTCTTCATATTAAATTGATATTTTGAAATACAGTAAAATCCAGTGACTTGATGTCAATTAATAAATGTAACAATAAATGGACCAAGCTCATGTATGGCTATTTTAGAGTATGAGTTCCACATTCAGATTCTGTTGTTATATTTACAGGCAACATTTAAGGGATGGATGGATATTATGTATGCAGCTGTTGATTCTGTTAATGTAAGTATTGGTCAATATAACACAAATTCCACAATTTTTAAAGATCCTTAGTTTAGGTCAGCCATTTTCAAGTAGTAGCTCCTAGGAGCCCTCGGTATGTACACACGAAATGAAGGACTTCCTTCCACCTAACAATAGCCTTGTGATGGCGTGTGCAGCATTTGGGGACAGAGCTTAACTCAAATTCTGGCTCTATCGTATATAAGCTCTGCAGCTGACTTTGAACAGATTACTGTGCCTCTCTCAGCTTGTTTATTGGCTATAAAGAGAAAATATTTACTGTCCACATCATGGGATTGTTCTGAGGAACCAACAAGAAAATGTAAGCCTGGCAATTGGCATAGCCTCGCAATAAGTGCTCAATAAATACATTTGTCAAAATAAAAATTAAATATCATAAGTTATTCATGGGTTTAAAAATTTTTTTATTCACAGATTTTGTTGTTTTTATATTTAAAATGCTGTAGAAGAGTTTATGTGAAATGAGTTCCATGGTGAGAAGTTAAATCCCATGAAGACATTTCTGTAATCAAATGAAGAAAAAAAATCAGTAAAATGTATATTAATATGGTATCACCTTCTTTACAGTTTTTTATTTCATGGAAATAAGAAACATACTTTAGTTCATTTAGTTACTAAATTGTCCTACCAATCTGAGAACAAGTACTACATATGGTTAGGTCCTTTATAGTCGTTTGAAGATTATATTCTTGTACATAGTAAGCATGCAATAAATATTTACTTAATGTTGAATAAATTTTTAAGAATGTTTAGGCTGCTCCTCATAATGCTACAGCTTCTGAAAAGCCAAGTTCATCAAGGAGAGTACTGTTTGGATTAACTTGTCAGACCATGTAAAAAACAAAATGACCAATGTCATTGTCAATATGCTGCTAACTTCTGTTCATTTTATAGGTAGATAAGCAGCCCATCTATGAATACAGTCTCTACATGTATATTTATTTTGTCATCTTTATCATCTTTGGGTCATTCTTCACTTTGAACTTATTCATTGGTGTCATCATAGATAATTTCAACCAACAGAAAAAAAAGATAAGTATTTTAAGGTTTTTATACTGCTCTGAATAATATGAACAATTATTTTCCTAAAAATATAATGTAAAATTTAATTTGAAATCAATTAGAAATTAGCTTCATTATAACTTCATTTATTTTTTAAGTAGTTAAATACAGATATGCTTAATCTCATTTATCTCTGCACAGAAAATAATTATCTCCTAAGTCATATTTTTAAGCAATACGACAAATATTCAGTTTTTTTCAAAGTCTGCTATAGAGGATTGACTAGTTAAGAATAATTAATTGCACTAATTGTTTATTCAAAACATATTTAGGGGCACCTTGGTGGCTCAGTCGATTGAGCGTCCGGCTTTGACTCAGGTCATGATCTCACGGTTTGTGGATTTGAGCCACACGTCAGGCTCTGTTCTGACAGCTCAGAGCCTGGAGCCTGCTTCAGATTTTGTGTCTCCTTCTCTCTCTGACCCTCTCCTGCTTGTGCTGTCTCTCTTGCTCGCTCTCTCTCAAAAATAAATAAAATATTTAAAAAATTAAAAAACAAAACATATTTCATGAGGAGTTACTTCATTCATTCTCTGAGCCACTGTTCTGTGTGGTACATATTGGACTGGCCCTTGATGGACCACACAGGATATGTTTCCTGACCTCAAGGAGTTTGTATCATAGCAGAAGAAATGATACATGTGATTCAGAGTTGTTGAGTGTTGCAAGTGAGATACTATCCTGAAATTTGTTTCCTTAACCTACAACTAACCTAATCAACTGTATTAGTTTTTTAGGGTTCCTGTAACCAAGTACCACAAACTGGTGGTTTCAAACAGCAGAAATTTATTCTCTCACAGTTATGGGAGCTGCAAGTCCAAAATCAAAGTTTTGGCAGGGCCATGCTCTTTTTAGAACTTTTAGGGGAGGAGGATCCTTCCTTGCATCTTTCAGCTTCTGGTAGCTCAAGTGTTACTTGGCTTACAGCAGCATATGGGTAGTCTCTGCCTCCATGGTCACATGGAGTGTTTTCCCTCTCTATGTCTCTCTCCTTTGCTTATGAGGACACTGGTCCTACTGGATTAAAGGCTCGCTCTACTCTAGTATGACCTCACCTTGATCTAATTACATCTGCAATGACATTTCCAAATAAGGTAATTCTGAAATGGGGGGGCTAGGACTTTAAAATATCCTTTTTTGGGGACATAATTCAACATAAAATATCTACCCTAAACTGTATTATTATTATTATTATTATTATTATTATTATTATAGACTTTATCTAAATGTGGGCAGTCACAAAGAGGTTAAGTGATGTACCTGAGATCATGCATCTAGTAAGTGATAGTTTTGATAGTCAGTAGTTGATCCCATTGGCTGCCTATATTTTTTTAGGCCCCTGCACTATGCTAGATCCCTGAATACTCTAATATGAAATAGTGATAAGTGTAATAAAAATTATCAAAGCCAACAATAATAACAACAACCAAATAAGTGGGCAGAGGAAAAATAGATATAAATAGAAAAAAGCAGCTCTAGAAAGTTACATGATTTATGTGACAATTGGTAGTCCTTATAAGATTATTAAGATGTAGCAACTGTGAGGCAGAAAGATGGATAATCCACAGGGAAGGGTAGAGAAATGTGTGAGCACATGCATAGGGATGAAAAAGGCAATAATATAGGAGATGGCCTTCAGTCCAGTTTGGATGGAGTTTTGAGATGGAGTTTTAAGAAGAGAAATAGTACAAGATGAAGTCTAGCCTGAGAGCAGATCTGAAAAGCCATACTAGGTATTTTTCAGTAGAAGCTGATGTGTCTTTGAGATATTTTCAGCAAGGGAGCACATATAGGCAGGACGGCGGCATTTATGAAGACTTGATGATGTGTCTGATTTGGTGTAAAGTATCCCACATGTGTAATCTTAGGTTTTACAACAAATCTAAAAGGCATCATATCACCATGTCCCCAGTCAGAGAGGATGTGTCACGTGCATGTGATCCGACAGTTAGGAGGTAGCCTCATCACAGATCCAACTCCGGAGTCTATTCTTTCCGAGACCATGAAAACTCAGTTTTAATTTAAAAACTGAATCCAGCAATGATGCATAGAATGACTGGAAAGAGACCCAAGACTAGGTCAGATTCTGCATACCTGCAACCTGGACCACATTTAAGGCTCCAAATTAGTCATTTGCAGCAATGGAGAATTCGGGATATGTTCAATAAAGAGATTGTAGTGGATACAGTCTACAGTATTATCTGTTACATAACTGAGTTACTGTGACTGTAGCGCCACCCACAGGAAGATAAATGTTTCCAAGATAAGGGGTAGAATTCCAAGAGGGAGTCATTTTAGATACTGGCGTAGCATTTAAGAAAAGATGGATATACAAGAAATGAAATGTCATTATTGTACATGATTGTTATTCACAATCAGAAGAAAGTTTAGTAAATGTTAAATGTGATTTATGCCTATATTTTCAAATGATAGGTTTTTTCCAAAGATTTTTTGAAAATTCCATCTTCCATTATTACATTTAATATCTGAGTCACACTTAGCTAACATTATCATACATTCAGAGAATCTTTAAAAATTGACAGTTAACCTTGAAAATAATTTTATAAAGTATACTCTAATTTTCTATTTAATTATTTTTTCAACCCTAGTAATTATATATGTGTATATATAGTATATAAGCATGTACATATGATTCCCCCAAATTCCTTGCATACAATAAATCAAACACGTATCTAAATAAAGTCATGTGACCATGGACAGGACAGCCACAGTCTTAATTGCTTTAATCTTCTTGCTTTTAACTGTTATTCTTACAAGAATTGCCACTGGCAGAAGATGGGATGGGTTGATACCCATACCATTCCTGTCAGGCAAAAGTTACTAATTTAGAAGCACTGCCAACTACCACTAGCCCCTACATTTCTTCTCGTATTTCATTTGCAATTTAAGCTTACCTTTTATATTCTGACCTTTTCTGAATGGCCTAGGGTTTCTTTCCACGTCACTGAGAAGACCAACACTTCAATTAACCCACTACCTAGGAGCTCTCTGGTAGATAACTTTGTGTCTGTGAATTCATTTAATCCACAGACAAGCTAATGAAAGTGGCATCTTTATAGAAAAGTATATGCTGCTGGGGCCTGGTTAGGATAAGGATCTTGTTTCAAAGCAATCAACAAGTCCATTGGCATTCAGGATCCATTCAAGGCTTTGTTTGACTTCAAAGCCCATATTCTTTTCCCAGTGTATTCTTAGTACTTTGGTCTCTGCTCGTAGCTTCTCCAATAACCAACCCCACCTTACTAGTTTTTCCAAATACCCATCACTTCCATAACTAATGTTTTCATTTTAATAAGTTCATGTGATAATAAGAGTTTAATAATTCATTAGAAAACATACTTTGGAAAATTAGAACACAAATTATTAATAGGTTCAAGTTATAAAAGGGAAAAATATGTAGTATATTTACACAAAAACCTAGTAGAGTCCTGGTTACATATGGGTGAATTCCAAGTAAAGCAACCCTTTTTCGTAACCACAACCTTATTAGGAAGGTCAATAACAACAGTAATAGCTACTAACAATTATTGAGGGCTTGTGTATCTAGCATTATTCTGAATGCTTTGAATGGATTATCTATGTTGACCCTCCAAACAAAGCAACTTAGATATAGCTACTCTTGTAATGATGAAATAACTTATCTTTAAAGAGATTAAAAAACGTGCCTAATGACAACAGAAATAGGATTTGAACAAAGATGACCTGATACTAGAACTAAAGTCTTAAGAACTATGTACCACAGCCTTGACAGGTAGTGTGTAACATTGAAAAAGACCAGCCAGACTTAGAGTGTCTTCCATCTAGCTTCTAAAGGGATACATTTTGCACAAAGTCTCTAACGCTACAGTAAAACCAAACCAACCAACACAAGTTCCTTTATTGGAGTATTTTATAATCTCCTCCTAGTTTTAGTCCCACCTTTCATTATTTTGGCCAACTAGGTATCATTAAGAAAAGTTAAAATTAGCCACTTTGATTTTTACCTCTAATTCAGAGCTATCTTCCCAGTGTGTTCCTAGCTTCTTCCGGTAAGTTCTTGACCTGCTATGGTATTCAGCTTCTGCTCATACATAGTTCTGTTAACATTGGCCTGAAAGCTCTCCCTGATACCGAGCATGAATATGTAAGATAAATACCAAAGACTGTGTATCAACTAGAATAAAGTTGAATTAAAACAGTTGAAGAAAGAAAGCGGAGTCTGGTTACCATTAAGTATTTGATAAATTTTTTAAAATGCAACATAATAGGAAGCTGAATATTGCCTAATACAAGAAAACAAAAGGCAAACAATAACCAGATCATCTTTAACTTCCCGACCCTACAAGTTAAGTAAGGATTTGGGAACTATAAATTATCCAAAATAAATTCCTAATTACATGGATTATACTAATTTATCCCATTACTAAAAATTTGATATTGTAAATCAATGTAGAAAATATGTGAATCTGTAAAAATTACAGATAGTTTTAAAGAAATTAGCATACCCTAAAAGAACAGATAAAGCTTCTAGGTCCTCTTTGTGAGCTAAAGATCAAAAAACTTCATTTAAATTTTTTCTCAATGTTTCTTTTTTGAAATTTTTCTAATGTTTATTTATTTTTGAGAAGGAGAGATAATGTGAGCAGAGGAGGGACAGAGAGAGAGACAGACAGAATCCAAAGCAAGCTCCAGGCTCCCAGCTGTCAGAACAGAGCCTGATGCAGGGCTTGAACTCACAAACTGCGAAATCATGACCTGAGCTGAAGTCAGACACTTAACCAACTGAGCCACCCACACACCCCAATGTTTATTTATTTACTTATTTATCTATCTATCTATTTATTTATTTAGAGAGAGGGTACCAACTGGGGATGAACAGGGAGAGAGAGACAGAGGATCCAAAGCAGACTCTGCACTGTCAGTGCAGAGTCCAACATGGGGCTCGAACTTACAAACCATGAGATCATGACATAAGTCAAACTCAGTTGCTTAACCAACTAAGCCACACAGGCAACCCCAAAAATCTTCAGAGTTAGTTATTTTTACTGTTGAAATTTAAAGGTTGTCTATTCATTAGGAAGTCCTTCATGTCAAGGATCCTGGATCATTGGTAATTCCCTCAATACCTCAAACACTATGATACATACTGCTGACATTCAATAACCTGTTTATGTTGAAATTTCTTTATTAGAATGAAAAAACATAGCTAGTGAGTTTCTTGAACCCCCCCACACACATACTGTGTGTGACATGTTCACTGTACAGTGGTCTCCCTCACCCATTATCTATAGGGCATATTTCAATACCCCCAGCAGATGCCTGAAACCACAGACAGTACCAAACGTTAAATACACCATGTTTTTTCTTCTACATGCATACCTATGGTAAAATTTAATATATAAATTAGGCATAGTGAAAGAATAACAACAACAATAATAAAATAGAATAATATGCCATAATATAAGTTATGTGAATATGGTCTCTCTCACTCATAATATCTTATTGCACTATACTCACTCTTCTTGTGATGGTGTGAGATGATCAAATGTCTGTGTGATCAGATGAAGTGAGGTGAGTATATGGAGACATTGTGATGTAGCCTTAGGTTTCTATCAACCTTCTGACCTATGCCAGGAGGATCACTTGCTTCTAGACCACAGTTGACCGTGGATAACAGAAACCACGGGAAGCAGAACCACAGATAAGGGGGCACTACTGTGTGTTCTTTTTCTGTGCTAAAGGAATATGGCATTTATAAATGAATACAAATAACATAAAACTATTTTAGTATGGTTTTGGCCCCTACTTTTCATTAGAGTCCCAAATATTAGCCAGATCATCAAAAAGTATATTTAGTATTACTTTTCATAACTCTTCCTAATATATTTGTAATCTAGCAACAAAATGCCTGAGATAGGTAGCAGATAAAATGAAATACCAGCACGTAGTTTAAAATGACAGGGGTTCCCACATCAAAAGAAAATTGAGCCAATAATTATTATATATATTTTGTATATCCACATTACATTATATATGGAGAGTAACATGCCTACATCTAAGTAATTTATTTAGAGTTATTTTATTTAGTAGTTTATTTATAGTTATGTGGCACATAATAAAATGCGTTTTATTTTTGTATTAATACATTTTCAACCTGTCTAAATGATCTGAGGAACGATCCAGACCATGATTCTGATTTTAACTAGATTTATTTTATTTCTTTACCTTGGAGGTCAAGACATCTTTATGACAGAAGAACAGAAGAAATATTATAATGCGATGAAAAAGCTGGGATCTAAGAAACCACAAAAGCCGATACCTCGGCCAGGGGTAAAAAACAAAAAACAAAAAAAAAAGGAAAAGAAAGAAAAACCAGTTTATTCTAAAACAACACAGGGGTTAGGGACACCAACCCTCCACACAGTCAAAATTGCATATCAACTTTTGACTCCTCAAAATCTACTACTAGTAGCCTACTGTTGACTAAAAATCTTACTGATAAACTAAATGGTGGATGAACACATATTTTACATGTTATATGCATTATATACTGTATTGTATAAGGTAAGCTAGAGAAAAGAAAATGTTATTAAGAGAATCATAAAAAGGAGAAAATATATTTACAGTACTGCACTGTATTTATCTTTTAAAAATCCATTATTAATGGACCCAGGCAGTTCAAAACTGCTATACAGGAGCACCTGTATATTTTTACAAATATATCTTTAGCATATAAAGTCTCAAATTATTTTTAATTCATCTTTAATGTACAACTAGTTCTTAAACATAAATGCTAATATTTGAACAAAAGACCTTATAAAACTGAATATATGTATTTTGAACATTACCACCGTTGTTAATATTCCTATAAAAATAAAAAATAATTACATATGGTTTTACTTTTATATTAGCTACACAGCTTACTACCAGTACAGTGGCCTGTAGAAAATACAAACAAAATGTAATTTTAATTGAAATTTATTTATCTAAGTGATGACTTTATGATGTAGCGATTGTGGTCTATCAGTAGAATAAAACTAACATGAAGATTTTTGATATTTCTACTTTGCCATATTACTTTAACTAATGTGTTGCATTGTCTTGTACTTATATAACAAATAGCAAGAGAAATGGTTGGACTGGTCATGTGTCTAAACTTTTTCCTACTGTGAAGTCAAGACCAGAAATGGGCTCAGATGGAAATAGTGAGTCTAAGCAGTCAAAGAATAGTTTGTGTTTCTCTAACAACTGGGGCAATAAAATTTAAGTGCATATAATTTTATATGCATTTAGATTTGTATTCAACATAACACACCTTGCCAAAGAGTCATGGCTGGAAACAAAGGCAGTTAGTTCCCAGCTGTCAACATGAGATCACCCAGAACTTTTCAGATGGACATATTGCCAGGTCTCAACCAGACCTATTGAATAACAATCTATGGATTTGAAGTCCTGGTATTTAATTTTTTGCATGCCCTACTTCATCTTGATAAAATGCTTTAAAGCTTTCCTTTAAAGCCTTTCTTAAAAGGATTTTGAAGAAGCTGTGTTTCCTAGAAGGTGTAATACTAACAGTGAGACTGAAAAGAAAGGTGATATGTAAGTATGAATATGTATGGAAATATATATTCCATACATGAAAGAGATAGGAAAATATGTCTCTGATACTACAGCAGTTATCTAAGTACAAGACAATGCAACACATTAGTTAAAGTAATAGGGCAAAGTAGAAATTTAGAGACATGTTATTTTATTAACCTGAAATACTCTAGGTAGTAGAGCTGAGGTGTTTTAGTAAAAAACTACTGGTGACTGAAACAATTCATATTTAACACACTAGGATGGATGAGCTAAAAAGCTGGTATATAGTAGAAAGCAACAACGATGACAAGTTTTCGTTCACTCTGACTTTGATTTAACTCATGAATAATACTCCTTGTAGAAATCAAGAACCTATGACCAAAGATCATTTATGCAACTTTTGGAGATATAACTTAAAAAAATTTTTTTACTAATGTAGTGATTAATAGATATTTGCAAAATTTACTCTACATTCCATATTATTCTTGTTTCTTTACAGAACAAATTCCAAGGATGTATATTTGACCTCGTAACAAACCAAGTTTTTGATATCACCATCATGGTTCTTATCTGCCTCAACATGGTCACCATGATGGTAGAAAAAGAGGGACAAAGTGACTACATGATTGCTGTTTTATCTTGGATAAATCTGGTTTTTATTATCCTTTTCACTGGAGAATGTGTGCTGAAGCTGATCTCCCTCAGACACTACTACTTCACTGTAGGATGGAACATTTTTGATTTTGTGGTTGTGATTCTCTCCATTGTAGGTAAGACCATTTTGAATCAAACTAAACTTCACACATGTTGAGAGAAGGGTTTGAATTCTTGAATGTAAATTTACTTTTGAATATGTTACTAAAATGAAGAATGGAGGAAACTTAAAAACAAAACTAAATAAAAGACCTCTGTGTCAGAATTCTTATGTTCATGCTGTAGGCACAGAAGTAGCAACTAGGTCTATGTGTAGGGTTGTAGGTAGAAAGACCTATATGTAGATAGGAAGACCAATGCAGAATCTGAAATCCCCTCCAATTTTAGCACGTATGAGAACTGTCCCTTGATTAATGATCACTAAAAGCCAGAATATCCCTGAGTCTTCATGAAAATTCTTTCTAAATTCAAAGTGAAGGTAAGGTCTTAAGAAATGCCATTTTCATTTCTTATGGCTTTGTACTTGGCAAAGACTTGCCAATACAATCATTTCTTAACCAACCTCAGTCATGTCCATGAATCACAGCATATGATTGTATGCTTTCTCACCTTTTATTACCATAGCTATTTTTCTGTTTTATTGTTTTCTCATTATCTGTACATGCTTTGCCCAGTATTTTAGGGTTGCATTTAGTTTTAGAATTACAAATTATAGACAGAATGAGATTGTGGAGATTATTTAACACAGATTCAATTCATAGATTGACATAAACAGCAGTCCCAGAAGGGTTAAAGGTCACATAACCTAAAACCACTTTAGGCATTCAAAAACCAGTTTTTGAAAAAAGAGAATTAAGGATGTATTAAGATATAAGAAAACAAATTAAAATTTAGGTAGGAATCTAAGAGTAATAACAAGCAAAATAGTGGGAGGATTCCCATTAAATTAGGAAGAAAAAAAGAGTGTTCCTCTGTTACTTCTATTTTTAACAGTATTGGCTGATGCAATTAGATAAGTAAACAGAGAGGAACATGGAGCAAATTATCTTCATCATCAGATCATATTATGGCATTCTTTACAAATGAAAGAGAATCAACCAAAAACATGGATTCAGTTAGATAGATTTCAGAAGATATAAATTTTAAATCACATGCATCAATATTCATGAATGTTTTATATGTGGACAAAAATTTAGAAAGTTTACCTAAAGAAAAATCTCATTCACATTGGTGATAAAAATAAAGTAAAATATCTAGTAACAACTTTAATAAGAAATGCATAAGACTTGTATGAGGAAAGCTAGTGCACATAAAAGAAGTCTTAAATAATTGAAAGCCTTTTCTTTTACTTGAAAAAGAAGCCCATCACTCTAATCATGACCCTTTTTGAAATAAATTAATTATAAATACAGTGTTATCCCAGTGATAATATACATCTTTTTGCATGTTGGAGATAATAAATTGGCAATGTAAGTCTAAATGATTGTAAAATTCATCTGGAGGAAAAAAATTAAAGTATCCCTAGATATTTAGATTATTACAACATTGATAAAATAAAACAGTATATTAAAAAGCTCAATGGATTCAAATAGATAATTCAAAATTTAATTTCAAATACATAGAAGATAGGCAATTTGCTCAGTAGAAAGATAACAGGAATCAAAGATTAAAGTGTAAAACAAAATGGATTCAAGAAGAAATAGATTTATAACAATGAACCTGAATAGTCCTTCCTATGTCATCTCACATTTTGAATCTATGAAGAAAAAAATAACAACGATGTCTACATAAAAATAAAAATATTCTATGGAGAAAAATTCACCACTACCTCTCCTCAAAACAAAAAGATTGAAAGACAAAATACAGGGAAAAAATTTATGTAACATTTAAAAACAATGAAGGATTAGTACTTTCAATAGAAAAATAGTCTTCCCAAATCAATAAGAAAATAGTAAATCTCTCAATAGGGAAATGGGCAAAGGATTTAACATGGCCAAAAGAAAAAGGTGAAAATAGTCAACAAGCACACAAAATGTCCAATAAATAAGAAAAAAATGTGGATTTTTTTCCAAGAAAAATGCAAATAAGTTATAATGAGATGTTGTGAAACATCATAAGGATTTTCTGGTAAAACTTATAAGAACTACAATACTAATTGAGCATGTGGAGTATGAGCACTTTCATATATCACTATGAAGACTTGTACAAACTTTCTGGAGAGAGATTTTGTGATATATAACAAAATTTTAAATATGCTATTTGATCTAACTTTTACTAATGTATTATCAAATGATGCTCATGTAACTAGAAAAAATATACCTACTCAGATATTCATCTCAGCCAAAAATATTGAATAACATAAAATTCTTAAATGTATGTGTTTACTTGGACAGAGCATTGTAAAGCTATCAGAAATTACTTTGTTGTCATTTGTATGGAAATATTTCCATGATATGTGATGAAATGACTAAAATATATTATAAAAGATGCTTACAATGACATAATTACATTCATGTAACAATGTGTGTGTGTGGGCTTGCATAGAAAAATGTCTAGAGTGAACCTCAGCAAAATAGTAACAGTAATTATAATTGGTGATATTTCAGGTGGCTTATATTTCCTTTATAGCATTTTACTGTACTGCTTAAGTTTTCCACATGAGTAGGTATTACCCTTATAATTAAAATTATTATGGAGGGGAAAAAAATCAACGTCCATAAACAGTAAAAGGAGAGAAAATGTCACAAAGATAATTTCAATCATTTTCCTTTGGAATCAGTCACTCAATCTGATTGTTATGAAATTGCTTTCAATATAAAATGACAGTCCTGAAATCATAAGAGACAAGATAAACATAAACATACTTAGTCATAATTTTCTGTAACATGGAAATTTAAATATTTTTGTCCCCTCCCTCTCACCAGGTATGTTTCTGGCCGAGCTGATAGAAAAATACTTCGTGTCCCCTACCCTGTTCCGAGTGATCCGTCTCGCCAGGATTGGTCGAATCCTGCGTCTGATCAAAGGGGCAAAAGGGATCCGCACGCTGCTCTTTGCTCTGATGATGTCCCTTCCCGCCTTGTTTAACATCGGCCTCCTGCTCTTCCTGGTCATGTTCATCTACGCCATCTTTGGAATGTCCAACTTCGCCTATGTTAAAAAGGAAGCTGGAATTAATGACATGTTCAACTTTGAGACCTTTGGCAACAGCATGATCTGCCTGTTCCAAATTACCACCTCTGCTGGCTGGGATGGATTGCTAGCACCTATTCTCAACAGTGGACCTCCTGACTGTGACCCCAAAAAAGTTCATCCTGGAAGTTTAGCTGAGGGAGACTGCGGGAACCCATCTGTTGGGATTTTCTATTTTGTCAGTTACATCATCATATCATTTCTAGTTGTGGTGAACATGTACATCGCTGTCATCCTGGAGAACTTCAGTGTCGCTACTGAGGAAAGTACTGAGCCCCTGAGTGAGGATGACTTTGAGATGTTCTACGAGGTTTGGGAGAAGTTTGATCCCGATGCCACCCAGTTCATAGAGTATAGCAAACTCTCTGACTTTGCAGCTGCCCTCGATCCTCCTCTCCTCATAGCAAAACCAAACAAAGTCCAGCTCATTGCCATGGACCTGCCCATGGTCAGTGGGGACCGGATCCATTGTCTTGACATCTTATTTGCTTTCACAAAGCGTGTTCTGGGTGAGAGTGGAGAGATGGACTCTCTACGTTCACAGATGGAAGAAAGATTCATGTCAGCAAATCCTTCCAAAGTGTCCTATGAACCCATAACAACTACACTAAAACGAAAACAAGAGGATGTGTCTGCTACTGTCATTCAGCGTGCTTACAGACGTTACCGCTTACGGCAAAATGTCAAAAATATATCAAGTATATACATAAAAGATGGAGACCGAGACGATGATTTGCCCAATAAAGAAGATATGGATTTTAATAACATTAATGAGAACTCAAGTCCAGAAAAAACAGATGCAACCCCATCCACTGTCTCGCCACCTTCATATGATAGTGTAACAAAGCCAGACAAAGAGAAATATGAAAAAGACAAAACAGAAAAAGAAGACAAAGGGAAAGATGGCAAGGAAAGCAAAAAATAGAGCTTCGTGTTTGATACATTGTTTACAGCCTGTGAAGGTGATATATTTGTGTTAATAAGACTCTTTTAAGGACATCTATGCCAAAACTTTTCATCAAAATAGTCTCAAAGTCATTGTTGTAACTAGCCCGGATTCCCTAAAATAGGTGGGCAGCCTTAGCAGATGGCTATGTTTGCACTGGTAGATGATTCTGTAAGAATTGACAGAGTACTCTATAAGGATTATTGACTACAGCAAACAAAGGTGATTTAATTTTATTTGTTTTAATAAATCAGAAGATTATGTGGAAAATGTTCATATCCGCTTTATCATCTTTTCACAGGATGGTAAACATTTGTGTTTCCCAGGCAAATACAACCGCACACGTGCATCTATCATTTGGATATCTTTAAAAGTATTTTTCCTTGGCTTTGCAGTGAAATGCTGTGATAGAAGAAGGAGTGGACATTACTAACAAATATTTAGTTAACACGTCTTGTTATATTAGGGAGCAAGACTCTTCCCCAAGTACAGAGGTCATTCTATATTTTGAGGTGCTTAAGTTTATTCTATACTGCAACAGAACCAATTTTCATGTGCCTATACAATGCCATGAGATTATAAACATATGTAGCCTATTCATTTTAACAAATACTTTTTTTCATCTTGACTCATAGACCAACCACAATAAGACTTACCTGTAGAGTATTGTGCTTCAGAGCCCCCCCTTTTAAAATATCCTTCTTTGTTCATACAATAACCACACAACATGAAAAATTATTTTAAGTACATAGCACATTTCTCAAAAGAAGAAAAAAGTGAAGATATTTAAGAAAAGGAGGAAGTGAAGAAAGCGCTAATATTATTTATACAAACTAATACTGGACTACGCTGCCTAAAAATGCCAGTAATGACCCAACTCTTCATCAGTTTGGTTACAATATTCTGCTTTCACATGCAGTATTGTCAAGACATCCTTTAATACAAAGCAATGTTAATACTTTCCTTCAGTGAAGTGATACTGATGTACAGATACTTATTTGGTACTGTGGTACATGTTTGAGCAGATAATTACTTGGGCAAAGTATTTACTGCATCACCTGCATACCATCCTAATGTGTATGGCAAACGTTCAAGTAATAATATATGGCAGACTTTCAACACACACTTGTGTTTAGTATGAGTGAAAGATCGTTCAACGGAGATTCTTGCCAACTTGCTTTCTTACCACTAACTTACTTTCCTAATTTGTGCTATTAATTCTTTTGGACCTTTTTCTTTCACTTATAAAATGAGGACAATGTCACCTTCTCCTTAAAATTCTGTGACTGTGAGGTATATTTTACATCAATCAATAAAGTACCCTGAGCTTATAGTTTACCAACCACATATTCATTTTGCTTTAGCTGTTGTCCTCCTATCAGAGATTTTAAGTCTAGCTTTAAAAAGTCTTTGGTGATAGTGGCTTAAAAAGAAATGGCCAGGATGCATTTTTTCATGGATCTATTTTAGGAATATGAAATACTTATTCTATCAAGTTACTTATGCAGAGGTGAAAATTAAGTTATATAAGTAGGAAATAATTTACTTAGAAGATTTTGTAGGAGTTTTCAAAGCAAATCTACATATCTTTCATTTGCTTCTCTAAATTAAAAAAGGATATAAATTATATTTCTATAATAAATACTCGCAGCTCTGGCTAGTTCAAAATAAAGGAGATTTAAACATGACAATAGAGATGAAGAGTATGGGTAGAGAATGATAGACAGAAAGGAGGAGAGACTAAAAAACACAGATACAAGAAAGACAAAAACCAGACATTTCCATAGAACTTTGTATCTTGAATGTTTTTAAACTGTGACATATTTTACAACATCCATGAGGGAGATGATCACTTCTAGACATTTGTCCTAAGGTATATATCTAGGTAAATCTAGGGCCAAAGATTCTACACCAAATTCAATCATTCATCTTAGGTTATTTGAGCCTCTTTTTTATTTAATGTGAAAGATACCATGCAGTGTTTTCCTAGACTATGTAGAGCATTGCATTGCATACCTGTTAAGCCTATTGAAAATAGGTTTTAACAATTAGTTAAACATACAAAACATATTACATTTGTTAGACTTTTAATATGTTAAATTAAGAAATTAATATCAACTTAGATTTAAATTCAGTCTACCTTCATTATTTTAAGCCCATATAAATATAATTGCATTTTGCATATTTATATAATATATTACAAGAAGATATACAGTAGACAGGTTTATGTGTGATTTACTATTAATGTTTTTACATTGCCTTATTTTTATGTAAAGTAAAAATATTGGCAACTGGTTCCTCAATAGTTTCTTTTTAGCATTTCAAAAACAATTTACAAATTTGCTCTTTTCTCCTATTTCATGCTGAACCAGCTTCATGCTGAACAATCATTTTTTTAATATAGCATAGTTAGGTTTTATATATACGTGTTCCTAGGAATGTCTGGTTGTGATTTTTTATCAATTAAAAACAACATTTGGAAAAGAGCTTATTTAGTACTGTGTAAACGTAAAGTAAAATTAGACTTTGATTTTCATGTGAGTTACTGTTTGGTACTGATAACAACAGGCCAACCTCCGGAAGTCACTGTCATACTAATATTCAAATCACGTAATCACTGAACTCATTTTACCTAAGGATATAGAATGGCAGTTACACTGTAAAATACAAATTAGACCAAAATGGAAGGAAATACAAATGAAAACAAAGATTTGAACACAAATTAGGAGGAAAGTGGGAGAATCTCATTTTGCCTTTTTGACTGTCACATCGTTTGCAACAGATATAAGTGACTTGTGGGCTGTTTCTAGATGCCGAATATTGAAAACCTTAATTCAAATGTTCGGCATGATTTTATAGATTTTTGATAGCTTTATTAAAAAGATTTAAGATAAAATGCACATGTAAATAAAGCAGTTTTAAATAGAAATTTTGGAGAAATGTCACTGAAAGTAATGAAAAGAGGGCCAGCTAAATTAGGATGGCCAAGTAATTGGCCTGGGGTTTAGGACCTGTGTAAAGAGACATTTTTTAAAATATCTGTGGGTATGATGTAATATTCTTGAGGAAAATAATCAAGAATTGCTTTATAAACACAAATGAATAGCCATGAGTATAATAATGCTGTTTACATAGAATTCTTTAACAATTTCATATGTCTGTGAATGCTCAAGATGTTTGATTTTGTCATACATTATACTGTAGTTATACCTGAGATGTACACGTTGTAATAGAATGTAAAAATAAAAATCATTAACAAAACAGAGTCATGTGTGCATGTATTTTTTTTTCCTGTGAGAATAACCTTTAGGAAAACAAGTTCAGTGCGTCCCTAAATAAGTTGAAGCTGATAGGTTTTTTTTCTTTTCTAATGGAAACATTAACAGTTTCAAATGTCCTCCATATGAAGTCTTCTAGGATAAGAAATATGGGGATAAAGAATATAGAGTTCCAAAACAATTCACTGAAATCTACAACAGTTTGTGCAGAAGAAAAAATTTAGGCAAGAAGTGAAAATATGCAAACATTTAGTTACACAGTGACTGTAGGCATCTTTTTCATGGAAAGTGCAATTGTGTAATTGAAAGATAGTATAACATACATAATGGCTAAGGGCGTGGGTTCTAGATCCAGAAATGTATTTGGATCCCAATTAAGCCATGACTCTGAGTTTCCTGAACACTTTAGTTACCTACATGTGCCTCAGCTTTCTCATCTATAAAATGAGGAGAGTTGTGCTACTTCACTATACAGTCATAGGATAGTATGAGGAACTCCACATGAAGCAACTAGAAGGATGCCTGACAATACAGAATCTATAATTTACATTAGTAGCAGTAGTAGTAGTGTGGCAACCAGTTTGCCACTCAACATGAAAGAACACAGGCTACCTCTCTCTTCATAAAGGAACAGAATGCATTCTTTGTGACAATACATTCTCTATTTTATATGACTTTGTATAAAGATAGAACCCAAGGGTCTTGCATATCTTATTGGTATGTAAAAAACATTTAGTTTTTTACATTTAGACCTGTACACAAAAATATTTCAGGATGGAGATGTGTGAATTCAAGTAACATGCTAACATAAAGAAACATGTATATTTGCAAAGGTTTGGCTTATTCCAAGAAAGAATTTGGAGGAGGTAGTTCCCAGAGTTAGCTAAATAGTCAAACCAAACTATTTTTTTTTTTTTTTTTTTGGCTGTGAGCATCCAGTCCTGCTTTTGGTCTTTAAGACACAGTAAAAATAATTGCTGCCATGACAGCCCATTATTTCAACCTTGTATGCTATTATAATGGCATGTAAAAAGGTATAAGACATTCCTAGGGACCTCTTTACTGGCAGTTGTGATAATCACTGCAAAATAAAATTATAGTCCCTGAACAGCACCATTATGCGTAACATAACTGAGTGGCAATCACATGAAGTTCCTACAAAAGACTGAACTTCTTCCTTGCTGTATAGATAACACTATACCGTAATCCAAGCAAAATTAGCTGTGGAGTACACAGTAATCTTTCCTAAGGGATTGCTGGCTAGAGCAGAGACCTGTGCTGCAATACCATTTGATGCATACAGGAATAGAAACATGAATAATCAATAACTCGAAACAAGCAGTAGAACAGACATGCTTCACTTTACTCCCTGTTATTCTGAGGAGTGTAATCAGATATGTGCATTAACAACTGAGCTAAGAAAAAAGCCAATCTTAAGAGATTTAGGAAGTATGTGTAATGTCCTTATCATGTATTTTAGCTTGAATCTCATTTAAAATATTTTTCAGGAACAATTGAAATGCAACAAAGGAATAGATAAAACAATGGACAAAAGTATAGGGGAAATTTTTGTCTTGTTAGCAATTGTAAAACCCTAGTTGAACTGTTCCAGGTGTGATATTTGTTGGGATGTCCCAATTTTGGTTTTATTTCATAGGAGAGACAACACATCTTCTATTTAGTTAATTTCCACTAGGAACAGCTTGGAATGTCTGTATGAGCCAATCAGAATAATGAAAAGCAAAGACAAACCATATTACTGAGTGAGAGGAGCCAACTTGAAAAGGCGACATGCTGTACAAACAAGCAGATGGCTCCAGTGGGACTATTTCAATGCAGTCAGAACACACTGAGGTTTCATAACCATTGGGAATTTAATAGAATTTATTTTAACAACATTAGACCCCTAGCAAAGTTGAAATGAGCAGTATCAAAGAAAACCTTTTTTAATGTATTGAGGAGGGGAAAAAAACCAGTTCAAAGATGAGGCCTGAAAAAGACCCGTGACAAAACTGAATACAGGTGAGCATAGTTTACCAGCCTTCCCTAAAGGTGTCACAAAATCTTTCTACTTTGGGCAGTTTTAGACCTGCAGATACCTTCACTTCCATCTCAGCCTCAGGCCATGAATCCATGAATTCAAAACTTTCTGATTCTTGATTAATCTCTAGAGAGTCAAACTTAGCAAAATTTAGTTAATGGTCAAAGAGAAATAAACATCATATATGAGTTTGTTATTCGTTATTCAATATCTACTGAGCTTTTTCAATCTGTCTTTCCCCTTCAGGCTGCAGACATTGACAAGGCCTTTCTCTCTTCAAGTTTTATTTGAAGAGGAGACAAAAATGATGACCCATGAATGATTATAAATATCAGAAAGTAAATATTATATTGATTTTATCATACATTATTAATCATGGATGTATGTGTATTAGGTTATGTTTTGTTGCATGTTCTATAGTCTATGTTACATACTATTTATTTCATGATACTTAGACAATAGCAGGATGTTTCACTCTCAGAGCTTTATAATTTTTGGTCACAACTTAAAAACAGTGAGTTGAGGGGCACCCGGGTGGCTCAGTAGGTGAAGCGACTGACTCTCAGTTTCAGCTCAGGTCATGATCTTACAGTTTGTGAGTTCAAGCCCTGCTTTGGGCTCCATGCTGAAAGTGCTTGGGATTCTTTCTCTCTCTGCCCCTCCCCCTGCTTGATCTCTCTAAATAAATAAATAAATAAATAAATAAATAAATAAATAAACTTTGAAAAAAATTTAAATAGTGACTTGAAGTTGTGGCTTTTCTTTTACTGCAAATTTTTGTATCTCCAGAAATACTTACTTTGCTCATTCATTCCAATGATTTATAAGCTGTTTTGCCAGAGAAAATCACTCAGGAGCTAAACTTTGATTTCTAATAGGTATTTTGTTGTTTACTCCTATAAATGAATGATTTTTAAAGAACAATATTCAAAGTTGTTATTTGGCTTTGGTGTTCATGCCAAAGATGTGATGAGACAAAAACTAAAATATATAGTTAAAATCAGAACGTGTGCTTCTGTTCAAGCTATGGTGTCACCCTTGGTGTTCTTCTCAACACTGAAAATTAAGAACTTTAAAATAAAATGTTATGGATGAAAAATAGGCAGCAAATCCACACAGCAAATTTTTTTTTAAAACATCGGTGAAGGGGCGCTCAGTCGGTTGACCGTCTGACTTTGGCTCAGGTCACAATCTCACAGTCCATGGGTTCGAGCCCCACATCTGGCTCTGTGCTGACAGCGCAGGGCCTGGAGCCTGCTTCAGAGTCTGTGTGTCTCTCTCTCTGCCCCTCCCCCACTCGTATTCTCTGTTTTTCAAAAATAAACATTAAAAAATTTTTTTAAATCAGTGAAGCTTATAACAATGAAACTTCTAAATATCGAACTCTCATTCCACCTTCAAGAAAATAGGAAAGATTGAATTCTCTTGTAATCTCCTTGAACAGCTCGATGCATTTTGATACATTGCTTCTAGATGATGTCCTCAATTGAATCAGTTCCAATAAGAGAGGATTGGGAAGAAACAGAAGTGGGAAAAGAATTTATTCATGCTTTGTTTTCCTGTCTCATTTACTTCCTTTTCTATACTCATCTAACCATCTTATTTAGACCCTATATTCAGAACAAAGATTGATAACTAGTTTCAGGCCTCCTCATTTGGCCCTGGTGCTTAGGAAAAAAAAAAAAGTTATGTTTATATCCTAAGAGTCACATATTGTCCATTTATTTTAGAGACAAATGTGTCTGCCTTCCACAAACCTCAGCCAGAATGCCACTTAGAGCTGGGTTACGGGCAGAAAGAGATCTGGGAAGGAGCCAGAGAGAACAAGAGATGCAATCTACTTCACTTTGTGACACAAGACACAGCATCTATCAGAAATCTGAAGAATGACTACAGTCGAGAAATGAATATTTTTAGATAAGCATGTTTTAACTTTTTTCTTTGAAATAAAGTTTAAAACTTCGCTTAACTCTTATGCCTAGAGCTAGAGAGGGCTTGAATAGCCTCTAAGGAAGCCAGTGCTGGTAGAGAAATGCCCCTGACTCTGGATAAACCTGAGGAATCATCCTGGCAGCTTAAAACGGCAGCCTTTGGCAGTGTTTTCTCTATTGTCATTTCTTCCTGCCCAGTTACTTCCTCCTGGAGGAAGATAACACTGTTTTTTCTCCCCCGTTTCTGTCATCTCGGGGAGCTAAAACCAACAAAACTAATCTCTTCGTCTTTATAAGATCAATAAAACAAACTAGACATGACATTGAAAGCACTTAGAGAAATCTAAGCTCTGTTTTTCAGAGTGAAATACCATCTTATACCTTAAAGAATTGTCAAAAAATGTAAATATACAAATATATACACAGCAGCAGCATGTTATGTAATATGAGTTTAAATCTGTCACTCACCAACAATGTGACTGTGAACTTGAACAAAGGCTATATTTTCCAAGCCTCAAGTTTATCTACATACAAGAGACTGACACTCAGTTGTCCTAAAGAACGTAAGTATGTGATAGGAACTTTAAGGGGCAGCAGTGTATTATGCATTGTCTGAAGTATCTCTCAATCTAGGATTCAGCCATAAATTCGATAAAATGCTATTAAGCATCTATTGTATCCTGAAAGAATCAATGATAATAGTACTATGTTATTTTTCCATATTGTAACATGTGTACATGATGTAGAGGAGCTTAATCTAGCCCAGGCAGCCTAGAGCTGAGTATTAAAAACTGAGTAACAGGGACACCTGGGTGGCTCAGTCAGTTAAGTGTCTGACTCTTGGTTTCAGCTCAGGTCATGATCTTATGGTTCATGAGTTTGAGTCCTATATCAGGCTCTATGTTGATAGTGCAGATCCTGCTTGGGATTCTCTCTCTCTCTCTCTCTCTCTGGCCTTCCCTCACTCACTCTCTCTGTCAAAATAAATAAACTTAGGGGCACCTGGGTGGCTCAGTCAGTTGGCTGTCCAGCTTCGGCTCAGGTCATTATCTCACAGTTCATGGGTTCGAGCCCCACATCCGGCTCTGTGCTGACACTTCAGAGCCTGGAGCCTGCTTCGGATTCTGTATCTCCCTCTCTCTGACCCTCCCCTGTACATGCTGTCTCTCTCTCTCTCTCTCTCTCTCTCTCTCTCTCTCTCTCAAAGGTAAATTTAAAAAAAAAATTAGAAAAAAAATTTTAAATAAATAAATAAGCTTAATAAAAAACTCTCAGTAACAGTTTTGAATGTGTTGGAATTTGAGGTACTACGAGTCAAGGTAAAAGTCCTGAAAGCAATTGAACATAAAGCCTGAATAATAAAGAATATAAAAATATGAAGTTAAATGAACTTCAAATAGCGTGAGAAACAAAAATCCAGGAGTCATTGTTTCTCAGGGGTGGGTGAATCCAAAGGCAAGCTAAGTCAAGTAGGAAAAGTATACACAAGTAGATGCCTGAAACAGTTTTAAAAGGAGTCAACAGAATATTAAGAAAGAATTAGTGATCAGCATTACAAACTGCTTCAGAGTTGTCACACAATTAAGCACTAAAACTGTCAATCTTTGAGTACAAATGTTTTTGGTGGAATTGTAGATGCAAAAACCACGGGGCATGAGTCAATGAGAAATATGTTAAGTATTAATATGACCATTGCCCACCGCACATGAAATTCACCATTCCAGCACATTGCAGGGTACATATTTAAAAAAAAATCAAAACTTAAGGAATCAAACTGAATATCCTCTTTTCTGAAGTGTGTTTGCATTTTCTGCCCATTTTTAAATTACATTTCAGGATATCAGTGCAAGTGTCTATGAGGGACTTCTGGAAATCTATTTCTCCATAAAAGAGGAGGAGCACTGGCAAAATTGTCAAAATCAGCTTTTTCAAAACTCTGGAAATTAACCAAGGAGCTTTAATTCAAGAAACATGACCGAATGGCAGTAAGTACAGCAAGCGTTATAGTTGCTTCAGAAACCAACACTCTCATAATCTCAGTGAAAAACAGCAACCTAAAGCCGGTGGACAGAGCAGAACAAGCATGGAGTTATCCCAAAGCCCTCTTTCCAGAAAATTGTCCGGCAGTTCCCTGAAAAATGCACCTGCAAAGCTGTCTTTATCTGGCCTAACTCAAAGTTCACCTAATGCAAATAGCCTTTTCCCTGGGGTTGTTTGCAATTATCTAACATTGCCGCTGCTTGGGGGAGTGAAGATAGTCGAGGTGAACAAGATTACCAAAAAAATTAAAAGGTCGAGCTAGGGAATGACATGTCCATAATGGTCTTCATAAAACTCCAAGATATTTCTGGGAATCTACAAGCCATCTGCATGTACAGGGCTGCAAACATGCCAGGGCGACACACGTGTGTTGAGTTCTCACCTCTGGCTGACCTTGAGGCACTGTATAAGAAGGAAATGACAGTTAAGGCAGAGTTGTAAACCACCTGCGTGAGTCTTAAGTGCATGTCCCAACAAGCAAGTAGAGGCTCTCAGCAAAGCCTGGGAGATGTAATCACACACGGTGTCTAAAGAAATTTCTGTCCAATCATTAGCTGACCACTACGTTAATTGAGCAGAGACTTCAGTGTCCACACATGACAAAGAACACAGACTATGCTGATTTAGCCCAGGAAAGTCACTAAACAAACAAGCAGCGCCCCATCACCACCACAGAAAACAACAAGAACAAACACAGCAGGGAGGAAATCTGACCTGAAGATTAACAGGCGATTACTTATTAGAAACCATGGAGGACAGAGGCAGTAGGATGACAGATTCAAAATACTTAAAGAAAAACTTAACTAGGAATTCTATATCCCGAGAAACTAACTTTCAAAAATGGAGAGATTAAGACATTCTCAAATAAACAAAAACTGAAAGACTATGTCGTGAGCACATCTGCCCTACAGGAAACAGTAAAGACAAGGATTAGGCTGAAATGAAAGGACACCTAACAGTAACTCAAATTTACACAAAGAAAGGTAACCAAAGCAGCAAACATAAAAGATAGTATAAGTGTAGTATAAATTTTTTAAATTACTTTTTAATGTTTATTTTTATTTTTGAGAGAGAGAGACAGAGTGCAGGCAAAGGAGGGACAGAGAGAGAGGGAGACACAGAATCCGAAGCAGGCTCCAGGCTCTGAGCTGTCAGCACAGGGCCCCATGTGGGGTTCAAACCCATGAACTGTGAGGTCATGACCTGAGCCAAAGTCAGACACTCAACTGACTGAGCCACACAGCTTCCCCAGCATAAACATATTTTTATTTGTAATTCTTTTTCTCCTATATGATGTAAATAACTACATAAAGCAATAATTTTACTTTTTAAAAAAAGGTTGATACATTTTTGAGAGAGAGAAAGCACAATCAGGGAGGAGCAGAGACAGAGGAGAGAGAAAATCCCAAGCAGACTCCATGTTATCAACACAGAGCCTGATTCAGGACTCAGTCTTGCTAACCACAAGATCATGACCTGAGCTGAAATCGAGAGTTGGGTGCTTAACCAACTGAGGCACCCAGGTGCCCCTGGCAATAAATTTTAAATCTGTGTTGATGGGCATATAATGTGTAAGGATATAATTTGTATGACACAATAGCACAAAGAATGGGAAGGGAAAGGAGATATTTAAGAGCAAATATTTTATATACTATTGAAATTAAATTGGCACTAGGCCAAACTGGATTGTTATGTTACAATATTAATTGTAATCCTCAGAGCCGCCACTAATCAAATCACTCAAAAAACATAGTTAAAAAAATGAAATGGCAAGGGAATTAAAATAGAACATTATAAAACATATATTTGACACAAAAGAAAACTTAGGGGAGAGATAGAAAAAAGACATGGTATATAGATAACAATAAAATGCCAAACAAAAATGCTATCTTACGATACATTCTTTTCTTTTTTTTTTTTTCAAGTAGGCTCCATGCCCTGAGACCAAAACCTGCAATCAAGAGTTGGACACTCCGCTGACTGAGCCACGCAGGGGCCCAGTCTTCCTCTTTTTTTAAGCTATTCATTAGAAAAATGAAACAATAAAATCAATTAAATATCACTAGACCAGTTTCACAATGGCTACATTTAAAAAAAATGACTGACAATTACAAGTATTGGAGCAAAAGGAATTCTCATACCTTTCTAGCAAGAACATACGTTGGCACAATTACTTTAAAAATGCCAGTATCAATACCAAACATATTCTATGACCAAAAATCTCACACTGGGTATAATACACATAAATTAGTGTTTATAACCACCAGAAGACGTTTATAGGATTGTTCAGAGATGCTATGTTCATAAGAGCCTGGAACAAAAAGGAACAATGTGAAAGTCTATCAAAATTAGAAAGGATAAATATTGTGGTATATGTATGCCACAAACTACTATTGACAGCTAGAAAGGGCAATTTACTGACGCATGCAAGATCACGGAAAAATCTCACCAAGAAGCTAGACACCAAAGATCACATATTGTGTGAATTCATTTATGAATTGTAGTAACAGACAAAATTAATTTCTGATTATAGGAGTCAGAAGAGTGAAACCACTTGGTGGGTTATTGGCTTAAAGGGAAAAGTGAAGAATCCTGGGGTACCAGAAATATTTTATCTCTCCCTCCAGGTGCTGTTTACATAGAAGCACAGGGATTTCACTGTATTATATATTTATTAGAGCTCAGTAAAGTCAGAAACAACAAGACTGTGGCCCGGTGGTTTGGCTGAAGTACTCTCTTACTGCTCTGTTTCCTGCTCTTTCCTTGATTTGGGTGCTTTGGAGCTTCCTTTAATTTTTTTGCAAGCTTTGCCTTGTATTCAAAATGATATTTATTAAATTTTGCCCAACAGACATTTTATATCAGATTTTTTCCCCCTAGACTAGATGTCTAGTCATCTAATTGCTGAGCACTAACTAAATGAACACACAATGATTTCCTGTCTTGGAATCTCCTGTAACTTTGACAAGTATAAAACCTAAGGTCATTCTAATGACACTTGGTCTTTCAAAATAGTTTCTTCTCCATTTTTAAAGCCTCCCAGTGCAAACCTAGAAATAGATTTTTTAAGGAAGTAGGGAAATAAAATAATAATTTATTCAAGGAGACTCATTTAGACTGACACTTAAGTTTGTAAATTTAATGTTTTAATTCTTTTTAGGAGAATAATCATTTGGTGATCTAATTGCAACATCATTTCCATACCACACTATAATTGCATTCTACGAACAGCACCGAGCTATCTGAGAACTTGGGTGTACTCTAAATGTGTTCATCATTTCTCTTTGGAGGAATAGCATGAAGTCAAGGATGTGATATGAACAGCTCTCTTTTCTCCAAATTGCAACAAGTCTAAAGGTTTTCTTTCTTTCATTTCTTAAACAAGCCATTCTCTTTACAACTCACTTCACACTAAAAATTAGCTGATGGACATAGATATCTGATCCATCAACAAGCACTATAGATTTAACCTGTAAACTATTTCCCAAAACTGCCCATTTCTCTTCAACTCCACCACCTTCACCCCAGTCCTGGCCATTATTAGCTCTTGCTGAGACCTTTACAGTAGCTACTGAGCTCAGCTTTGGGATCCACATTTGGTTCCATACAAACTCTTCTCCACAGAGCACAGTGATCCTTTGAAACTCTCATTTCCATCAAGGTATTTTTTCTAATGCTTCAATTCCTTTCACAATTCTTTACCAGGAAGGGTAGACTTCTTAGTATTCTAAAGGGCCGTAGGTGATCTGACCCCTTAACATACTAACCCCATATCTGACCACCCTTTTCTAAAACTCACAAGCTACAGTTCCACTGACTTTCTGTTCTTCAGTCCACACGTCTACTCCTGCCTCAGGGCCTTGGCTCTTGCCCCTCTCCACCTGGAATGCTCCTCTGATTCGGAACACAGCTGTGTCTTCTTAGACTTCAGCTCAACTTGGACAGACCTTCCCTAATCAGTCTACTTAAAGCAGCCCCACTGGCCTTAGTCATTCTCCACCACGTTAAACTTTTATTTTCATCTCATCATTTACTATTAGGATTTTATCTATTTGTTTACTTGTCTCCTCTCAATTCATAAACATAACGACGTGAGGTAATGACCTTATTTATTTTAGCTAACTCTATCCCTTAAAAGGCCTGAGATCAAACAGATGCTCAGGATTCGTTAAGTAGATTCAGATCCTGAACTCTGCCAGTTTGGCTTGAGAAGGAGAAGTGCTGACACGCTAATCACAAAAAGGTCAGTGTTTGCTCATATCCTCGCATTTCCTTTCCCATGGGGCTCTGAATTTAACAGAGAGATCTGGAGGGTGTATGTTGGAGGAAGGATGTCGGGGAAGGGTTTTCCATTCATATCACATATTGGGGCTATGTGTGGCTTTTTTATTTTTTCATTTTTATGTCTTTATTTTATTTTGAGAGAGAGAAACAAAGAGTGAGTGAGGGAGAGGCAGAGAGAGAGAGAGACAGAGAACGCTAAGCAGGCTCCAGTCTCTGAGCTGTCAGCACAGAGCCCGACATGGATCTCGAACCCATGGACTGTGAGATCATGACCTGAGCCAAAGTCGGACGACTAACCGACTGAGCTACCCAGGTGCCCCCCATGTTTGGCTATTTTTGTTTGCTTCATAAGAGAAAAGCAAATTACCTCCTAAGTCAGCCCATCAGGAAATAACCACAAAAGGAACACCTATCAGTTGTGTGCTGGTAAATATTTATTCATTGACTCTCCTGGAGAAAAAAAAGTTCTTGCTTCTATGTACCTTTTGTTGATTTCCATGATGCAAATACTCCCAGGACAACTAATTTCAAGCAAAGAACCTGAATTCACTGAAATTGGACTTGGGAGGAGATGGGCACTGCTGGTCCTCAATGTTGCCCATGTGCCAAGAATAGTGTGAAGGACTTTATATTCTGTCTCTTCTATCTTAGAACAACTCATAAAGCTGATTTTTTAGTCATTTGTCAGAGATGAGGAAATAAGCTTAGGTAACTTGCCCGAGGGGACCACATCTTTCATTTGTTTCAAGGAGTGGTAGCCAAAAGAGCCACACACACACACACACACACACACACACACACACACACACAGCAACAAATAAAACAAGACTTTGGTTAAATGCCAAGATGTTTCTTAAGATCACGGCTAATTTCTGAATATCCTGGATATCTTGCAGCTGAAGCCAATTTTATTGCTAGCATCAATTATATGTCGAGTATAAAATTAGATGGATTGAGAATCCTAAAAGGAGGTTAATTATAGTGCACCAGCAGAATCTTGAAATACTCTCTCTACTCTTCTTTCTTACTTTCTTTGCTAGTTCTTTTTGACCTCTTCTCTCTAGACATTAACATTCTAGACATCAAGGGGAGCAGGCATTTAAAGAAAAAGTGACTCGGTATCAAACAGGATGTGTCTACTTCTTAGCAAATCTGATGAAAAACCAAAAATGGGTCAGTTCCCAGGATAAAACTGTTGAGGAGGCAGTGAAAAAGTTTCATCCCTTTGGAAGATGGAATTATTGTGTGCTAAGGATAAAAAGAGGAGAAGATTAGTCCCAAGATAAACCTGTGATTCTCCGAATCATCACCGATGCTGGGCTGCATGGTCACAGGGTGGGACTCCATATATGCATTTCTACCAACTTCCCAGATGATGCTGAGGCTTTCTGTCCAGTGACCACACTTGAAGTAGGGCTTAAATACACATTACAGCTGGAAAGACACGGGTCAAGATTACTGTTCTCAAACTTCACTGCAC
Organism: Suricata suricatta; assembly: GCF_006229205.1. Classification (NCBI taxonomy): domain Eukaryota; kingdom Metazoa; phylum Chordata; class Mammalia; order Carnivora; family Herpestidae; genus Suricata; species Suricata suricatta. Next base: position 63,421,012 of record NC_043702.1, read on the forward strand.
ATTGCAACCACCTGAGAACCTGAAAACCAATGTCTGGGTCCCACCTACAGATTCTGCTTTGATTGGTGGGTGGTCAGTGTGGGTGTTAAGATTTTAGAAACTCCCAGCTGATTCCAATGAGCAGCTAAGCTTGAAAACCAATGGAAGTTGCCCTGGATTGTAATACATATGTGCTATACTTTTTTAAGTTTATTTATTTGTTTAGAGAGGGAGAGAGAACGAATCCCAAGCAGGATCCAAGCTGTCAGCACGGAGCCCAGGCTGGGGCTTGATTCCTCAAACCATGAGATCATGACCTGAGCCTAAATCAAGAGTCAGTCGTTTGACCAACTGAGCTACCTATGTGCTCCTCTGCGTCTCTCAGCGCCCGTCCTAAAACGAACCCATCAGAAAGGTACTCCTTCCCTTAGTTTCCTAGTTTTTTTAAGCATGTGTTGAACAGTAGAGGTTTGAGTGCGAATTGAAAGATCCAGTAGTTGACTGTGCCTCAGCTTGAGATAGGAAGCTCATGTCTGGGTCTCTCTCAGTCTCTGCTATCTACTGTGTGACTTCCTTAGTTCAATATGACATTTCACTGCTTGGTTTTGTCTTCTGGTTAAGAGTGCGCAGTATGTTAAAAATTTGGAAAATCCTTACAAAAGTTTAAAATGTTATGGAATAGAATTATTATAAATGAGTATGATGAAAGTGGTGCTTATAGATGGTTTATGGCTTAAAAAATTAGTACAGATCCCAGTTTAAATATATTCTCCTAGATTATCGGCTATGTGAGAATCCCAAATGAGAATGTTAGAATAACATCTCACATGCTATCTGCTCGTTGAAATCCACCTTGATCCAAGGTAACTAATGTGCTTATAATTCTACAGTATATATTTTTATATCTACTGAGGACAGAGGCTATGAATCTTCCATGTATATGCTTATTCAAGTGCCAGTCACCTAATAACATATTATTTCTCTGCATATGTGATATTAAAACACATTATCTCTTTTCCATTGTTAAAAACAAAATGACACTGAGATTACTCAGATTCTATAAGATGTTTAAAATAGTGATATAGTAAGGAGAGAAATTGTGGTTCCATTTTGGCCTGCAAGTTTTAGAAATTCTTTATATAATGGCTCCATCTTCTGGTCAATGAAATAAAGAATTTCCAGGCTCCAAAATGCAGTTAGGTTCCATGTTCTACAAATAATTAAACTAGTCTAGTAAGCATCAGAAAATAATAATAATAATAATAATAATAATAATAATAATAAGATGGCTTTTTATTCAGCAAAGTTCCACAAGATTCATGAATTTCTTCCTTGAGAATTTTACTTACTTTCTTGTTTAAATTGACTCCAGTGTCTCTAATGCTGCCATGTAAAAGCAGATGTGCTGTATTTGTTTTGTTCTCTCTAGTTTCCTTTATCATTGGTCCTCACCTTCCCTCTTGGTACTTCTTCCCTTCCACCACCAACCCCCTCCCCAGTGGTGCTCAGAGCCTACCTCCTACTCCTGGACTTCATGTGAGTTTGATATCACACCCTCTGTACCCAACTTTTTACTCTAGTTTGGAAGAAATTTTTATGAAATTTAGGCTAAAATCATGAGAGAAATTATGGATAGCGGCACTGAGCCAGAACAAAGTTTAGTTCTAGAGATGGAATGTCTCTTAGAAAGACTACAAATAGTAGATTTAGATCCAGTAAGTGTATTGAGATTTTGGGGGGTTTATGAGCTTAACTTAGAAAAAATAAAGACCTATTGAAAAGTGAAGTTAATGAATAGAAAAGATGTGTACTTGAATGAAAAAAACGAATATGAAACCACTTTATGTTTGTATATAACTCTCACAAAAATGTTTTACTCTTCTTGCCCTCAGTCTATTTGATATTCCTTTGGGAAGTATAACACAATTTACTCAATTCCTTAGTTCATAAAACACAGTAAAATAGGAGACCATTTTAAACTATATCTCAATGTCTTTCTGAGCCTTAGCAAATAAAACTTACTGATTCAATACAACCGTATATTAATATATACAGCTAGGTTAGTATTTTGGAAATCCAGTTTGAGCCTTATTGTCATTGTACCTGTTTTGCTCTTTATTAAGAGGAATAAAATCTTTCATTGGAATAGGGAGACAGTGACACACTTAAATAGAAGTTCTGTCTTTCCTCTTTTTATTTACTTATGGAAATTCTGATTTATTTTTGTTAAAATGTTCTGGGCCACACTAAGGATATTATTCATACCAAGACATATTGGGTCTACCAATACTTCTCTTGGGGTAATGCATCTGCAGGCAATTAGCTCTCTAACTATGGAAGAAACATCATACTTCCTTCTCTGTTACTTCTCGGTTAGAAATTTAAAATGTCTGCTATTATTTTATGCTACAAATACAACAATAAAAGAAGTCTCTCCCAATATTTAAGTGTGAGATATTTTAAATGATTGTATTAAAATGAAACGGCAGAAAATTACTTCAAAAGTATAGTAAAGAAACTTAAAAAAAAATAAAAGAACGGGATATTAAATGTTCCAAGACGAAGATAGCCATTGGGCCTCTTTTGAATCTCTAGTTGACACAGTGTTTCCACTAATTGACTCACAAAGCCTTATGTTCTCTGATATGAAATATACAAAGAAAAGAAGTGATAACGAATTAGTGTTCCGTGGAGTAAATCCAACACATAACGAATAGGTGTGAATTGACTGCTTCCCGCGTCAAGTACTGTTGTAGGAACCGGGTGGGGGTCAGGGGAAGCCGTGAACAAGACAGACAGAAATTCCAGTCTTCAACATAAGTGCCAACAATAATACAGCTAAGGAAGGGTAGAGTTACACCAGATTCTAAGTGATCTATTCATCCAATTTATTTCTCAGTTAACATTCATGACATTCATAATTGTCTTTTTGTTTTTAAGTTTTAGTGATATTATTTATTTATGTACTTATTTACTCTGAGAGGAGAGAATAGAGATGGAGGAGAGGGTGCTAGCAATGAGCATATTCTGTTGTAAATTTCGTGTGTCTCATTTCTCCTTCCTGCAAGTTGTTAGGACAGCCCCAAGGGCTCAGCCTTCTGGGGATTTAGTTTTATCTTAACGCGATACATAGGATGTACTGAGATCTGCACTCAAAAGAGGACTTTTATCACGATCCCACTTAAATGGCCTCAAGGGTCAAGAAAACTAAGAGGGTAAAAGGAGGATGTGGAACAAGCAAGTTAGAGCAGTGAGAGAAACCAGGTCAGCAAGACCTCAGTAGGCAAATATACATTGTATAGATTTCGCCATGAAAAGTCTCTTTCAGGATTTGATGGCAAGCAATGGATCTAGAAAGTGTATTTGTGGACCACAAGGCATACCGTAAGTGGTAGTAGCTAAGTCTTGAATTGTGACTTGGTCTCCAAAAATACAAAAGCCAACCAGCCCTCAGCTCTGGACCCCATGCCCTTAACTGAAACTTGCTCACCCTGCTTATAGATGGCTCACTTTGGGTGTTCCTCGGAAGGGAAGGAGGGCTCTGGGGAGCGCCGTGCATTTGCTCACTGGTGTCTGTTTCTGGGTTTTAACCTTTGCACCGCTTTTTGCCAGTTTGATGTAAACTAAAGTAAAAACAACCTTGAACCAAATCTCAGTGCACAATTATGAGTTGTTGATCACAGACTAGACCTCTGCAGTCTCGTCGGCTTGGGTAGGCTTCCTAAACAGATTTCACCAGGCTAGACACATCACCCTGGTCATTTCACAGGAGTCTGTGTTACCTAACATATTTGGGAGAACACATTATACTACAGAAACATATATTTATTATTTCCTTAAAATCTGTATTAATTCCTCACGTTGCAAAAGTAACATGTGTTCTTTGCAGAAATTTAAAAAACACAGAAACCCAATAAGAAATAAGGTCGTATTCCTTTGAGATAAACAGTAATTGCATTTTGCTGCATTACTTCCCAGTCATTTTTTTTTAAATGTAGGTAAAGTTGATTTTTCTGTTTTCATGTGGTCTGGATAGGGTCATAATATTATGGAGTAACTTAAGAGCATTTATTTCTTAGGATTGACAGTTGTCAGCTCAGTGTGATATTTTGTTCATCTTACAAAACTTTCTCTCATTTTCTCTCTTGGACTCTCTTTCTCTATGTGTCTCCCTCTCTGTCTCTCTCTTAGTGCCCCTCTCAGCACTGACGCTAGTAAAAGTCCCCACTCTCCGGGGCCATGTATAGGGGCTACACTATTTAATATACTTGATGACAGTAGACAGGGGTATGAAGCTGAATTTTGTGGGTTTCTTCCTAGTGATAGCAAGGATAAAAATCATCAGCCTGTCCAGCTGCCACATGCTGATCCTCCTCTGGTCCTCAGGACCAGTTCCATCACTGGCCCCCTCACATACCTGTTCAGGTATTGTTCCGATAATCACAATTAGAATGAGGGCATATCTATGTATTGGAAAATATTTCCCAAAGAGGGGAGGTGTGTTTGAAAATGTATTTCTACTTATTGTAACCATTTTTCAATTCCTTAAACCTATCAGTTGATATGTATGTAAATTCATAAAAATGTGTAGAATCATCTACTAATGTCTTTAGGTAGCAGGTTTAGGGTGTGCTTTCTGAATTTTTTAAAAACTAAGTATAAATTACTTTTATCCATAGGAAAAAAAGATGTTTTTCAATCATTTTAAAGACAAAACAAAAACCTTTAAATGATTACATTCAGCAAAGCACTTGCCCTGGCGGTGTTCGTGTCTCGGCACTGGGGAGTGGGAAGTGGAGGGCAGCGATTCCAGCACAGGGAGGGGCAAACACAGCCGTCCCCTGTTGGGAAAGGCTCGTATGCCAAGGGCCTCTGCTTGGGGACAATTAAACTGATACAATACATAGAAAGTGATATGCAGTGTCTTCTGAATATAGGAATGATATCTAATCTTCACTTCAGACACTTATGTGCTTTCCTTGCCCTCAGTCAACAACTCGTGAAAACCGCTAATCGAAACTATAAAGTGCGTAAAAAACATCCCACCTGATTCAGATCACATTCCTGAAGATTCTTGAAGACTATGTGTGCTCAGTCACTAAAAAAAAAATAGCATACTGCCCTCTACAGAGGCCAAGCTTACTGTAAAATATTTAAAACTATATTAAAATTGGAGAAAATATTCCTGTCTGAAAAAACCCTCAGCAAGTAAACTTTGGAATGTGAGTTACTGAAACCTTAGCGTACTGATTTTTCCCCAGCTGTCTTAGTTGACATAAAAAATGTATAAGTTTAGGTGTACAAGGTGATGATTTGATACATGTGTATATTGTAGAGTATTTACCACATAAGATTAGTAAACTTATCCTTCACCTCACCTAATTAGAACATTAAAACTCTTAAAGCAACTTTCAACTATAGAATACAGTGCCACTAACTATAGTCACCATGCTGCACATTAGATTCCCAGAACTTTTAACTAAAAGTTTGTACTCTTTGACCAATATCTCCCCATGTCCCCCACCCCTCAGCTACCACTCCTGTAATCTCTGTTGTCAGATGCCACATATAAGTGAGAACATACAGTGTTAGTCTTTCTCTTTCTGACTTATTTCACGTAGCAAAACACCCTCAAGGCATAAGATCCATTCCCATTGTTGCAAATGGCAGGATTTCCTTTTCTTTTTTTTTTTATGTTTATTCATTTTTGAGAGAGAGAGAGAGAACAGTGAAGGGCCAGAGAGAGACGGAGACACAGAATCCGAAGCAGGCTCCAGGCTCTGGGTTTGAATCACTAACTGTGAGATCATGACCTGAGCCGAAGTTGGACGCTTAACAGACTGAGCCACTCAGGTGCCCCAGGATTTCCTTCTTTTTGTGGCTGAATAATATCCCACTGTGTCTGTATGTGTGTGTGTGCACATGCACATGCCACATTTTCTTTTTTTGTTTTAATTTTTTAATTTTTTTTTTGAGAGAGAGAGAAAGAGCATGAGTGGGGAAGAGGCAGAGGGAGAGAGACAAAAAGTCCAAAGCAGGCTCCAGGCTCTGTGCTACTAGCACAGATATGGGTCTTGGACTCATGAACCGTGAGATCATGACCTGAGCTGAAGTCGGATGCTTAACTGACTGAGCCACCCAGGTGCCCCAATGCCACATTTTCTTTATACATTCATCCACTGATGAGCACTTAGGCTGACTCCATGTCTTGGTTACAGTGAATAATGCTACAATGAACATGGCAGTGTAGGTGTCTCTTAGAGATAGTGATTTCATTTCCTTTTGAAAAATATCCATAATTGGGATTGCTGGATCATATGGTAATTCCATTTTTTTTTTTGAGGAATCTCCAAACTCTTTCCCAAAGTGGCTGCATTAGTTTACATTCCTACCAACAGTGTATGAGGCTTACGTTATCTCCACATCCTTGTCAGAATTTATTATTTTTCTTTTTTTGGTAATAGCTGTTTTAATAGATGTGAGTTGCTATCTTGTGGTTTTGACTTGTGTTTCCTTGATGACTAGTGATGACTAGCGACTAGTCAAGCACCTTTTCATTTACTTCTTTAGCCATTTATATATCTGCTTTGGAGAAACGTCTGTTCAAGCCCATTGTTAAATTGGATTGTTTTTGCTATTGAATTATGTGTTCCTTATGTATTTTCTTAATTCCATAGGTTGTCTCTGCATTTTATTGATTGTTTCTTTTGCTGTGCAATAACTTTTTCAGTTTGATGTACTCCTTTTTGCTGATGTACACTTCTGATGCTTGTATTTCAGTGTCATATGCAAAAAAAATCCAAGATCTCTGTCAAGGAGCTTACCACCTATATTTTCTTCTAGCAATTTTATGAGTTTTTAAATTTTTTTAATGGTTATGTTGAAATCCTAAATTCACTTTGAATTATGTGAGTGTTGTAAGAGAGGGGTCCAATTTTATCCATTTGCATGTGAATATCATGTTTGCTCAACGCCATTTATTGAAGAGACTTTCTTTTTCCCTTTGAATATTCCCAGCTCCATTGTGAAGTAACAGTTTACCATATATTGTATTGTGGGCTCTTAATTCTGTTCCACTGGTCTATGTGTCTGTTTTTATATGAATACCATACTACTTCGATCATAATAGTTTTGTGATATTGTGATGTCTCCATCTTTATCCTTTGTGGTTCTATAGAAATTTTAGGATTGTTTTTTTCTATTTTTGTGAAAAATGCCAGATAAGTTTGTTCACTGTGTGTCTAAAGTTCCTTGTGTGGACTCCTGAACTGTCTCAGAGATGTTTTTATTGATGGACAGCCTAATTATTGCTCTTTGTAGGAGGACAGAGGCTGAGGTTTCCTATGCCAACTATTGATGATGGTACTGATTATTGTATGTCTGTACATCTCAAGTAGAGAATTTTAAAAAATCAGATTATTTTGTTTATGTTTGTTTATTTTTGAGAGACAGTGCATATGCATGTGTGTGCAAGTGGGGGAGGGGCAGGACAGGGAGACAGAGGATCCTCAACAGGCTCCACCCTACCTGAAGCAGGCTCCATGCTGTCAGCACAGAGCCTTACAAGGGGCTCGAATTCACAAACCATGAAATCATGATCTGAGCCAAAGTTGGAGGCTTAGCCAACTGAGCCACCCAGGTATCCCAAAGAATCAGGCTATTTTTGACAACCAATCTGGGTAAAATATTAAGAATCATTTTTTCTTATTATCCTGTTGGTCTGAAATCTATAGAACAATCATTGGTAATTTATTCTGCATAAGCCTTACATAATAAAAACCATTTTGGGTGTTAGGAACATTATTATGCCTGCCTCTCACATCAGTCATTTATTTCCATATTGGCTCTCACCACCTGGCCAAGATCTTCATCTATCTACCTCTAAGCTGTTGCAAGAGTCTCGTGTTTCCAATCTGTTGGTCATCACCTTCCCCAATTAATGTTTCTAAAATCGAGTCAATGTTTATATAGATGGTGTTTAAAAATAATCATGTGTGGGGAGCCTGGGTGGCTCACTCAGTTAAGCGTCCACCTTTGGCTCAGGTCATAATCTCAGGGTTCCTGGGTTCAAGCCCCACATCGGGCTCTGTGCTGACAGCTCAGAGCCTGGAGCCTGCTTCAGATTCTGTATCTCTCTCTCTCTCTCTCTGACCATCCCCCCCAACCCCTGTTCACACTGTCTTTCCCTGTCTTTCAAAAAATGAATTAAAATTTTTTAAAAATAAAAAATAAATAAAAACAATCATGTGTGGGGTGCCTGGATGGCTCAATCAGTGAACCAGCTTGATTTCGGCTCAGGTCATGATCTACTGGTTCCTTGGATGGAGAGCTATGTCAGGCCCTATAATGACAGCATGGTGGAGCCTGGTTGGGATTCTCTCCTCTCTCCTTCTCTCCCTGCCCCTCCCTTGCTCATGCTCTTCTCTTTCTCAAAATAAATATTTTTTTTAAAGCATGTGCTATCACCTATAGTACAAAATCTATTCCAATCACTCGTCAAGTCCACCTGCTTTAAGCATTGCACTCCTTCACTATTCCCCCACTGAACCCTGTCATCTCAATTAGTGAGCGCTGCTCCCCTGAGTATCTCCAACACTTTTCTGCATCTGCCCTTGCCTTCATGCTATCTTGCCTAAACTTTATCACTCTGGAGTCTCTTCCCCTCAGTCTCTCCTGGCACTCCCAGTTATTTGAGTACAACCTTTGGGGACTTTAAAGGGGAGAAGCTTGGCATGTACCCAGGAGGTGCTGCTCAAAAGGGCAGTTTTATATCAGGAGCGGAGCCAGTTGGAAGAAGGGCATTACCAAGAGGACACTCCAAGATCGATATTGGAGGAAGGAGGCAATTTGCAACCTGCAAGTAAGAGGGAGGATCAGGAGCTCTGAGATTTGATCAAATGAGCCGCCAAGTCAGACAATCGGGCACAGAGAAAGAAAGCTAATGTGGGAGTTGAGTTGGAAGATGTGAGAGGAGTGTAGTACCCATGTGTCAGAGGCCAGTTCAAGAATGTTATTGTAATGTATCCTCTACAGCTATGCTGTCTTGTGGTTTGGCATGTTTTGCATAGTTGGGGGATATCGTTAACAACACTACTCTACCAGACACCCCGTCCTTCTTGGCCCCATTCAATCTAATCTCTGCCAGACCTCTAAGAAACTTCCTTAGATCATGCCAACACTGCATATGTCACCTTCCTCTGACACCACAGGCTTTGTTAGCCTTACCCCTCATTTGGCAACGAATCACATGATTGCTTCATAACGTCTTTCATATTGTGGATTTTGTTGTGGGGGATTGTGTTTGTTTTTACTTAAGACACATTTGTGTTTAACTTTTTTTGGTTAAATATCATAGGTTTATAATTAGGCTAATATAATCTTACTATACTGTAAATTAAAATTTCCTTCTATATGGAAATATGAACATTTAATTATTTTATGTCTCCTTCTTTAAAATACCACACACACTGTGTGATTTATTTTTTATTTTTTAAAGTCTATTTACTTATTTTGAGAGATACAGAGAGAGCATGAGTAGGGGAGGGACAGAAAAAGGGAGAGAGAGAGAAAGAGAGAGAGAATCCCAAGCAGACACTGTCAGCATAGAGCCCTATGTGGGGCTCGAATTCATGAAACCACGAGATCATGACCTGTGCTGAAACTGAGACTCAGATGCTTAACTGACTGAGCCACCCCGGCACCCCAAATTTATATCTCTTTCTTAATCAAACATAGAAATATACTCTTTCAATGCACCCAAACAAATACTTAACACACGACTAGGAATATGATACATTAGCTTAATCTTTTTTTAACTAGGCCTAAAATGCATGCTGGTATCAGGCTCCTCACTAAAACAATCTCTAAAACTGTCAAAATTTACCCCCAAGTACACGTTCAGAAATAACGATGTTGACTAAACCCATAAGGAATATACAGTTCAGACTTACACTCAAAAAAGGAACATATTTCAGCTAGAATGCTTTGGTGGCAAGCAACAAAATCAACTCTGGCTAACTTAGAAAAAAACCAATGTATTATGAGGATCATTTATAGTTCAAAATTCATGGAAAAGCTGTAGAAGAGGGCTCAGAAAGAGCTATAAGAACAATAAACAAGGCTCTGAAGATCCAGGGCAGCAGACAGATCAGAGTGCTGCTACCAAAATAAATAGGCTCTGATCACTTTTTCTATCCTTGTTCACCCTGCTCCAGGTCCTATGCCTTGGGAGACATAAAATCCAGCTGGTTCAACCTGCGTCATTTGCTTTTCCTCTTGACCAACAGAAAGTAGAATTCCCTGACTGCACAAAATGAGGAGAGGTCATTTGCCCGACATAAATCCTGGCATTCTTACCAGGAGAAGAATAATGGAAAGTAGCCTTCCAAATAAAGAGTAACTAGAAAAACTAGTGGGCAATATAGTTCAATGAATGCAATGGTGAGGTTTCATATGGTGAATGGGTTCTAGAATCAGTTTAGACATGAAGCAGGTAGAAGGAACCTAGGGCAAAGGAGCTATTTAAATTGAAATATGATCCTGGGGCACCTGGGTTGCTCAGTTGGTTGAGTGTCTAATTCTTCATTTCAGCTTAGGTCATGATCTCACATCTTGTGGGATTGAGCCCTGCATGGGGCTCAGGGGTGACCTTACAGGGCTGGCTTGGGATTCTCTCTCTCTCTCCCTCTCCTCTCCCTCCTCTGTTCTCTCTATTTAAATAAATAAATAAATAAACATTTTTTTTTTAAAACCCAATACTTTAATTGGAATACTACATTGAGGGTTTAACCTTGAGGCACACTTGGTCCCATAGTATGAAGATGAGTTTTGGGTAGAAAGCAAATCAGGTCAATCTTAAATGCCGAGAGCAGCCAGGTCGCCAGGTGAAGATGCTTTCAGGATCCAGATAGATCTACTGTCAACTCAAATACTCCTTTAAGGTTGTGTTGGTAATAATTTTAACTGGCTTACATTGAATGGGAGTTTTGTGTATGACCATTAATTGCTTCACAGTGATGGGGAAAGGGAAAATTAACTAAATATAACAATGCTGTACCTTACATAGGTCCCTAAGTCCTCACTAGCCTCTAGACTGTACAGAATTATATTTAAGAACACAGGCAGCAGGTAAGATAATCTGCCTCATTATTATTCTGACATCTCCAAACAAACACAAAAGTCTTAGAAATGTTTCTTTTTTATTCAGTATCTGGATATACTTATAAATCTATAAAACATTTACCAACTAACTTTACTTTGGATAAAGATACCTTAAGCCTGAAAATAAACTACAAATTGACCTTATACAGTTTTTAAAAAGAATGATTTACCAGCAGTATGCGTTTCTCATGTTTGTGTTACTTTTAACTGCTTCTATTATCCTACAGAAGAGTAGATACAAGGCTCATTCTGTAAGAAGAGTCTAATTATTCTGCTCTCAGCAGGAGGCCTCTCATGTTTAGGAACAGAAGAAAATTATTGAGAAAATAAGAGTCCTTTTGGTGAAGAGAACTAGTCTCAGTATAAACATGGTTTAAAGACTAATCCTAGTTGCACATGCTGTTCAAAACTGAGCAAGGTATCGTGCTCTACTAGTGAATATAGTATACCTAGGCAGAATAAGAGGATGACTGGAACATTAAGAAGAGACCAGAAAACCTAGCATTTATGTTCTTAGTACACTGAACAGAATCAGGCATCAGTAAGTAGTTGCTCAGTGTTGATACTTCAGTTAGAGAAAGGGTATCACAAAACTGATGCAGAATCTTTAAGTCCATTATTAAATATTTAGAGATCAATTTCAAAATATATTTATACTTATTACTCTCTTGCTGGGGAATGATTTAATAAGTGTGACATTATCTTGTTGGATCAAAGGGTCTTTTCATTTTTATGGAGCTCCAAAAATTGGGTACAGAGAGAGATTCATATCTGCCCTTTCCTTTCTACCAACTAGCCATGGAACAGAAGAAGATGTAAGAGATGTGGTCTAGTGCAAAATGAAGCTTGTCATAGACACTTTACAACTAAGAGAGAAATAAAAACACAGCAGAGTTAAGACCTCTGAATGTTACACCTTCCCAGAAACAACTATGTTAAATATTTTATCCACTGCACACAGATAATATCCAATATCTTGTACTTAGTTCCCCTCTATGAAGACAGCATCAGAGATTCCAGACAGAAACATTGGTGAACATGCCTCCCTGATCACTGTTAATATGGATATTGCTATCGGTAGGCACTGAAGCTCTTAAACCCAATTTTTTAAAATTATTTTTTTAATGTTTTATTTATTTTTGAGACAGAGAGAAACAGAGCATGAGAGGGGGAGGGGCAGAGAGAGGGAGATACAGAATCCAAAGCAGGCTCCAGGCTCTAAGCTGTCAGCACAGAGTCCAATGCAGGGCTCGAACCCCAAAACCATGAGATCATGACCTGAGCAAAGTCAGAGACTCAACTGACTGAGCCACCCAGGCACCCAACGTAAACCCAATTTAAATATGGCCAGGAAGTGGTGATACTGGACTGATGGGCACATTAAAGTGTTTTTAATTCTATTTGTAGACATTGAACTTATGTGGAGGCTGGCAGTTTATTGACTCTCTGTAGAGCAGTTTTTACCACAGGAAAATAAAGGAAGCATGTTATAAAGTAAAGAATTTCTGTGGGGTTGTCTTTTACAATAAAGTCCTTTCTTTAAGAAAAATATTCTTATGCCATTTCCCCAGGGCAATGAACTCCACACTTACACATATTTACTTATTTATATACTTCTATTTCAGATTACTTTTTTGGAGTGCGTAAAAATGTGTGTGTTGCGGGGTGAGAAAAAAAAGTGTAGAAAAAACTAAATCTTGATACTGCTTTCAGACTTCATGGGGATTACTGACCCATGGTTCTTAACTACAGGGAGGACGTTTTGGTGGCAGCAATCTCTTGGACTCCTTTGTCAGCCAGTAGTTAGAGTCTGTTTCTTGCGACGATGCCAAGATTAGGCTGAGGGCATCATCTGGCTACACTTGTCAGTAACTCTCGGTTCTCTATCTGATGATGTCCAGTTTCTGATAACAGCAGGAGGAAAGAGAGATGTTTCAGATGACAGCAGGCAATTAACAAGATGAAATTGCTTTGGGTAATCTCAGTCTTAAAGTCTGCAGGGAAATGACTCAAGTATTTTCCTGAAAGAAAAGCAACACTAAGCTCATCTTAACTTGAAGACCTACATAGGAAAAAACATCAACCACAGGGACGCCTGGATGGCTCAGCTGGTTAAGTGTCTGACTTTAGCTCAGGTCACGATCTCATGGTTTGTGAGTTCAAGCCCCATGTCAGGCTCTGTGCTGACAGCTCTGAGCCTGGAGCCTGCTTCATTCTATGTCTCCCTCTCTCTCTGTCCCTCCCTGGCTCCTGCTCTGTCTCTCTCTTTCTCTCTCTCAGGAATAAATAAACATTAGAAAAGAAAAAAGAAAATATCAACCATAAAAATGTAGAAATAGGACTGTATTTTGAAATTACAGAAAGATTATCACATGTTTTTTAAAAAGAATAAAAGTGGTAACACAATAATATGAGAGTTTTAAGGAGTAAACAGTTTTTCCTAAGGCTCTTCCCATCTCCTTATCCAATTTTTCAAAATGAGTAGTTGAATATTATTTAGATCTTTATAGAGCACTGTAATCAAATATGTCATATGTTTGTCTTTCCTCCACTGGATTCAAGTTAAAGCTGCTTGAGGTTTCAGAATAACATTTCTAACATGAAAGAGCTTTAAAAATGATGTATAAAATATTAGTGCCAGAATTAACAGTGCAGGTAAATATTGTGTCAGGAATGCACCAGGCACTGAATACATGCAAGCAATCCGTATCTACCATTTTCCAGCACATTCTAGTGCATGTATGCTGAGTGAGACAGGGCAGGGGTGGAGGTGGGTGGGAGGGGCATGAGAAAAAGCTAAACAGATAAATGAACAATCTAATTTGTGGTAGGGGCAGGATCTAGAATGACAATAAGGCAGACTGCTGTGAGAGGCAGTGTTCGTCCCACGGAGACTAGTTACGCTGCCCACCCCTTAGCACTGGGCTTCCTATGAGAACAGATGTGGGGAACACAGAGAAAGGCTCCTCACTGTGGCCTCAATGTTTTGTGACCACCCTGCGTCCACTGTAGCTGCCGTCACCCCAGCAGGCAGAGGTCACGCGTCACAGTAGGTACAAAGCAGCAGAGGCTTCATGGCCGGTGTGGCCAAGAGGATATGAGGTGAGTTTCAGTCCTGCGATGGAACCCTGAAGCCAACTTACTTTTGGCTTTGTCTGGATAAAAATCTAAAGATGTCTTTCTCTTTGAGTCAACTTGGATATTTTATGCAAAAGCTAGGATAAATATTTAATCTCTAAGCCCAGAATTCTTTTAAATGTAGAATTTAAGAAACATAACAAGTAAGCACAGGGACAAAGAGAGAAAGGGGGCAAACCAAGAAACAGACTCTTAACTCTAGAGAACACACGATGGTTACCAGAGGGGAGGTGGGTGGAGGGATGTGCTAAATAAGTGATGGGTATTCAGGGGTACGCTTGCTGTGATGATCACTGGATATTGTATGGAAGTGTTAAATACTATATTGTACGCCGGAAACTAATACTGTATGTCAACCGGAATTTAAATAAAAAAGTAAATATGTATATCTATAAGCATATATATGTATGTGCATATATACACATATATTCTTAAAAATCTATAAAAAGTATCACTTTTTTCTCATAATAAGCTTTTCTTAAAACAGTTTTCTTTTCTCCCAAAGATAAAGAGGTACTCTGTTTTGGCAAAGGTAGAGAAGCCCTTTGAGATGGATGAACTTGGCCACATGGTCGTCCCTTTTCCCTAGATCTCACCTGCCAGACCTAGATCTGAGCCGTGAGATAGGCTTTCAGTAACAACAGTGAGTGTCCAGGCAAGCTGAAGTTAACCAAGCATTCCAGTCTATTGGAGGTTTTCACACTCCCCAGAGAGCAAAGGATTGTCCAACTACTTTCTAATTTAGCAAAGAATGTGCTAAGTTTCATAGTTAGTACTTAGGTAGTGATTTGCATGCATTTTTAGTTTTACTTACATAATCGTGTTTAAAATGCTTTCTAAACTTGAGTTTGAAGCCAATATTCACTGAATTATTTTTCTTTCTCTTCTGTTCAAAGGATACATATTTAGATGATCTTTGGTTTTAGGCTGTAACTCTTTGGTCAGACTATTAACAGACACTGCCGTGATTTCAACCACAGCCCTTTAGGATTCTACCTCAGTGAAATGATGAGATCATGATCAAACGAAACCTGCAGTGGACCTCTCTAGAATATGACCATTGTGTGCTTCTAGTTTCTGTAGTTGCCTTTAAAAAAAAAAACAAAAACAGTATGGTCTCAGAATAAAGCTCTCTGCTTATGCAATAATGAGGCCTAGAAAAACTGCTGAGAAGACTGAACTGCATGCCATCAAAATATCCACTGTAAACTCAAAATTTGGTAAGAGTCCAAACACAGAGTTTGATGTTACAGTTTCTGACAAGGATCTAAAATATGAACATTCTGGAATGTTGGTTAAGAACAAATTCTTACACCTTCACAATCAAATGTGTAGGTAGATTGGAAGGCCAACGTCTTTTCGTGAACAAGTCCATACTCTAAGCAAATTTCTTACATGAGACATGGACCTATGACACGACTTCCCTCAAGTTCCCTCTAGAATCCTCTTACCGTCTCACTACCGGTTATCTCTTTGATATTTCCCTAGGAATAAGCATATAGTTATGTACAGATTTCCCAATGACACTCGCAATGTCCCCAAGTATTTAAAAAACAAGGGTAACATTGGAACTTAAAATAACTTGTTGCTAACATGCTTTGCAAGAACCTACCAGGTTTCAATATTCTTCTCTCCTATCTCAATGAGAGATTTAATAATAGTAAAGTTATTATTAAATTCTGGATTAGAAGTTATAATTTTCTGTTTTAAATTTAGAAATAAGAGATTGTCAACAGGTTATGGACTACTTGTACAGTGTAAGAAAATTAATGACAACTTCTGACTAGAATTATTATTTTCTGTTTTCAACTTAGAAATAAGAGATTGTCAACAGTGTGTAGTCTACTTATAAATTCTAAGACAGTTAATGATAACTTCTGACAGTGGAAGAAATTCTGGTACTCTGTACCAAAAGAAAAGTTTGAGGTCAAAATAAGGAAGATAGAAAGCAGAATGCATTGGCTGTAGCTGTTTCAAGATCTAGTCACAGAGGTTGGGGAATAGCATAATAGATGTTGGTAAAATTCCCTTTATTGGGACAGCATGCAGATGCCCCCGCAGTTGTCAGTGTTGATGTCAAACAGTTTCTAGCTTTCCCATTTCATGAAGAATTGCCCTAGGCCAACAGGAGTGGCTTTCATACCTGAAAATGCATCAGAAGTCCCACCCTCTTCCCCAGGGGAGCATCTGATTCTTTAAAGTTTGATTGCTGTGAGGTGCAAGAGCCTTCCCTTCTTCCAGAGAACCCGCCCTGAAGGGATCAGTATGGAGAATGGTTGGCATTTATAGCAGCTTCCTTTCTTATTTTCCATTTTATAGCCTAAGGCTAGAAATTTACTAATTGAGACACAATTGTTTGGCTATTTTATTTCTTGGGTCCCTTAATAAAACAACCCTAAAATTTTGATTGATTTTGGTTCTTCATTTCCCAGACAGTTTATTGTTGGAACAGCAGTCAAAGAGTAGATGGTGGTAAGGAAAAAAAGTAGTATAACCTGGGGCTCCTGGGTGGTTCAGTTGGTAGAGCATCCTTCTCTTGATTTCAGCTCAGGTTGTGATCTCATGTTTGTGATTCTGAGCCCTAGTCAGGTTCTGTGCTTACAGCATGGAACCTGCTTGTGATTCTCTCTCTCTCCCTCTCTCTCTGTCTCTCTTTCTCTCTCTCTGCTCCTCCCCTCTAACTTATTTTGTTAGAATATGTTCTAACAAAATTTCAAATGAAATATTGCTGGAAGAGTTACTTTTAAAAATAATATTACTATAGTTGAACATAAATTCTTAGCAGAAATGGAATTGACATATTTTGACCAACTCCTATGGAGGACTATTTATTATGGGTTTTTTAAATCCTTGCATTTGAATGATAAATGAGCTAATGACGATGTCTGAATTAATACACACATAAGTATATTCAGTAAAAACTACAATTCTTATCCAAAATGCACATGATAATTTTTGAATAAACATATGAAGTAAATTTCTCTTCCATGAATGTTTTAATTTAACCACTGTAAATCCAGTCTTAACTAACATTCATTCATTCACATACTCTTTCAATCATTCAGCATTTTTTTTGAGAGACAACCATAAGCCAAGCACTGTGCAATGAATGGGACACAATAGTGCATAATTCCCATTCCTCACAGAGCCTATAGCCAATCAATAATATAGACTAGACATGATCATGGGCTATAATAATACACGATGGAAGTGGTAAGTGCTCGGAGGAAGGAACCACCAGGAGAACATAAAGAGAATGCACTTAACTAGAATCTGGATCAGAGAAGCCTCTTGAAAGAAGTGACACTTTAAGCAATGACCCAAAGAATAAGGAATGAGAGAGCCTGGAGGAAAGGACAAGTGCTAAAGGGACAGCACTCAATATCAGCAAAACTGAAATTAGGTCAGATTGGATAAAAGATAGAATGCAAAGGGGAGAAGTCATACACTATGAGGCTGAAATGCTAAATAGTCCATGGGAAAGAGTTATGTCAAAGGTTGGGTTCTCTGGGAAATAGACTCAGAGGTTCAGGCTTTCATACAGGAAGTTTATTGGGAGAACTTTCAGTATCAACACCTATGAAGCAGCAAAAGCTCAACTTCTATCTCTGTGTTCGGGGAAGAAGTTGGGCTGTTACATAATCAGCAACAGTCTTCAGCCAATCCCATAAGGAGCTTTTAAATTGGGATGGGTCTTCAGAGTTTTCTCTGACTGGGATCATGGGGTGGAATTTCATTCCTATGAGTGCTGTCACTGGAAGTAGGCTGTCCTGGGAAGGATATAACCTTTTGCAAGTAGGCTTTCTTCAGGTGAGGGAAACCACAAGGAGGGACATAATTGACACTGATTGGCTGTCACACCACGACGAATGCTTGAGTCCTCAAAAAGTTCTAGAGAGTGCTCCCCATTGTAAATAAAGTATGTTAAGGATACGTCATGTAAGCTGTGTTAGAACAGCGATAAGCCTGGGTTCTAAGCATGGAAGAGACACAATATGCAGTAGATTTAGAATTATCTTTCTGTCTGCATTATGGGCAACAGATTGCAGAGAAGCATGACTAGAAGCAGAGAGACCAGTTGGAAGTTGGTTGCAAAAATGCAGGCAGTAGATGATGATGGTCTGAAGCAGGGTAGTAGCAGTAAGAGTGGAGAGTTGTAGATGGATCTGAAAGATATTCTGGAAGTGGAAGGGATGGTGGGACTAGAGATTGTGTGAAGAAGTTAGGGAAGAGTCCAAGCTGTAACCCAAATTTTAAGCTTGGGCACTTGTGATAGGAAACAAAGCAGGAAAAGTCAATTGTTTGATTGCTCTTGTATTTTTTTAATGGTAAGAGGGAGATACTAAACTCTATTTTAGAAATATAGACTTTAAAGTGACTTTAACAGAGGCATGTACCAAAAGGCACATAGATATAAGGGTCTGGAGTGCAGGAAAGTGATTTGGACCTGAAATAGAAATATGGAGGCCATCAGCATAGAGGTGGTAACTGTGGCCAAGAAACAGATCAAGATAACTCAGGTAAATGTAGAAAGTGAGGAAAACCAAAGGCCTGAAATAAAATCATGGGTTCTTGATTTTTCTTTTTTGGTGAAGTATTCATTAAATTCCTGCCCTGTACTTTCAACACAATTAAGGGGGACAGTGGGGAAGAAGAGATTTTTTAAATATCTTTTATGTGCCAAACACAGTATCTCATTATCTTACTTTACAACCCCATGGTTTCAGATTATCATCCCCATTTAATAGATGAGAGCAAAGGCTCAGATAATTTAAGCAACTTCCAGAAGTCACCATACTATTAAATAATAGGACCAGAGTCTCAATCCAGGTCCTTCTGTGTTTTACTTATTTTTTTGAGTGAGAGAGAGGAGAAGGGCAGAGGGAGAGAGAATCTTAAGCAGGTTCCATAGTCAGCAAGAACCCCAACGTGAGGCTCCATCCCATGACCCTGGGATCATGACCTGAACTTAAATCAAGAGTTGGACACTCAACTGACAGCCACCCAGGCACCCCTACTGTGATTTTTACACTATACCATGGCAAACTTCAAATAATCATGTAATACAGGTTTATTGTGAATCATAGTTTTTAATAATCATAGTTTTATTTTGGTTTACATAATATACTAACCGTTAAATATTAAAAAGTAGGAGTGTCTTCATGGCTCAGTCAGTTAAGTGTCCGACTTTGGCTCAAGCCGTGATCTCATGGTTCATGAGTTTGAGCCCCATGGAGCCTGCTTCAGATTCTGTGTCTCCCTCTTTCTCCGCCCCTCCCCCACTCATATTCTGTCTCTCTTTCAAACATAAACACTAAAAATCTTTAAATATTAAAAAATGAAGTTAGAAAATTCAAATCTGCTTTGGGGAATAGAGAGAGGGTCTCCTGTGTTCTCAAACTTTAAGGAAGGGGTCCACATCTGTTTTCATCAAACAGAAAACCAGAAGAAAAGGGCTTAATCTTTCATTAACTACCTTGTAAAGAAAAGCTTCTATTTATTCTGAAGGGAATTAAAAATGTATAGCAATAGGCATTTAGGACAAAATTACCTCACAACACAAAGTGTATGTACTATTAGCACTGATGTTATTTATTTATGTGTAGCTAGAATTACATGCCCACATAGGACTCAGGCTTATGAAAATATCTGAAAGCTTTTCTCAGGGCTGTAAGAAACTACAACGAAGCAGAAGGCTGCCATGGACTTTCTTGCAGGGGTTCTGATAACCCCCACATCTTCTCTTGGTAGAGATGCCTCAGCAGCGTTCAGTCAGTGGTCTGTGCTTGTTGACGTGGGCGAGTGTGCTCTCTAACACACACAGGCTCAAAGAGGAGGAGCTCAGTCCTCTTGCTGTAAAATTGAGGAGAGTTACTTTACTAGACGGACCTCTTAGCTACACTCACAAGTGGGGCAACCATTCATTCGCTGTGGGCCTCCTGTGGATCTATTCTCAAGATGGAATATTTTCCACTGTCCACTCTTCATAAGGGTGGCATCCCTCACCAGTTTCAGTGGTGAGGTTTGAATATATTCTTATCTTCCATAAAAAGTCATTTAGGTCAGGGGCACCTGGGTGGCTCAGTTGGTTAAGTGGCCGACTTTGGCTCAGCTCTTGAGTTCCAGCCCCACTAAGCTGTCAGCAGAGAGCCTGGAATCTGCTTCAGATTCTGTGTCTCCATCTCTCTCTGCCCCTCCCCTGCTCACCCTCTGTCTGTCTCTCTCAAAAATAAACATTAAAAAAAAATGTCACTTATGTCAAGTGTATGCATAGATACACTTTGGAACTTCAGAGCCTCCTGAAGAGCTGTAATGAATGTTAAATTACACGTTTCAGAATTCCTTGCAAGCCTCACCAACAGGGAGCAGAAACGCCTTTTAAAATCATCCTTTATCTTATTAAGTTTCTTTAGGATGCTGATTTTGACAGTAAGATTTAGTTGGACTAAAAGCTGCTATGTAGCCTTTGCAAAATTCTTTTGCTACCTATGGAAAAAACCATTTGAACTGTGCAGAAACTATTGTCATGAGTGTGATTTTCTTAAAAGATAAGTAAAAGAGTATTTTAGTTTTAAAATACATATGTGTGTATGTATATATATGTGTGTATATGTGTGTGTACATATATATTTACATATATATATAGTATATAATTTTAAAACTTGAAGGGATTAAAAGGCATTTAAATTTAGTCTGTTATTTCATACATGATTACAGAGATTCACAGATGGGAAATATATTCAAGGTCATACAAGAAAAGAGAATGTTAATGGTATAAGTAAGTCGATAAACCAAATTTTTTAAAGTTCCAAATCAAAACATATGCCACAGCACTACATTGCCTTGTTTCATAATTTTTTTTGGTAAATAATAAACTTAAGATGATAAAACACTATCAACTGATATGTACTAAGTAAAAAATGTTGTCATAAATTTAGAAATTCTAAGGATGCTGCAAACATACTAAAACTAAAGACTCATAAAATTCTTGGGGCAATGACATTGCTTAGTTTTAAAATATCTCACATAAATCATTTATCTAATGAGCTTCATCTTATTGCCTTCATTTCTTTTTTTTTAATGTCTTCTGTCATTGAAGATGCTAAATAAAATGCATCAACAGAAATTAATAGGCAATAGACCTTGATGAATTCTACTGGAGAATATTTTTATAATGAAAGCTTGGCAACTGTTCCTGTGATTAATCATGATAATGCACAGTCCCTCAGGCTCCAGATAAACAGGCCTATTCCTTTTTTTCTGGAATATTTCACTCTTTCCCTTTTTCTTTCAAGAAGGATTAACCACTCCACCCTCTCCATACTCTTCTCTGCAAAGTCCACACTCTCCACTTCTCTATCCAGATCCCACTTTCCCCAAGAAGATAACTTACAGCCCCAGAGGAAGTGATCTTGTTCTTTGCATTCCAAAGTGCTTCAAATTTCCAGCACTCAACACCAGTATTATACAATATAATACCATCATCTATTCCCCAAACCATAAACATTCCAAAAGGATTTAGTTGTATATCTTAGAGGGTAGGTATGGGCAGGGAGTCAATAAATATTCCTTGCTAATAACTAGAGTGAATACAGCAAACAGCTAAATACATCAGAAGCAAGGATACTTTAAGAATTCAATCATCAGTGGATCATCGATTGGCACATGGACTGAACTCAAGGTTTCTTTGTGAGGGACTCTCCCATTCCCTCCTTTCCTGTTACAGAGAAGTGAGAATAAAAATGAACTTTGAAAAAAGAAGCTCAAAGAGAAGATTTTCAATTTAGTTTAATTTGGAGGGTTAGCAGCTAAAAATAGTCTTCCTCTGGCTGACCAGGGATCAAAATTCCCATCTTTATGTGAGGAAAACAAGAAAGAGAGAAGTTAACTTTAGTATCTCAACACAGGCTCAGTGACTAACAAGTATTTTGCTGCTGAAGTTTACAACAGTCGTATGAGAGAGGCATTATAATTGACATGTGTCCCCTACAAAACTTGCCCTGGATGCTAGGGAAACAGGATTACCGAAAGTATGTGTGTTTAATATTCATTAACATATATTAAGTGTTATTTATTAAAGACTAATAATTCATTAGGGCTCAAAGATTAACTATAAAACTATGAATATATTACATTTTTAAGGATGTCTTACATTAGTAAAGATACCTTGTGTATCAGAAGAGAAATATTTTTTTCTTTTAGAGTGCTAATCAAAATCAAATTTTATCTGCCTTCTGTATTTGCCAAGCTAGCCATGTGGGGCAATGGCAAAACTGGGGTTTCTTCCAACCTCCCAATCCTATGATTGGTTGATTTTAAGACAGAATTAGAGGCAAACTTTTTCTACCTAATTAAGCTTGCTGACAGAGTAGTTTTTTGTATATGCAAAATGTGCTTGCATTTGGAGCCTTCTTGCCTGTCCTCTGCAAAGAGGGCAATGCTTTCCAATCTGAAGACATTTGCAGCTGTGCAACTAGTTGACTAATCACTTCTGCAAGTCTCTTCCCCAAAATAAAAATCATCTGGGGACTAATTGTTACTCAGAGTAATAACAGAGCTTGGCATTTCTGATGATCTATTCATCACTGGATTTCACAAGTCCGAGCCCCTCTCTGAAATCCTGAGCTTCTCTTTCAGAACTCACATGGAGGTCTGAATGGTAACAGAGATTCTCTGTGGCAGGCTCAGGGTTAGGATTGGACGTCCCTCTCTCACACTTTTCACCTCGCACCCATGTGGCCCTCCACTCGGCTAGTTGAGTCCCACAGTGGGAAGTGCCACACAGAGCAGTGCATGCAGGGCTCCGCGACTCAGCGTGCATCCTGGGCTCATCTCGGTTGAGGCCTCGTCAGGTCAGTGGTAGCCTTGCAGACCTCCTGTGTCTCCTGTGAGGTCCAGGTCCCCAGGGGAGCCAATACATGAAGGTGCTTTGTAAAGTAGTAAGCACATTCATACAAATGTAAATTATGATCCACGTCATTAGTCCAACATTCTCATCAATTTCTTCATGTATGAAACAGCAAGAAAATGACTTAGCATATATAACATCACTATACAGAACATGTTTATAGGTTTTGCTAAATGGAATACACTTGGTATTTTTAATAATCCAGCTATATCTACAAAAACAAAACCAGGCTGTTTATTATTCATTTCAATATTTGACTCGTCACTTACGTGACCCTAGTCAAGAAAACCTGTGTGTTGACCAAAATGTAGAGACAGCTCAGTATGCGGCCTCAGGCGAGTCATCCAACGTTTTCAAGTGTTTCCCCAAATGGAAAAGTTGAGGGGTGAAAAAGAGATGAGGCAAAAGGAACAAATGGGTCCGGGGACCCAGTTCAGCATGTACATCTTAATCCTCTACCTTCAGGGAAACTCTGGCCTTAAACAGAGGGAGCGCTGCTGGTTTAGAGCTGCATGTCTCAGAGTTTCACATCAAAATGTATGAGGGAGCCAACACTTGCTATTTGAAGACAGGGTTTCTAAAGCTGGGCTCCAAGTACAATAGCATAATTTGGAATTCTGACTAAAATTGCCTGAGGACTTTGCAGAAGCAATAAAGAGTGACACACAAGCATATCCCCTGACTGCTTGATTTGCTGGCCCACTACAAATTTTACTGAGCACACTGAACAGAATGGAGGCACACACTAAGGAAACATAAATTCCAAAAGTAAATTAATTAATTAGACAAGAAGGGTCAGCAAACCAACTGTGAGGTCTTGGAAGAGTCATGGGCACTTTTTCCTCTGTTTTTTTTTTTTTAATAAAAGGAGAGATAGGATGAGGTGGTGAAATCTAACATCTATGACAAGCATATTATAAGAATAAAATAATAAACCAACTGTGAGAGTTTGTAACTATAGCATATAATGTAGGGCAAAAATATTACATTTATACTCTATTAATAACAGATAACATTTCTATAATTTTTTGAAATAGACTGCCAATGTCTAGCTTCTCAAAGGAAGTATTTTTTTATGTCCAACATGTGGACTTAATAAAATACGCAGAGAACGAAGTAGAACTGCTACAGTAACCAGATTATCATTTTTTAAAAAAAGTCAAGCCATTGCCTGCAATTGGATTTTTGAAGTACGGATATTGTTTATTTAAAAAAATAGATTTTTGGGGGTGCCTGCGTGGATCAGTCCGATAGATATCTGACTCTTGACTTCAGCTCAGATCATGATCTCATGGTTGAGAGATAGAGCCTCGGGGCCAGTCTCCAAGCTAAGTGTAGAATCTGCTTGGGACTCTCTCTCTCCCTCTCTCTGCTTCTCTCTCTTTCAAAATGAATAAATAAACATTTTTTAAAACTTAAAAATAAAATAAATAGATTTTGGGGGCACCTGGGTGACTCAGCCCATTAAGTGACCAACTCTTGATTTCGGTTCATTTCATGATCTCGCAGTTATTGAGTTCAAGCCCTATGTTGGGGTCTGCCCTGACAGTGTGGAGGCTGCCTGGGATTCCCTGTTTCCTATCCCTCTGGCCCTCCTCCACTCATGCTCGCTCTCTCTCTCTCTCGCTCTCTCTCTCTCAGAAGTAAATAAAGTTAAAGAAAAAAGGAAATTGGTTTTTTTGTGTAAAAAATGAAAATAAAGACAACTATTAAGTGACATTTTTAATGAAAGTTTGGTGATCTCTTAAGAAATTAAGCATCATTTTATAGGATATATTATTATTCCTTGTGTTTAATAAATCAATATTTGTGTATGTTCGGCTTTCTTAAAGTAAATGGGTTCATCTTCATTGTTTTTAATAAACTCAATTATTTTTTATTGCAAGGAATAGTTACTGAATGCATACTGTGTCCCAAGCAAGCTCCATTTTAGGTACGAGAAATTCAATGGTGAATAAAACATGGTCTTGGTTTTTAAATAGTTAACCAGTTATTTGAGGAAGATGGCATAAAAACAAAAATGTTTAAGAAAGTAGAGTATAAACATACCAGGGCTTTCTGAGCCATGGTAACATCTCACCAAGCAAAAATAATTCCCATTTGAATGGGAGTGAAGGGATCAGGAAATGCTATCTAGAAAATAAACTGGTCCTTAAACCTAACAGATTTCACTGATGACTGGGAAGGAGTGAGGATGGCAATGCCAGGGGCTGTCGGGATGAGCGGAGATGAGCGACCCCAATGGAGAGAGTCTCCGTGAATTCACTGAGGCAGGAGGTAGTATAAAGGTTGCTCATATCTGCAAGCAATTCAATGAGACTGGAACATTGGCCAAAATAAGTGGGTGGGGAAGTAAATTGTTTTTTTTTTTTTTTTTTTTTTTTGCATTGCTCTGAGAATTATTCATGTACCTGGAAGGGAATTCCTTTTTTAAAAAAATTTTTAATGTTTATTTTTGAGAGAGAGATAGAGCGTGAGCGGAGGAGGAGCAGAGTCAGACAGGGACACAGAATCTGAAGCAGGCTCTAGGCTCTGAGCTGTCAGCACAGAGCCTGATGCGGGGCCTGAAGCCACAAACTGTGAGATCATGACCTGAGCCAAAATTGGACGCTGAACTGACTGAGCCACCCAGGCACCAGTAGAAGGGAATTCTTGAGTATGGCTTTCCTATGTGGAGACTGATGAGAATAGAATAGGGGGGTCCTCGAAAAGAAAAAAACAGAGCGTCTGTGCCAGCCCTTCAGGGCTATATTAGAGATGATCTAATGCATTGGATAATGAATCGAGGCTTGCACATTTTGAGACTCCACTTGGGGGGAACCAACTCGGAAAAAAGAAAACTCCAAAAAGGGCAACGATTGAACACTTAGCTCTTCCTTCCGTCCAGGCACCCATCCTTTCTCATCCTCCCATCTACATACATACTCTGACCTAGATGATTCTGCTTTTTACTCACACACTTAGAAATTCGGGAGTGTGTGTGTGTGTGTGTGTGTGTGTGTGTGTGTGTGTGTTTGATGAAGAGAGGCAGCTGGGAAGGAGAAAAGAAAGCTTTTTTTTTTTAAAGGGTATTTCTTCCTAGTTTAAATAGAACACCGACTTTGAATATGCCTTACCAAGTTCAGGAGAGAATCCAAGACGAAAAAGGATGGAAAGGCAAAATCACGCATCTACAGACATCCTGGTTCATTAGCCACCAAGTTACAGAACCATTTTAAATGAATACAGGCTCCGGATTGCCTACAGGTTCATCCTCAGCACCACAGCACCCATCAACCTAATGTCTCTCTCCTGCACACACACCACTGATACTAAGCTCTCTGGCCAGTGTAGACAAGCTTATTAGTTGGCCTACTAATGTTGAGCCAGACATTGTTATTCCTTTTGCCCTTCTTCCTTATGAAGAGAACCCCAGTTTTGTTTGAAACATCCATTGGTCCAACTTGAAAGCTATTTTTCCCTGCTTCCTCCCTTATTTCTATGAGTGGACATATAACAATTCTGGCCAATGAGACCCAGGAGGAAGTCTGCTGAGAATTTCTGAAAATTTTGCTTTTTTGATATAGGCTCAACCCCCTCCTTCCTGCGCCTTCCTCCATCCTGCCTGAAATACCCAAGTGATACCCAAGCATATGATGGAAGATATGATCAGAATGAGTTCAGAAACCAAGCTTTCAAGGTTCCTATAGACCAGCCATGTTTCTCGTGGAATTCAGAACTGCTATAATTTGAGGTGTTCTACTTAAAATGTAAAATCATGGACCTAAATTCCAGGTCATGATCTCACCGTTCATGGGTTCAAAATCTCTGTTGGGCTCTGCACTGATAGTTCAAAGTGGATTCTGTCTACTTCTCTCTCTGTCCTCCTCCCCCTTCCCTCAAAACTAAATACATATTTAAGATAAATAAATAAGTAAATAAATGCCAGTCATGTGTGCCATTTCTGGGCTGAAGAGGTAGGTATAATTCTCAGGATGTCTTTTGCCATCTGTTGGCTGACCCTGAGTAAGTACCTAGACACAAGAGGGGCCACAGGAAAGAACAATCCAGGATCCATAAATGATCACATGCAAGACCACCTGCCAACTTGGAACAACCACACGGAACTTTTCATGAGTAAGAAATGCACTCTAATTGTGCTAAGCCACCAAGATTTGGGGGTATATTGTTGCTGAGGCTAGTGTTAGTCTAATTAATATGAAGGGCAAAGACAAAAATCTCACATTTTACTAAGCTAAACCTGAGATAACTGAAAAAATACTAAAGCAATTGAGCTGACCTAGAAACAATTAAATTTTCTACCATTGGGTAAAAATGGGACACTAGAAATTAATTTATAAGAAAATGAAGATATTTGCAGTTTTGTTCTCTCTTGAGTTTGTGACTTGTGAAACTCGTATCTGCCAGGTATTACATATACTTTAATTTGCTGTCTTCAGTTAGGCTCGATATAGTCTGCTTTTCTGCAAAGAATTTCCTCTATTTACTTCTGTTAAGAGAGTGAAATGAACACGATGTTCCATGTGGCTTCTCAGTATAGTAGAGGCTAAAGCAATATTCCAATTTTTAATGATTAGGTTACTTCAAGGTAATAGTGACTTGGGTTCAGAAGCCAGCTATCTCCCATATAAAAGTTGAGTTTAATAGAAACTAAGAAGGCCATCATTTTGGTGTGCCCAGGGGGCTCAGTCAGTTATGCGTCCAACTCCAGCTCGGGTCATGATTTCATAGTTTGTGAGTTGAAGCCCTGCGTTGGGCTCTATGACAGCTCAAGCCTGGAACCTATTTCAGATTCCATGTCCTCCTCTTTCTGCCCCTCCCCTACTCTCACTCTGTCTCTCTCTCTCCCTCAAAATAAATTAACATAAAAAAATTAAAAAACAAAAGAATGCCATCATCCCCCCCCCCCCAAAATCAGAGAGTTTCTAATTCAATCTGCCCAGGAATTTTCTACAAGTTTCAAGTGAAATTTTTGGTTTGGGGGCCGTCTCGTTCCAGGTCCTTTTAAAGGTGCAATATTATTCCTTGTCCCGATATAATGAACAGCTTCTGGTTCAGAGAATCACTTTTGTGACCTAATTGGAACGTCCCTTCCATGGCCCAGCAGGAGGAGCCACAGGCTTTTCAGTCTAGATAATTCCAGCAAGACAACAGGCAGAACTGAAGAAAAAAAAAGAAACAACCCAAAGTGAAAGCCTCTTTTCTAAATTAGTGAGACACCATTTTGCTTAATAAATGCAGAAATTTCAATTCGGTGTCCATTTATCCTTCTATAGCCAGAACAACCTTATTTGGGGGGCAAATATGGGGTGAAATGTCACAAAGAATTATTTTCTGTTTTCATTCTGAAAGGTTTATCTGCAGCTTTCTCTGCATCCATTTGACTACAGTGTAATAATAAACCCATTGCTACCCAAGTAATGTTTTATTGCAAAAGTAGGATAATTTTTTCCATACATCTAGATATAAAATGAGAAATTTTTTCCCTTCTTTTCGAAGATAAATCATCTTAGACTAAAGAATCATGCTGAATGCTTTCGAACTTTACCAGAACTGCCAAAAGTATATTCTGAGGGAGAATGGGTCCTGGGAAAGCAACCTCATTTGCCTTAAGGACAGAACCCCAGCTCTATTGGGAGAGGAATGGGCTCAGCTAAAAACACAATTATTCCAGACTCCTCACCAGGAAGGGTGGCATTTCTCACAGTTAATGACCCATAATGCATAAGTCACAATCCCTAGGCAATCAGGAAATCTCTTGGAGAAAGAGCTGATTCAGCTGGAATCTGCCTTTTGCCCTTTGCAAGCCTGTCCTCCTTCCTGGAATATACCCAGGATGCTGGAGCAGAGGCAGCCATTTTGAGACCACAAGGTAACAAATCAAGGGATGAAAGCCACATGCTAAAGATGGCAAGAGGAAAGAGGACCATGGGTTTTTCCAGGACTGTGAAGTCTCACCTTAATGTTACTTAACTTAATATCACTTGTGAAAAACAAATCCTCTATTTGGTTAACCTGGTGAAAGTTGAATCAACTCTTAGGAACTGTCAAACCTATACCAAGCTGATCCAATTAGATTGTAAGGAGAATGCTATTTTTTTTAAAAATAAGAACAGTTTGCAAACAAGTATTTCAGAAGCATTCATTTACTTTGGTGATTATTAAGCTGATATACTCACAAATCATTTTTATACATTCTTTAAAACGACCCCAAGGGACTCTACTGGGCAATACCATATGCAGCTTTCACATATGGATCATTGTGAATACATTTCACCCCTCCATCTATTCATTCAGGAAACATTTACTGAGGTTTCCAGGAAGCACTGTGCTGGGGTCAGGGACGCAAGGATGAAAACACCACCACCACCAACAGCCTGACTATAAGAGCTCAGTGTACTTAGACAAAATTTCTTTAAAACATCCAATTTTCCAGTTCTTTGCTTTCTATGGGTTGTTTATCTCATGTACATTAGCTCTCCAAAAGAGGGATAAATAAGCCCAGCTCCAGGATAGACATGAACAGAATGAAAAAATCTGAACTACCAATGTAGTGTCCATTGCTAAATGTTCAGAATACTATCTCATAATTTGAAATTTTAGTTAAATGTTGTGCTAATATGCTCATTATACTTGTGTGAAATAATTGAATAAAATTTTTCATTCCATCCAATGCAGAGACTGATTTTCTAAAATCAGACTACTGCTATCTATAAAGCAGGTATTTAGTGCTACTCCACTTTGTTTTCTGTCATTTCTATAATTTAAAAAATCATGTGTATCAAGTCTATACACCATTACTAGAGGTCAATTATTCACTAGAGTATGGTAAGCAAAATACCAGGGAGGATCAGGAAAACCACTTTCCCCTCACCTCTTTTTCTGAGTCACCTTAAGCACATCATTTAACTTCCTTCTATCTCAGTTTCCTTAGGGGTTAAATAATGGGGTGAAATTAGATCATTGTGTTGTTTCGTAGACCTGAAATTCTCTATCTCCCTGCTCTATTCTCAGTGTGATGCATTAGCAGATAAGTTTCCCAGCTAAGAGCAGCACATTAATATTATTTTTAAATGATGCATGGCTTCTCTATTTCTGTTGCCTCAGAAATTATACATCTTAGCCCATATCCCGTATCAAACCACAATTTTATACATTATTAAACAATATACTATCCTCTTATATTAATAATATCATATCATTGTACTCAGGATCAGAATATAAGACTGGTTTTATTATTTCTAGTTCTTAAAAACATAACTTGTATTGCACATGCTTCAGATAATTGAATGAAAATTAGGTGGAGAGTACATTGTTTTTAATTTGCTACTTAAATGTATCCTCCAGATATCTAGAAGTGATTCTATCAGAGCTTACTTAAAAGCACCGTGATCCTCTTGCCCCATCCTGAGAAATCGCTTTCAAAGTCTAAAAAAAGATTCATTGTATACAAAATCTGAACAATGAAATTCCTATCTTCTTAGTGTCAACAACGAAGTAATTAACACATCTGATGTTTATCTGCAAACTACCACAGAGAGGTACATGATTCCTGAAACTGAAATGCATTAAGCACAACCAATTTAACCCACCTCCTTCTGAATTTGATACATCAAGATTAAAGATGCTATTGTCTTGCTTGCAAAACTGTTTGAGGAACATAAACACTCTTTACAAACCCTTTAGTTATCCTACAAACCAACTCACACCTCCAACTATTATTCCTATTATAGATACACATATTCCCTTATACTTACCACAATGAGTTAAAGGTAGACAAAAGCTCTCGGTGGCAGCCTTTGAGTCATTACTTGGCTTTACCATTCCCTTCATTTTAGGTGTCGTGGCACAGCACTTTGCAGACAGCAGTTCATTCTGTTAGGTTTACTGCAAACACCAAAAGAGGTGTCTTGCACTTGCTGGAAAATCTAGCTTTTATGCTTCTGGTCATTCTTCCCACAAAAACAACAAGACCAGTTTCGGGGCTGTTCTTAACTCTCCTTCCAAAACATTTCAAACGAGAAAGACAAGATTTCATGATTCCCATGCAAACTCCCAGCCTGCCCGCCTGCCTGCTGCTGCCAATACTTCTTACTCTTGCTGGTGATGACATTCAGCGAGCTCCCCAGCCCCGACGCTTCGTTATGTAAGGCTGTCTAGGTCAAGTGTAGGAGACACACTGCTGGCCTGTGAAAACTCATGGAACTGTTCTTTCAGATTAACACTTCAGGGGCTATGGAAGCTGGAGGAAGCTGAGCTTTTACCACATCTTTTGGGGGTAAATATTTTTGCATGATTCAGTGGTTTATATGCTGTAGTGTTGGCAGATGCCTGTCAGCTATGCTGAGAGGTGCCGAGAGAGAAATTACTAAGGGATTCCCGTTTTGTCAGCATGCTTGAATGAGCATAGGAAGTCTTGAAGCAATCCTAGCTTTAAGACCCTTAAGGAGCAAATGAATCATAAATTAGGATTTGCTTATGAAGCATCATCTCTAGCCATCGAGGAATGAATGTTGATTTGTCTGTTTAAACACTGAATACAATCCATTTGCTGGGAGGTGTTAGAGGAGACCGTTATTAGCTCTAAGAGATTTACTGCAGTTCTCGGTTTTAGGTTGCCCTTGTCTGACTGCAAATTTGCTTCCCTTGTAAATAAGCCCTATATTTTCCTGTGTTTGTCTTCTGCTGTGATTGTTTGAGATAATAATATGAGAAGGAAGCCCGCATAACCTGGCAGTTACGGGACTTCGACAAATAATAAATCCTGCCTACTTAGTTCCAAGGTGAATACTGCAGTAAAAGCGCCATTTGATACTAGCGCTGAATGATGTTGGGTTAACTGTCCTGGTTCAAACTGTGCTGTGTCTAGGGACCTGGAGGCAGGATCCCAGGTTTGACATGGAAAGTTATTCACTCCATGAGTAAAATTAGAAACTGTATAGCGTTTATTCTGTTTTAGACTCTCACACTGTGTCCTGCTACGGGAATTAGTTAAAATAGCAGGCTCTTACTGGATGCTGCAGAAAAGCCTGGAGAAGTGCAGAGGAAGACTGCAGTCGTGGTGTGACATTGGCAAGGAATTTTAATAAGATTTAACCCGAGGTCATGGTAGAACAGATGGCACCTAATTTGAAAGATAGGTGGGCATTTAAAACGTTGAAGACAGAAACAGCACTTGGAGAAGATTTGGCTTCCTGTATGCCCTTGGCAAGAGAAGTTCCGTGCCTTGGACAGGATGTCATGGGTCAGGGAAAGAAAGGCTGTGTAAAGTGTTTCATGATGTTAAAGAGGTAAACGGGAATCTGAATGTTCAATGTTCATTAAGTGAGGACTGGCATGGGGTGGTTTAATGATGCCCCCTCACTAGGCAGACAGGTAGCTTTTAAGTATCTGAAATTTCTGGCATTATTTTTCTTGAATTAAAGGAATGAAAATGAATGTTACTGAAATAAATTTCTTGCAGGATACCTTTCACTTTGTGTTAATTAATCATGATTAACAGTAGCACATTGATTATTTATGATGAAATTATATTGCTTATCATTTTATACTATATTTAATTAAACATGGGCATGTTTTCCCAAATAATTTGAAGAGACAGTTATGGTCCCTCAGGGCCTGATTTTATATTACTGATGTCAATAGGCATTTTCCCCATAAACTTAGCTTGGCATAAGAGCCACATCAGACCAGGTTTTACTCAGTTTGGCATTTAGAATATTCCTCATAAACAAAATGTTAAAAATAATGCATACATATTTAGTCGTACTTACAATCATTGAGTTCATGTATCTTTAAGATAATACTTGTAATACTCAAACGTCTATAAATGACTTTTAAGACTGCATTTACTGGCCATTTTCTAATATAGATTCTTTCTCCTGTTAATAAAACTTAAACAATTTATATTCATTTCTTCATTTCTAAAGTAGAAGAGATGAGTTAAATGAGGTCTAAAGTTAGTTTTGGTTCTGCTATCTGTAGATTATTTTCCTCTAAGTGTGAATTAGCATTATTCATTAATCTGTGCCAAAAGAGGGTAACATTTTTCGTGAGATTATATTTTTAAGTACTTATAATATTAAGTCAACATTGATTGAGGACCTACCAAATGCTGGGCCAGCGGTTCTCAAACTGTGGTTCCCTGAGCAGCAGCAGCACAGGCATACGTGGGGGCTTGTTAGGAATGCAGATCCTCAGGGGTGGGGTTGCAGCCCTCCAGGTGATTGTGAAGCATGCCCAAGTTTGAGGACCATGATGCTGGGCAGAACTTTGGCTAAATATCATGAAAATAGTTTTTACTACCAACAGTCAACTGTATATTACATAAGTGAATTCTCTATTTTTCTGGTGGCCCAGATCTCTCAATGTAAGTGGTATCTGTTTTAAGGATTTATGCAAGTACTTAGTACATCTTCAACCTAAATTTGTCCATAAGAAGCTTTGTTTTCCAGCAGTTCCATTTTTAGCTTTTGGAACTTACACAATGTGGTGAGAAAACAGTGAAGTACCTATCTCCTCCATCTCTTCAGGAAGCAGGGACTTCTTGCTCACTGTTTTGACTTGGCACACATCACGGACCCTCTCTGATGTTCCGTTTCTCATTGTAGAATATTAGGTTGGCCCACGTCACAGTTTCTCAGCTCCACACAATTGACATTTGAGGTCAGATAGCTCTATTGTGGGGTCTATTCTGTACATCATATAATGTGGAACAACATCCCTCTCCTCTACTTGCAAGGTACCACTGGCAACCCTTAATTGCAATAATCAAAAATATTTCTAGTGGCACCTTGTTGGCTCAGCCAATTGAGCATTCAACTCTTGATTTTGGTTCAGGACATGATCCCATGGTTGTGGATCGAGCCCCACATCAGGGTCTGTGCTGAGTTTAGAGCCTGCTTCGAATTTTCTCTCTCTCCTTCTACCCCTCTTTCCCTCTACCCCTTTCCCCTGCTCATGCATGTGCATGCACTCTCTCTCTCTCAAAAAAAAAGGTTTCTAGATGTCAACACATGTTCCCTGAGGGCAAAATTGCCCCTCCCACCTCCTCATTCCCCCCCCCCCCCCCCCCCCCCATTTGTGAATTGTTGTCCTAGGTTAGCTCCCCTATGTAAAGTTCCATTATACTAAACAGTACAACAAACGCATTATTTCTCCTTTTGGAAACAGGCAGGTTCAAACAATAAAATAAATGGGTATATATGTATCTCTTGTGTAACCCATGTATAAGCTGAGGCCTCTTTGCCCTCTTGAAA
The DNA here is from genome assembly GCF_006229205.1 of Suricata suricatta. Classification (NCBI taxonomy): domain Eukaryota; kingdom Metazoa; phylum Chordata; class Mammalia; order Carnivora; family Herpestidae; genus Suricata; species Suricata suricatta. The sequence goes on from NC_043702.1 coordinate 63,455,455, forward strand.
ATCTATGCGTAATTTGCTCAAATACCTACTGATTCCACAGTGTGTGAAAGTCCAAACTCTTCTTCTTCAAATTCTCAGGGACTTAAAATCTTGTATCACCCTCTGTGTCTGTAGTCTTGGTTCCATGTGTGCTATGTCATCATGCTTAAAAAGTGACCTAGATTCCTTTTGTCATGAGTTTCTCTCAGACGTTTTTCTATACCAATCGTCTGTGGGTTTGATAGCTTTCACTAAGGATTTGTGCTCTTCCCCTCATTTCTCTGCTCTCTCTCCAGTCTGTAGTCTTCAGCTCCTTCCCACAAGATGTTCTGAAAGCTCCCAAATTCTTCTAGTGTGCACAGCCTTCCAACATTCCACAGCTCTTATATCCAGATTTAAGCCCAGACTCATCAAAGAACTTAGGTCAAGGGTTTCCAGTTTAGAACCACCTTCCCTTCATGGAAGCCAGTTGAGGTCATATTATATAATCATAAAATCATAAAATCATGGGACTGGAACAGATATTTAAGTTAATTTACATGTCTTCAAAAGTCATACTGAATAATAGCTATTGGCCCTTAAGATTACACATTTGCATGCTAGAGTTTCAGAATTTTAAATTGTATCGGCCTCAAACAGTTCAGCAATTCAGTCCAGACATTATGGAAGAAATAGGTAAGCCACACACACACACACACACACACACACACACACACACACACATTTTTTTCTCAAGTGTTAGAAATTCTTTAAGGACACTGTACTATAAAGTCAAATTGTGTCCTAAGATATTTGTGAATTAAGAGACTTAATCTAAAACATGAATATAAAAATGTATTAAATAACTATATCTTAATCAATCAAAAATAATAGCTTATATTTGAATGATTATATTTGTATTTTCAAGTAATTTTATAGACATGATCCATTCCAAAACCCACAGCAACCCTATACAGTAGGTCCACTACCATTATCATTTTACAGATAAGAAAATAAAACTCAAGATTTTCAGATGTCAAATCTACTTCTCTTCCCGCCGGTTCCATAAAGCAAGACTCAATAGTGTATGTAATTTGAACACATTGGTGAGTATAACTTCTAAGTGTTTTTTGATAAAGACTTATTTCAAGAGTCTTCCTTTTCTAAAGTAATTTGGACAGCATAACAGCTGCTATGTGTTACCAATTCTTTGCTTTATTTGCTAGGATTAATACATTTTCCCTGACTTGTCATACATTTATTTGTATAACACACTTAATTATTTTTTTTAATTTTTTATGTTTTTTATTTATTTTTGAGAAACAGAGAGAGACAGCATGAGCAGGGGAGGGTCAGAGACAGAGGGAGACACAGAATCTGAAGCAGGCTCTGAGCTAGCTGTCAGCACAGAACCCAACACAGGGTTGAACCCACGAACCGTGAGATCACGACCTGAGCCGAAGCAGGACACTTAACCGACTGAGCCACCCAGGAGCCCCTACACTTAATTAATTATTTTATATGTATTATTAAAGTACTTATGGAATGATTTAAACACACCATTTATTTTTTTTAAAATTTTTTAATGTTTATTTATTTTGGAAAGAGAGAGACAGAGCATGAATAGAGGAGGTGCACAGAGGAAAGAGGACACAGAATCTGAAGCAGGCACCAGACTCTGAGCTGTCAGCACAGAGCCAACACGGGGCTCAAACCCACAAACTGTGCAATCATGACCTGAGCCAAAGTTGAATGCTTAACCGACTGAGCCACCCATGATCCCCTCAGTACAACATTTATCATCCTAGCTATTGGAACATGTATTATGTTACTTAATGCTCTCAAAATCTCCAAGAGAATGGGATTATTTCCCTTTTTTAAGAGATGACACTGAATTCAATTTAACCTAACTTGAGCTTCAGCGGAGTTACTGCAATGACCCAGCCATCTGCTTGCTCTTCAATAGACAAAGTGGAACCATCTCTTCTCACTGCTGTGCCCCAGTACATGGCACAGTGCTGAGTGAATACTGAGTCTCAGTAAATATTTGTTGAATAGATATTGAGTAATTTGCATGGCTATCTAGTTCCTTTATATTTCATACTTTACATAACACTGTTTGTCCCACCAAGTTAAGTAGAAACTTGCATATGAGATCTAGAAGAAAAAGACTTCCTTCCAAAAGGAAGAGGTAGGTTCATGTAAGGCTGTAGTATATTTGGAGCTCTTTACAAGTCAATCTTTCATGCTACTTTCTTTATTTACCTTAAGAAAATATCTTTTGGGTTTGATATAGAGATTTTTCTCAGACTTACAATGTGAAAAATTATTTCCTACATCAAGTATAAATTCTTCCTTTAAAATACTGGTTTCCCAAGAACAGAATTACACAGGCACTTCCTACTTTATCTGATCTTAAAGTAAATACCCCGGGAGAACTTGAAAGATCTTTTTTTCCATTTTATTTTATTTTTATTAGGGAAGTTGAAACAGCATGTTCTATTAGTTTCAGGTGCACAACATAGTAATTCAACAGTTCCGTGCATTACTAAATGCTCATTGCTATAAATGTAGTCACCACACATACACCATTTTAGACTATTAAAAAAAATGTATTCAATAGTAGAAGATAATTTAAACACATATTAAATACAGTAAATTCTAAATAACTTGGTAGTATATGTGAATGCCATTTTGTCTGAACCTGTGACTCAGCTTAATATTATGGTTCCCTGTTGAGAGTGGAGGTGCTCAACCCTACATTCTATCTCAGTAGAGTTAGGGGTACAAGTTGTCAATCCATCCCATTCCTTACCACTTATTAGCTTTATGATGACAGGCAATTTGTGTAAGCTCTCTGAAAATCTGTTTCTTCAGCTCCCAAGTAAGAACTATCCTATCTTTTTGTAAGAATTTAGAAAACATAATGTATATTAAGTAGGGTCTTTCACATATTAAAAGTGTTCAGAAAACAATACTTTATAAAATTTGGCATCATACACTCCCAAATGTGTCAGGCTGTCTCAAGGAGTCCTTTCAACTTTCTTTGAACAACTAGACATTGATATTAGAACAAACTCTGGGACTCAAAGTTGCTGGATTCAAGGACTGATATTCAAAGAACTGAGTCAAGGACTGGTGAAGAGATGGGACAAGACTAGCCACAAGTGGACAATTACCAACTCTTCCTCTGCCCCCTAAAGATACTTTTAAACATGCAGTATCCTAAGATAACTAGCCAATCATGTGTCCAGCATTTTTATACTTTTTCTTAAATGTCACCCCCTGTCCTAAAAAAATTATATTCTCAGGGTAAATAATCCTTTGAGAGATTTGAAAAGCCTCATAAATGTAGAAACTTTTTCTTTAGAGTAGAAAAAACAACTATTAAGGGGTAAAGTATGTATCACTGGAAAAGAAATTTGAAATTGCACTTGATTTAATTTATCTTGAAAACTAATTTGGACCTAAACATAAAAACCAAATTTCTATCAAGTTAAGGTAAATTCTTTGACAACTGAGAGCCTAATTAAGTAATTCCTTAGATTTTCTTCTAACTCTAACATTTTGTGTAAATGAGATTAACTCAGAGATGTAGTCATCCCCATATCAACCAAATCCAAGATGATTTTATGTAATAGACCTATTTCACGTGTCCACTGATGATTGAAGAAAATTTTGTGACTCTTAATGTTACCATTTTAATAATCTCTCCTAAAATGCATCATTAGTCACATATGTATCTCAGAATCCAGAATTTGTTTGTTAAATAAAAGCTGGTTTGTAAGAAATTAATCATTTTTATGTTTTAATGAAATTATGGTACTCTGATAAAGTGACATTATACTTATTTTTTATGTCCAATAAGTGAAATAGTGAGATAGGATATCCAGAAGAGTTATCACTATTCTTTTGGGAGTCTCATTTTGGAGAGCAAAGAAAAATAGTACAGGTATCAATCTTCCACATGAAATTTCCTAAAGAATATCATTGTGATTATCTAAGATTAGGAGAAGTTAACAGGACAGTGATAAAAGAGTGTTTTGGTTTCAAATGTACAGTTTCTAATGAAAACTTTAGAGAAAAATTTATATCTGTCAGCAAAATCAGGACATCAGAAAGAAGTGTTTTGGTCTCCAGATTTATGAAATGTGTCCTCCTGACAATTAGTCCACCCTCACACACATGCACTTTGTCTGAAGTGGTTTTAGGAGCAAATAAGCCAATTAGGAGGACGCTATTAGTATTGGCAGGAGCCTTATAGCAAGTAAATGGCTCCCTCAGCCTGGTGAAAACAAAAGGACAATATTTGGTTTAAGCATCTCAACATCAACTTCTCCTGGTTTCCGTGTGAACACGGTTCCATCTTTCCTTCTGCAGTTGGGTGTGCTGGCAACTGCCCAACTCTCTAAACTCTAGCCACTTCCACAGACCCAACCTCACACCTGTCTGTACATGATATCTCCTCTTCTGAGAACGCGCCTTCTCTCTCTTCTCCACACGGCTGTGCTTCTCCTCATAAATTCCTTTGGGAAACCCCCCAGGCGAAGTCAAGACGTGGCCTAGATTTCACTTCCCAGTTAACAAAGAGAAAAGCTTCTGATGCTGTTGCCGGAATGTGAAAAGGTGCCATGGCTTTGGAGGCAAGCCTGGCAATATGTACCAAAGTTAAAAGACCCATGCCCTTCCACTCAGCAGAGCCGTTGCCTGAGAAGACATCCCACAGAAAAACTTGTCCACGTGGGGAAAATGTTTGGAAAGTGGTGTTGACACCAGCATTGTTTAAAACAACCACAAAGCAAAACAAGTGAAACCAAAAACCTGGGAAGAGCCTAGGAGCTTAACATCTGAAGACTGATTAAATAGATGTGTGGTGTATCCCTCTATCTGCATTCCAAAATACTCTTTACATAATAACAAGGGAAATTTTTGAGATAAATTATGTAGAGCAAACAAGGTATACATCAACAGATAGCATGATGTCACTTCTGAAAAGAAATATACAAAACATCTATTTCAGATGCTTGAATATACACAAGAAATTTCAGAATAAAACTCAAAAGAAATCATTAACAGTGATTGCCTCTGCAGAATGGGCCTGGGGGAAGGGAAACAGGAAGGTTAGTTTTGATTTAAAGGGACACAGAGGTCAAGTGACATGCAAAATGTTATTTGAAGAGTAGGATAAGGGTTTTCTTGGTAGAAGAGGGGAAGGGATACCGGACTCAGTTGTTAAGAGCATGCCTTCCAAAGGCCAGTGGGCAAGCTTAGGGGACAGTGGGAAGGGCAGTGGCTGATTTACACACTCTGGGTGCAGAGAGAAGAGGGCAGGCTTAGGAGCTGAGCCTCTATGAATGTCATTGCCAACAGTACTCTCTTCAATAGTGATTCTCAAACTTTAATGTGAACAGAAATCACCAGAGAATCTTGTTAAAATGCTTTAAATTCTGCTTTAAAATTCTGCTTTAGTGAAGAGGAGGAAAGCCCAGGACTCTGCATTTCCACAAGTTCCCAAGAAATGCCCCTGCAGCGAGCCCCCTGCCACACTTTGAGAAGAGAGGCTTCAAAATTTAGAGTATCATGTTTTTTTGTGTGGTTTGTGTCTTCACAAATATGAAGCAGAGCCAGAAAGCACTTGTTTTTAGAAAATGAGCTGAGAAAAAGAGTCCTCACTGAGTATGAGGTTGGCCACATGAAGCTGTGCCAAAGCAATCTTAGTGTCAAATGTTCAGGATCAGCAGTTCTGTTTTTTGAGACGCTCCATGTTTAACAAATGTGGGCCTCTGGAAACTAAAGCACCGCCAGATTGAGGAGAGCTTCTCCACTCTGCCGCTCATGTGTCTAGTTTATTTGTTGACTTGTTGAGAGTATTTCCAAATATAGTTATACTCTTTTACATTCTCTGGAAGATTGAAGAATCTAAAACAAGTGAGAAGGAAGAATTGCCATCTGCCACCCTCCCACCCTGCCACATGATACCCCTCAACACGTTTCATAGAAATCCGGGCTGTGGATCTACCATACACCTAAAAACTGTCTTGCATTGGCCAGTGGTAGAACTACCTTTCCTCCATCACAGTCTTTGTGAGCATGTGTGATGTCATCCAGCTCAATGAGGAGCAGATGTGTCATCTCCCATTTGTTTGCCTTTGAACTTGGATCCCAGAGACCTATTATCTTGCTTTTCATAATGTGATATTGCAGAGAGTTTTATGTGTAACAAAACAGTATGAACTTACTTAAGGTTGGGTGCTTTGAGGACAGAGTGTTGGTCAAAACAATACTTAATCATCTCCTTACTGTGTGTCCTAAGCCAAATTATTCAACTATTCTGCGTCTCAGTTTCTTCATTTATAAAATCATGATAATGATAATGGTATCTATTTCATGAGATTGAGATTGTCATGAAGCTTTAGGGTCTTGGAATATTTAATTAGTATTCCTCTTAAATCATTGTTAGAATTTATTTGAAAATAGTAATCTTTGAATAGTAATGTATTTATTTCTGCATACCTACCAAGACTAGGGACTGTGCTAAGGGTTAAGGTGGTAAACAGAATCTCTTATCATAAAGACTGTATTCATTTCTGTAAAATAGTTTAAATTCATTGTACTTGTTTTTTAAACAAAGAGAAAAAATGTTTTCAGAGATAAAATAAGATACACAACTTTCCCCCCTTTCCCACCAGCTTTCACATCTGATAGAACTAGCAAGTCATCTGCTTGATGCTTACAAAGGAATGGAAGTTTTAATCAGGACAGCGTGAATGAAGGGACTCTACACAGAGTAGGCTGAAGAAAGCCAAAACCAGATAATGAGGCAGCCAGGGACATGCAACAGTGGGGGCATCCAAATGTGTGCATGGAGACAACATTTCCAGAGCCCAGGAAAAGGTGCGATCACAGAAGAGGGGCCTCCCCAGCAGGAGATGCAGAATGCAAGGTCCAAGAAAGGAGCAGTGGGACAATTGGTAGGTCAGGGGAAAGACCTTCAGCTCCCAAAAGGCTGCTTTCCATAGTTAGACATAATCCAGAAGCCCTTGTCTTCTGGGTTCTTTTGGGTTTAGCCCAAGGCAGGCATTAGTAGGACCCAGAGAATCTTCCCCACCACACCCCACCTTTTAGCCTAATTGGCTGCATTCTTCTTTGGTAAAGCTCCTGCTGGGGTCTTCCAAAACTCTAGCTCTCACTAGGACCTGGTGTCACTGTTTCCTTCTCCTACCCATTAAGACTCAGGAGGGGCCCTGGTTTTCTCTACTGTTAGTTCCTGGGTGCTTTGTGAACCAGCCTAACCTACACAGTGAAGTGTTTCTCCATTAAATTATCTTCATTTGAGTGCATCTATTTCCTGACAGGATCCTGATGAAGTCAGAGGCACAAAATTTTAAAGCAATAGATGTTTCACAGGAAGGTTAACTCTATTGTGATGCCCCAGAGAGGAGACTCTGGGCTGATGAAGATGTGGGTAAAGGCACTGCTGACTTGTGGGACAGCAACTACAAAGTGAAGTAAGACAAATGATTTCTGAGTTTCATCATTGTTAAAGTTATGGAAAGATTTACACTCTGTATTTGCATAGTTGCAGAAAGAGTAAGTGGGGCGGTGGGGAGGGAGCAGAAATGTAGTCACATCTTATATGTGTTCATTTAAGAAGTGCAGACCCACAGGAGACCTTTCCTGTTTGTTGAGCCTGCTCTTTCCCACAGGGAGGAGGAACAGATTGTTTTGATATAATGACAATAACCAGAATGCAAAAGATTTTCAAAGTGTATTGTCCTCTGAGCTTCCTTATTTATCAAGAGCCATGGGAAATATTCATACAGAGTAGTTCTAGTTCAAAGTAGTTCACCCCCCGTAGTGAGGAGACAGTCTTTTTTATCTGACTGTAGATGAGCAGGTATAGGAGGCTGCACGTAGCTTGGAAGTGCCACTGCCCAGCCTCCGTCCCACATCCGAGCCCAAGTGAGCCAGGTGTGGCTAGGACATCCTGCTGCTCAGCTAGCCAACAGGAATGGAGGCGATCCTAGAACTAGCAACTCATTTCACAGGCTGCAACATCTCCAAGGAGATTGAGGGGGACGAGGCTAAATATGGTGATCACCTGACCCTCCTGCACCTTCTGCCCCAGTGACTTTACCAATCTCTTTTAAAGAGTGTGAAGCTCTGAAGTGGCCCTGACTGACCTTTGCCCATTATTTGACCCACAGTGAAAATCTTACTTTTCCCAAGAGACATAATCATGTGTCATTTGTACGAGTTTGGGAATGGATTTCTGAAGGTTAGAATTCCCTAGAGATGTGGGAAAGGTGTTAAATCTCCCAGAAAAACATGGCAGATGGCAGCACCTAATTCAAATGATATATGCAGACATAATGGATAGCTTTTTATGGTAAAGGCAATGGCTCTTGGCCTTTGAACAAGAAAGGAAAAAGATGTTCATAAGTGTTTGATTATGCTAAGTTATGGCAAAGTTCAGTTTGATTTTGTAAATAAAGAATTGTCTTCATAAATATCAGCTATTTCTTTTAGTGTAAAGTAAGAGCTCTTCATAAAAAAATCTAATTAAACCTCTTCAAGTGATATATTAAAATAGCAAACTGGTATGGTGGTTCCAATAAGTAACCAACCATATTTTTCTTAGCACTAGCTGTAGTAAACTCTTCGTGGCAATGGGGGGAAATTGCTGAATGAAATAGACCAGGCAAATGTTTAATTGATCTAAGAGAAGGGAAAGAGCACATGTAGCATAGAATAGAACCCAAAGGAGTAAATTAGTTTTTTATATTGCTCATGTATTTTTTTTCATTTACATTGATATTTCTTCTCTTTTTTTATCCTACTGTGGCAGTAGATCTAAACATAATGCTTTAAATATTGGGATGTACTTTGATCTTGTTTAGAGCCAAAGTTTTATGAAGCTTTTATGTATTTAAAGAAAGAGGCATAAAACTCAGGCATGTGAAACATTAAATTTTGTTTCAATATATGAAAGTTAATGACCATATAAATATGGTTTATGAGACTAAAGAAACAGAAAAATATTTTTAGATTGCATTTTAGCTTTACAAAGAAATTGTAGAACTTTAGGATCAATTGCTTCCTGGATATTTCCTGGGATTCTTTTGGGATCTGCATTCCTGAAAGCCATCAGTGTTACACTCTGACTATCTGGTGCTCATGCCCTTGAGCTTGAACATTCTGTGGTTAATATTTAAGATCAGCATGTGGAGCTAGACTGAAGGACGGTCACTGTCTTTACCCTTTGCTAAAACCAATGTTGGTTAGTCCATCACCTTCTTAAACAATAACTGCAATCACACACATCATCACATCCATCTCTCTGTCAAAACATGAGTGAAAATCAATGGTGGAGTCTCTAGAAATACTCCACTCACTTCCATTTTGCTTCTTATGTGCTGACGCACCTGCTCAATATTAATTTCCTTCATAGTTAGACAGTGGAAAAATTTGAATGGACTTTTGTGGTATAAAACTAGCTATGTGACCTTGGACAAGTCATATCTCTCATGGTAACATCTTTCCTTCTATCCAAAATAAGAGCCCTCGTCTAGATGATCTCTGAGAACTTTCCAATGCCACAATTCCTTAAGGCTCATCACGAGCCTATCTGTGAAGCAGTGGTAAAGATTTAAGTTAATTGATGGTCTGTTTAATGAGATTTTAAAAGTTGTTTAAAAGTTGTTTAATGAGATTTTAAAAGTCCTGCCTGTAAATCTTAGTGGAATTTCATTCTGGAATTTTGATTCATTGGTAGTCAGCAGATGTCACCTGTTCACCCTTAGAAAGTACCTTAACTCAACCATGAACACTATAGTACGTTTGGAAATAAAATAAGAAATAAGATGTAGTTCTTGTTTTCAAAGAAAGTAGGAGACAGAGTCTAGGAGGGAGGTGCCCAGTAGGGGGTTGAGGGTGATGAGGCCAGAGAGGAAAGGAAGAAAACAAAGTACCAAGGATGTGATGGCTCCTGGCTTATTTGGTGAAAGGCAATGAGTTTGTTGTTATGAGAAATGATACTGATGTCATCCTCAGTAAATATTGATAATGACCTCTTACACTTTAGCAGAAGAAAAAAAAAAAGACCAAAAATAAGCCAGGGCCCCCAAATAATAAAGGATTTAAAATTGAAAATTCATAGAAGACAAAAGTAATTTTTTTAAATGTTGCTTGAATGGTTGTATAACAGAGAAAGAATAATATTATATGGAGTGACAGAAAGTAATTTTGTAATTTAATGTCCTTTTGAAATAATGTTGCAATGCTGACCTCATCAAATGATTTGTATTCATCTATTTAATTCCCTTTCAAGAAATTATGTTTGTTTATTACTGTATCATGCCGATAAAACCTATCTGTTTGGTTTGGGGATATCATTGTTTGCTTCTCTAACACTAACGGCTGCCTATGTAATTAAAAGAAAATTGCAGTGAATCTTCCAACAAGAAGTAAATGCATCCCTGGAAATGGTCATCTGTGGATTTCTAATTAAATTCTGGCTTTCGTTACTTTGGATGGAATGGTAGAGAAGGCATGGGGAGACCAGAACATCATCTGAGGACCTCCCTCGTGATCCCACAACTCCCTCCATCTCTCCCTCACTTTAACATACAGCACTGTGATATTAAAAGTAGGTGTGTGCCTGGGTGGTTCAGTCAATTAAGCATCTACCAGTTCATGAGTTCAATCCCCGCATCTGGTTCTGCACTGGTGGCAAGGAGCCTGGTTGGAATTCTTGCTCTCTCTCTCTCTCTCTCTCTCTCTGCCCCTCCCCTTGCTCTCTCTCTCTCTCTAAAAATAAAGAAACATTTAAAAAAATAAAATACAGCACTGTGGTGAGGTCAAAACAAAACAACTATAGTAAACCTGACTACTCATTTTCCTTTACCACCAGAAAGAGAAAATCAGAAGTAATTTTAGTGACTTCTTAGAAACTTTTTATAAAATTTTAAATATATTTCTTTTTGCTTACAAACACTGGTTCTAGCTACTTGAGAGACATTTAAAAATTTTTTTAAAGTTTATTTTTGAGAAAGAGACAGAAAGAGTGAGCGGGGGAGGGGCAGAGAGAGAGACAGAGAGAGAAAAAGAGAGAGAATTCCAAATAGGCTCTGCCTGCACTGTCAGCACAGAGCTCTGCTTGATGTGGGGTGGTGCCTCACAAACCATGAGATCATGACCTGCGCTGAAACCAGGAGTCAGAAGCTGCTAACTGACTGAGCCACCCAGACTCCCCCTTGGGAAACACATTAGACTAGAATCAGTAAAAAAGCAGTTCTAATTATGTAGGCTCAATACATTGTTAGTGATTTTTAAAATGGCGGTCCGTGAGTGAAAAAATTCAAACCTATAACAGCTTTGATTCAGTAAATTCCAATAGGGGGCCTCAAATAGTTTAATATCATGTTTGAAAGAATAGCTGATTTTCCTTCTTCCTTTCTTCCTCCCTCCTTCCTTCCTTCCTTTCTTTCTTTCTTTCCTTGGTGAAGTGTATGGACTTTACCATAGATTCAATGTTACCTTCTAGTAACTACAAGATATTCTAAAACCAATAGGCCAATTTTGAGCCATCAAGAAATTGTAACTTCAGGGGCACCTGGGTGGCTCAGATAGTTAAGCATCCAGTTTTTTTATTTTGGCTCAGGTCATGATCTCATGGTTCATGAGATTGAGCCCTGAATCACCCTCTGTGCTGACAGCACAGAGCCTGCTCGGGATTCTCTCTCTCCTCTCTCTGCCCCTCCTCCTTTCATGTGCGTGTGTGTTCTCTCTCTCAAAATAGATAAATAAACTTAACTTAAAAATATTGTAACTTTAAACTTGCTGAAAAACTGATTGGCTATGATCCCTAAAAGATGGATTTAAACTGCTGTTTCTGCATTTATTTATCTGATAGCAGGTACATTCTATGCCCATTTTTGGCTTATTTTCAGAAAGACAAATTAACCTGAAAAGTAAAGAGTTTATTATTTTCTGCTAGCAAATTGTTTCTATTTCTAAGAGAGTAGTTCCTTAAGGAGTTGTATTAGTAAATGTTTGGGGAAAGCAAGAGATCAGTAGTAAATGTTTGCATAATAATATATATATTTACACACTACTGGGGACTCGCATCTAAAAGCAAAGTCCTCAACTAGTAAATTATGTTTACTGTGGAATCACATCAGTACTGTTCTTTAGCTGAGTTCTATTTTCCAGCCACATGGTGGCAAAGCCAGGATCTGAGGCCAGGTAACGATAGGGTGGTCCTGTGGATTTAGAATCCTGAAGTCTGGGTTCAAATTCTGACTCTGGCATATGCTGTGGGTCTAGGAATCACCATTCCATCAGACTTGCCACCACCCACAAGCCTGTGTGACATCACTATTATATCCTCTGGGACACCATCCCGAGGTTAGACCATTTCATAGCTTCAACACCAGGTCCCAGTACCCCTACCCCTTGCCTTCAGGGAGGACCCAGCTTCCTGCACTCAGTGAGCCTAGATTCCCAAACAAGTCACAGAAGAATTTATACCCATTTCTGCTTTAAAACTCAAATGTCCTTTATAATTCTGAGCAAGCAATTCCACAATTCAGAACACAATGACTTGACCATCATTTTGGGAAATATTGTACCAAAGACCAAGGGTGAGCTCCTTCTCCCTGCCAAGCCTCAAATTAATTAAGAGTTAATTAACTCTTTTTATGAGGCAGCCAACAAACAGGTTCAGAACTCCAAGACATGGGCATCAGGCAGAATGTTGTAAGAAAAAAAATTCCCTTTATTTTCTATGCTAGAAAATACTAAATAGCCTTCTGGTATCAATCACACTGATTCTTCAGCCATCTGATGCTGAGCTCTCCTCTTGCACTGTCAAAGTTCGAATCACAGTAGAAAGTCCCCCACCTGTCTTGGAACTGACAGAGGACAAGACCCAGTGTGGCTTTTTCCATCTGAATGACTGCTCTTCCTCTTTAATACCCACAATGCACTGACAGTTCCATGTCCCATTACAGCATTCTTTTCTCTTAATGGCATACTGAGCAGTGAACTGCTCTGCTAGTCCCCACCAGAGCTCTGCCAAAGTCATGATCAAATTCTCATGACAGAGAGAACAAGGCAGAGAGTAAAGGACATCTTATGCTCTCATTCTCTTTCCTTTGTTAAAAACTCTCATAGGAAAGGCACAGCCTAAGCCTCTGGGCAGGTGAGTAAGGCCAAGCAGTCGCAGGTAGAAGTATTGTCACATAGGAAATGGCCGGTACATTCATCCTGTCTTCTGAGAGGATCTCCTGGAATGGCTAACATTAAAGGTGGGAGGGGAAGGAGTTTCTTTGAAATTGGAAACATAACAGCGAGAAAGAGAAAATTAGATCTCTATAAATTAACTTGCTGCTTAAAGGTAAATAAAAGGGAGCCATTCCACAGGGAGTTTATAATCTGGGAGGTGAATAAAAAATGTGCAGAAAACTCTCAGCACAAGGTCAAGAGAGACAATGCAATAGCGTTAAAAGGTAGCACAGATAAAGTTTCATGTTAATGTATCTTTTGCCAACTTTTATGAATATGTGACTTTAAGGGTATACTACTCTATTTTACAAAAATCACATATTTTGCCTTTATGTCAAGGCTTACATGAGGAATATGTAGAGTTAAACTGCTTCAGCTATGATGGATGAAATATCTTCAATACAGAATGATGAGCTAGTCATTAGAAATACTCACTGTATTTTTACAGTGGATATTGACCTTTTTTTTTCAGTCTGTATCAGAACAGCCATTTATTCTCTTATGTTTAATTCCTTCAATTTAACAAACAACCATAGTCCACAAATTTAAAATGTAAAGCTGTTCTGTAATTAACACAAGAAAAAAGATTCTACCTACTGAGAAAACAGGCAAAATATTAGAGAAGAAAGAATATGTGACCTAAAACCTGGGTAGAATTTTCCACGTATGAATGAGGGGGGACAGGGGAAGATCTATCAAGAGAAGTGAAGATTTTGAACACAGGTACAGAGGAGGCAGGATGACGTGTACAGTGAAAATAGCGCACCTTCCACGTGTGGTGGAAACTCCACTAAGGGAGAGATTTTGATCTGGTTTGTTCAATGATGTCACTTCAGTATTTGGAAAAGTGCTTGAAGAAATGAAGAAATAAAGTGTCAGGTGCCTAGAAGATAAGCAGTATTCAATAGCTTTCAAGGGAGGGGGGATCTGGATTCCTGCACTTAGTGAACTGGTTAGGACTCCATGGAGTAACGGAAACCAAGTTCAACTAAGCAAAAATGGATTTTATATGTGTTTATCATGGAACCAACCCCAAATCATGAAAGGATCTGGATCTTGGGAAGAACTGAGTGGGAAACAGGAAATAACTGCGAGGTTTCTGCCTCTTTTGTCGCTACTCCTTCTACACCTGTGTGATTCTTTTCTCTCAGTCCTTTGGCTCCACCTGGTTTAGAATGGGCATTTCAAACAAAGCCCAGTCCCCACAGCCACCAGAACCCCATGTAGCAGCTCTGTTTGACATGTCAGATGGTCAGACACCCTCCCCTGCTCAGGTCCTCAGTAGCCAGGAGCACAGGTTCACCTCTGGGGACCAGAGAGGGAGAGGTGTGGAGGGGATTGTTGTGAGCAGCCACTCAAACTTGACTATTATAAAACCAATTAGAAGGCATTAAAGCATGCAGCCAATGGTGTTCTTATTCTGTATGCCTGTATGTTTAAGCCATAAGCACTGTTCATATGAAATATGTTAGCCTAACAGTAAAAAAATACTGTCTGTTAGTTCACATACTTCCCACTCCTTCTTCAGATCCAACAGCTCAGTAATTATTTACTAAATATTGCTCACCTGTCCCTCCAGCGCCTTTCACCATCGCTGTGACTCTACCAGAGACTGAGCGACACCATTTCCCAAACACTGAATACCTACAGTTAATGTGTTCATGCTACCTTGATTGGCTTTTGTAAAAATAGAGAATTGTTGAGATGGAACAGGAAATGATTATTCAATTTCTTTCTTTTATAGATGAGAGATGGGCCCCTGAGTAATTTACTTTAAAAAGGTTTAGTAAATGTTTTGTGAACAGAGAAACAATACATTCTTGTGATTCTAGAACATGGGAAAACAGGTAGACTTTTGAGTATGTTTCAAAGATCAATAGATTTTGGAAACAGCAGACTCACTTTTACTGCTTCGCAAGCTATGTGTGGCCTTAAGCCTTACTGATAAGCTCAGAAAGCCTCAGGATTTTCAGCTTCACAATAGGAATAGTTACAATAATATTAATAGTAAGTATTGTATTGTTCTGTGATAAGGAATAGGTAGATGAAATATTGAAGGCAATATCATTTAACAAATGGTAAAGCACATGCAATGATAGTTATCAACAGTAACAGTAAGTGTGTTAGGTGGAAAACAAGCAGGATGAAATATTTACTGCAAATTACTACATATAGTTCATGTATGACTGAATGGTAAAAAGACTGTTTCAGCATTCAAGTACAGCATACGACATAGGAAGCCTTATTCTCAGTTCCTAGAATGACACATAGTTTCACATGGAAGCTCCATTGTCTTGGGAACACTTTTATAATTTTACTAATAGGCATTACTTCATTTGGTTCGCTTACCAAACCATGTTACTGTAATTAAGCTTTGCGTCAAATTCACAAGATTAGAAAACCTATTGTAGTAAGAGATAATAAAACCATAGACATTTAGAGTGTAAGATAATCTGGTTTAGCATCTAAATATAGATGAAGATGGGGAAATGTAAGTTTTCATGGAGTTCAGTGACTTGTTCAATGGCACATGCTCATGAGGGTTGAAATTCAAGTAAAAATCACATCTTCTCAAACTGCACTGTTCACTACAATACAGAACCTACCACTGGACACAACATCAAAGGTGAGAAAAATTTCAAGTACATCTTCAAAGGAAAATCTTAGACAAGAAATAAAGGGCCACCAAATTGTTTCCTGGTGGGATAAGAAGACAAAAATTTATTCACAAACTATATAATTTGTAAAGATAGCAATGATCATAGTGAGAATAAAGTAACACTTTTGAAAACATTTTTAATGTTTATTTGTTTTTGAGACACACAGAGAGAGACAGTGTGAGCCAGCGAGGAGCAGAGAGGGAGACACAGAATCCAAAGCAGGTTCCAGGCTGTCAGCACAGAGGCTGACGTGAGGCTCGAACTCATGAACTGCAAGATCACGACCTGGGCCGAAGTCTGACGCCCAACAGACTGAACCACCCAGGAGCTCCTACAGTAACACTTTTAAACAAAAGTAAAATGCAAAAACAACGCAAGTTATTCACTATGCTTGAAGATAGTTATATTGACTTTTAAACTTTCTCATCTTTGAGTCATTAGGGGTTTGACATGATAGACCGATTGGAAATGGAGGTGAAACAAGAGGAAATTAATAGTGAGAGTCAAAGGGAAGAAGGGAAAGAAGGAAACAGAAAAGACGTTGAGAAAGAACACCTCAATCTGGCTGGTGAGAAAATATTTAGTGTCGGACCACTAGATGGCGATGTAATGTAAGGTGCTCCCTCCACTTTTTTTTTTTTTTTTAACGAGCTATTTGCTGATTTGTATTAGGTACCATAGAGCGAGGCGAGGATGAAGCCGAGAGGATACTGCAGAGGTCTCTGGTGCATGTGTGTATGTGTGCGTGTGTGTGTGTTCGTGTATGTGTGTCCCGCCTCAGTGAGACTGCAGCCCTTGAAAATACTTGGTCACCTTTTGCAAGGAGGAATCTGAACAACTGCAACCGAAGGCACGTTGTTATCATCTGGTCTTTGGGAGAATGCTGTTTCTCGTTGCAGATGGGTAATTTTCCCTTTTATCAGGTAAGCCATCTGCTTGTTTCATTGCGATCTTAGTCCTGCTCATTCCAGTTATTCCTGTGGAAAGGGAGCCCGTGGATATACAGTTTGGGCTGAGCAGGAAGTCCATTTTTGTATGTGATTTCGGACCAACGGTCCCCCTCCCTCTCTTCTCCTCCCTTTCTCCTCCTCTTCCCCTCCCCCTCCTCTCTCCACCTTCCACGAACTGAATTCAGGTTTGTTTTGCAGTCAGCATCTTGATACAAGATGGGATTCTTTGGCCTGAAATAGCTTGGAACCTGGCCAGTTTCCTCCTGCCTTTGCTTGCCTTCAGTCTATTCAAGGTCTCCTTTCTGAAGCCCCCTCTTTCACCCATGCCGTAGAACTGGACTAGCTAGCTGTGAATAGAGGTCATATTGTTCCTAAGGATGGAGCAAAAATTAGATCTCAGTGTTAACCCCACAGGAAGGAAGAAGGCAGCGGGACTGCTGCCGGAGCCTAGCTAGCACTGCAGGGGTGTTCAGCCTCCTGGGGCAGAGGCTGGGCTTGGGCTAGAAAGGAACAATGATGTATTCCCCCTAACTTGGATTGAACCGCGCCACCAAAGGAGCTGGAGCGAAGTGGGAACGAGTCCCTTCTGTGGAACCCCGAACAGGAAACACTGAGTTACTTTTAATTAGACAGAGGTCAGGATCGGCAGTGGTACTGCAGAGGCTTCCAGTGTGAATGGGCTTGCTCTTCCAAACCGCACAAGAAATGCCTCTGGGTGCACG
Organism: Suricata suricatta; assembly: GCF_006229205.1. Classification (NCBI taxonomy): domain Eukaryota; kingdom Metazoa; phylum Chordata; class Mammalia; order Carnivora; family Herpestidae; genus Suricata; species Suricata suricatta. Next base: position 63,473,032 of record NC_043702.1, read on the forward strand.
GGAGGCTTTTCCAGCACCTTTGTTATCATGGATTCCCTCTCTCCTACCTGTTTGAGGTATGTGTTTAAAGACCACCCCCACGTTTACTTCTCAATGTCTTTGCTCTCTGCAGTTACTCACTGAAAATTGTCACTCCTCCCTAGCAAATCGGCCCAAATAGAGTGGTGGGAGGTGCTTTTTCACGTGTCTGATGAAATGATTAAAGCCAAAGCAGGGTAATGCTCGGTGGGTCTGTGCATGTGACTAAATATTTTCTGAGATGCAATGGCAAACTTGCAAATTGCCAACACTATTGCTATCGCACCTATAAAATGTGGCTTCATTTTCTATGGATTTACAGGTTCACGTGGTATTTCTGATGCGCTAGTGTAGTAACAGGACATATTTCTCCATAAAGCACTTTAAAGCATCCCAGGAGGATGATGCCGAACAGAAATAGGAAAATTCCATGCTGCGGTTGGTGATTCCTGCTTTAGTTTCTCCCGGCCAGAGAGCAGTGGGTAGCTTACCTTTCCTGTTTGCTGCAAAACCTGGCCCTTTCGAGTGATGCAACTTGGAGCTTCTGCACGTACTCTGGACGCCTGACACTTTCCCCCTCCTCTGGGCGTGTCAGAAGAGTAACTAGGGTGAAAAACTCCTTTAAACCTCTCCTTTGTTGTTGCCTGTAATTGCTAGGAGGCCACTGCATCCCTCTTCTAGGAGCAGTGTTGCAATTTAGGCCTTCCTCCACAAAGCTCCTTGAAGAGATTTTTAGATGGTGTCTATTTTAGGAACATAATGTGTAGACAGGAATGGATGGCCACAGAGATTTACGGGAAAACAATTTCGTGGAGGGAGTGAAGTAACATTATAAACCACTGGAACAGAGCAGGGTGGCTGGTTATATCACATGAAACCAGCAATGGAGTTTGTTTTCATTAAACTCACTGCAACTCTTTTGTATGGCTTTTTATTCTTCCCTTCTTACATCATTGGTCTGGTTTTTCAAATATGTTTTTAGGCAGCCAAGGTATCCGGGACACTCCTACTAATAAAAGTAATTAATACATTGGATTTTGCCGCCAATGGTTATAGTCTCTGTTTATATGGCCCCTTCTTGCTGGGAAATTTGGTATCTGGAGACTCATTTATTAGGGTAGTTTCCCTTTAAGGCATGAGCTAGAGGGCTTCTCCTTCCTTGGGAGGGGAAAGGAAGGAACAATTGGAGGCCTAATTAATTATATAGTATCCAAGAAGGCACGGGGATCTCAGCCAGGATTCTCCATTAGCAACTAGAAATACCAGGGGCAAAGGGACAGACTGGAGACCCATAAGTAAACTTTATTGCCACCCAAAAAGCAATGAAAACTCCAGAATCTCAATAGAAGAATCCAGTAAGAAGGATTCTGGTTCCTTGTATTAGAGGGCAGTCAGGGAACCCAGAGACTGAGAGAAGAAATGTCAGAGGGTCTTCTGTATGTGTTGCAGACAAGAAAGGGGAGAATCTGGGCTTGTTTGGACTTAACCCTTGGACTTCACGGACTGGGCAGTCCTCATGGGTTTATATTGGTATGAGTCCGACACCTGAAAGTGTCGGTAAGAGTCCGACGTGTTGGAAAGAGTCCGACATCCCTCCAAATTTTTGCCGGGGTTGAGGGTGCCAACACAAGGTATTCTAGTCCTCGTGGGTAGTTGGAGAGGCTGAGCCCATCACACTTCCTCCCAGGTAAATGGCCATCTTGGAAGGGGGAGGGGAGAAGAAAGAGTACTGGGGTTGGTGGAGAGGTATTGAGAATCAGCTATTGATGCTTTTCTATCCTCGTTGTCAGGGTCAGTGGGCTGTGATTTGTGAAGTAATGACTACCCTTTAAAATTCTGGTTAGTCAAGTAAGCCTGTTTCACAGCTCAGTTTAGATTGTACTAATGAGTGCTGCTTTGGCAGCCCATACACTAGATTATACTGGTGAAGGGTAGGAGTGATGAAGACATTTATTTTCAGAGCAACTGTGGTCAAAAAAAAAAAAAAAATTAAACCGAAGTTACGCCAAACTGCCTCAAAGTGTGCTTTTCCAACTTTTTCTTTTGTCCACGTTTCTAGTTCCCATTTATTAATTATTTTCTTTAACAAAGATGCATAGCACTGACTCCATCCCAGCCACTCTTCTGAGCATAATTTTATAAATTTTTCCCATGTAATCTATTATTAATCACTAATTTATGGATAAGGAAACCAAGGCCTAGCAACGTTAAGTTGGCCTTGGGGAGATTATAAGTGGCGGACCCCAAACAAACCCAGACCGGCTGGCTGCAGACTCTATTCTCCTGACCATCCCTGATCACCTGTGTGATGGTGGAGCTATGCCTTAGCCCAGATAATCAGGACTGGGGCAGTGCAGTCTGAAGAGGGCAGCTATAATTCATCGCTAAGTTACATGCCAAAATTTCATATCCTTTGATTTAGAAAAATTCCCTAACTGTGCTACATTCATTCATTGGGGCAAAAAAATTGTACCTTCCTGTAGTACAGGACAGTCTCTATCCTAGATACTGGAATATGGCGGATAAGACAAAATCCCTGCCCGCATGGTACCTTCGGTCTAGTGTTCACGGTTGAGAGAAGGGAAAAAACATACATGTCCCCACAGGTTTAAGAAATGGCACTCACCTTGTTAGCAGTCCTGAGAGTAGAAGAAATGGGGCCACACAGCTGACCAGCCAGATCTGGGGAGCCCTGGCAGTGTGCTTAGGGCTCTTGTTGTTTCTGGCTTTTGTGAAAGCAAACTAAGGAGCAATATCAAGTAAATTTCAGTTACATATTTAATGGTGACAAATTATTGGTTTAAAAAAAAACCCAACAGAACAAAGTTAAACCAATCATTTTTGCACACAAAATTTTTTTAACAATTTGTAAAGTTCTGTGGAAAATGCTATTTTCCTGGAATGCAATGAAATTGGTTTTTTCAATGTTCAGAAGTACTATAGGATGAAATGATGAAAATAGAATCTGTTTTAGGAGCTCCTGGGGGGCTCAGTTGGTTGTATGTCCAACTTCAGCTCAGGTCATGATCATATGGTTCATGGGTTCAAGCCCCGTGTGAGGCTCTATGACAGCTCAGAGCCTGGAGCCTGCTTCAGATTCTGTGTCCCACTCTCTCTCTCTGCCCCTCCCTTGCTCACTCTCTCTCTCTCTCTCTCTCTCTCTCTCAAAAATAAATAATAAACATTAAAAATTTTTAAATCTCTTTGAGATTATTGGTTAGATGGCAGCAAATAGTTAAAATGGAAAAACAAAAGCCCCAAGCACCCAGTCCTTGCTTATACTTCAGCACGTTCCCCTGAAATGGCTAAATTTGGGAGGTGTGGGCTGACGATAAGGATGGAAACCAGTGTGTCATCCCCTAGGTTGGTCAGGACATAGTAGGCGCCCAGAGGTGTTTGAACAAATCTTTTTTTGCCAATGAATTAACATGATCTCAAAATAATATGGTAAAATATCAACATCGGCTTTCGTTTTTATCTATATTAAACATTTTGCTGTGATTTTATTTCTTCAGAATTGACATTCTAATAGTTCATCTTTTTATACCTCTTGGCGTTTGCTCCCACTCCCTCTCAGTTACCTACAAACATTGTAATTTGTCTCTAGTAAGTTTGAAATCCTCTTCTAACTTAGAATGGACATTGCTTCTAACCCTTGAAGTGGTAAAAAGTCATTTCCTTCTCTTAGGGGCTTTTCCTGCTTTGGTGCTCCCCACTTATAATTTTAGCTTGACTTGATGAAAGCATCTATAATTTTTGGCTTTAATTTTTTTGTCATTTGTGCTTTTGACGTTCATATATATGAAATCATCACCTAAGCCAAGGTCATGACAATTTACTTCTTTTTTTCTGTTCTATTGATAATTTTAACTTTTACATTGATACCTGTGATTCATTTTAGTCAATCTATAAAACTGTGAGACAGGGGTCCAACTTCATTCTTCTGCATGTTGATATCCAATTCTTCAGCACCTGTTTCTTACCGAACTTCAAGTTGTCCCTGCACTCGCTGTGCAGTAGGCCGATGTCTGGGGCATGGGTTTTGAAGCAAAGAGAGCTTTATTATCAGAAGGGCAGATCAATGACAAGGCAGGAGATCATTCCTAAAGTTGCTTACCCTGTTGAGCTTCAGGACAGCTTATATATGTTTGGGGAAGGAGGTAAATACATGAGATGGGGGTGGAGGTCCCTTGAAAACTTGAGGTCGGGGGAGGGCTTGAAACAATCTGGAGATAAGCATTCTTCTGGACAGTGAGGTGGTATTTAGGACCTGGTATGATTAGATGTTAGCTAATTAATCTCAAGACAAGTATTACCCTCTGGTACCCATTAGGTTTCCACAATCAATGTATACACAGGGAGTAGGGGTAAAAAGGCAAAGTTAGTGATTGGCCATGCATGAGGTTAAGAGGTGCATAAAACATATTTAAGTAGGGAACAAAACAGAATGTGGAATTAATAATGCAACTGATACAACTATAGTTCTGTTTATGCTTTCAAAACAGGTCCAGGAACCAAATGTTTGATTTCAGACTGTTGAAAAGACTGTCATTCCCCATAGAATTGTCATGTTAATCTTGGTGGTGCTGTATTTTATGTGCATCTGTGTCTTCAGTGTCAATTATTGCATATATTGGGTTCTGTGGAAGACTTTTTTCTTGAAGAAAAGAGCAATCAGATTCTCCCTTTTTTGAGAATTCATATAACTTTAAGTATAAGAAAATTGGCCCACATACCTATAACAGTAAACACTTTCTTAACCTAACTTCCTGTCAAAATTTTTCTTATAACTGATAGCATATTCATTTATGACTCTACTAGAAATTTAAGGAGGTAAGGAGTGATGAGCTAACATTTTTGCAGAAAGATTATTAAGAATTTCTAAGAAACATCTCTACTATTGCACATGCTCTCTCAAACTTATGCAAACATTATGCATGGTCTTTATAATATATGATGCTTGTCTGCTTTTGTTTCATAAACACCATTGGGGGAAACTGTTTTTTTTTTTTTAATTTTTTAAATGTTTTATTTATTTTTGATACAGAGAGAGACAGAGCATGAGAAGGGGAGGGGCAAAGATAGAAGGAGACACAGAACTGGAAGCAGGCTCCAGGCTCTGAACTAGCTGTCAGCACAGATCCTGACCTGGGGCTCAAACCCACGAACGTTAGATCTGACCTGAACCAAAGTCAGAGGCTTAACCGACTGAGCCACCCAGGCGCCCTTGGGGGAAACTGTTGAACTTGAAATAGAGGAGTGCCATCCAAATAGGGTTGCTTGTACTGGTTTGCTAGAGCTGTCATAACGAACTACCACAGATTGGACAATAGAAATTTATTTCTCACAGTTCTGGAGGTTGGAAGTCCAAGTTCAAGGTGTTCTCAGGTTTGTTTTCTCTTGAGTCCTCTCCCCTTGACTTCCTGACTTACAGCCTTCTCTGTGTCCCCACATGATTTTTTTCTTTGTGTGGTGCTTCCCTAGAATCTCTTTTTTTGTGTCCAGATTCCCTCTTCTATTGAGGACACCATTCGAATTGTAATGGGGAACACTCTAACAACCTCGTCTTAACTTAGTCTCCAATACAATCACATTCTGAGGTACTACAGATTAGGGCTTCAACATAAATTTTGAGGGGGACACAATTCAGCCCATAGCAGTTTTCTTTGGCTACACTAATGACTGCTAAAGCAATGAGCAAAGAAGATAGAAACTGGTAATTCATTGTTGATAAAATTGCTGTTATACTAATGATGAGTTCTCATTATTCATAACCTTCTTCCACTGGGTAATGAGGAGTTGTCTGTATAGGTGTTAATAGTCCAATAAAGGAAATTAAGTAGGTTTCTATTTAAAGAGGTATGATGGACAACAAAGTGGGCAGAAGCAAAAGAGTGGTGACATTGATTTCACACTTGTGCCTGTAATGTCATGTTTGCATTCGTAGTCTATGAGAAGTCTACTTAGCTGAGGCTCTGATTTGTTTCAGTGACAGCAGTGACACAAAAAGATACAAAATTAGAAATCAATGAAGAATTTATAAATAAAATAATTTCAAAGTGCTTCAATGATCAACTAAGGCTGAGATTAATTTAAGCATAAAAGTAATACCTTAGAAAGTTAGTACAGCTGCTAGAGTTGCAGAGGGGTTGAGGAGTCTAGACTGGAAGTGACAAAGAGTAGGGGATGCCACGATGGTCAAATAGCCCTTACTTTGGATTTGTTAGTGCTTTCTGCAAGGTGCTGATGCTTCCTAGGATAAATTAATTCAACTACTTCAGGCTTTTTTGTGTGTGTCATTTGGATTAAAAATTAAAATTCTAGGAAGTGAGCATCTGGTTAGCCAAGTCTGGATTATAAAGCTGATCCCCTTAATTAAGGGTAAACTGGGACCTTTGACTAATAGTAGTACCAAATAATTCCTTGGTTAGAAAGAATAATTCCACCCCAACAAAACTGAAAACAGTCTACATACACAACGTTGGAGAAATGGTTAAATAAACCATGATCCTTACAAATAATGAGATTTTATGAAGCCATTTAGCATAATGTTGTGGGAATGTTTACTTCTTCACAAAATTGCTCAGGGTCTAATGGGCACATGAAAAGGAGCTTACAGTCAGATATCTAGTAGGAGCTCAGTAATGAAAAAAAAAGAAAGCAGCAGTGTTTTTACTTAGGAAAAGAAAAACTGGAAAGAATGTAATAATTATCTCTGATTTATGAGATTATGATTTCTACTTTCCTCTTTATAATTTTTTTAAGTTTAAATTGCTTTTTTAAAGTTTATTTATTTATTTTTGAAAGAAAGAGTGAGCAGGGGAGAGGCAGAGAGAGAGGGTAAGAGAGAGAATCCCAAGCAGGCTCTGCAATGTCAGTGCAGAGCCCGATGCAGAGCTGACTCACAAACTGTGAGATCATGACCTGCACCCAAATCAAGAGTTGGATGCTTACTTGACTGAGCCACCCAGGCACCCCTATGAATTAAAAAAAGCACATCACGTCTTATTTTTCTTATAACAAAAGTAATACATGCTCATTACATAAAGCAAGAAGGAAAGTATAAAAGATTAAAGATGATAAAATGACCCTGTTCTACACAGGCAAAATTATCACCATAAATAACTTATTTTATATGCAGAAGTATTAAGTATTTTTTATTCAAAATTCTCCAAAATTAGCATTTTTGTTGCCTTAAAACCCAGAGTAAAAGTTAGCATCCATTATTTTTCTGATTGATTTGGGTAAATCTATTTTATATAAAGATCTTTATTTTATGTGTAATCAAAACAGTAAACTCAATGTAAAGCTAGTAAGGAAACAATGGAATGTTTGAATATTTTTGCAGCCCACAGACTCTCTAATAAAATTAGTATTTTGCAAATTTCATAACAGTAGATGAGCTTTGGGAAGTAGCCTTACATTAAGTTAGCTTTAAATGTCAAAAGAGTGTTGTTTTAAAAATTGTGTAATTTCTCCCTTTAGAATTCAGTAAAGTTTTAGGAAAGTCATCTTATATTTGTGACATACCTACTATTTGTAAGGGATTGTTTTAGTAAAAATTGATATCAAATTGAGAACATTAAAAGCAAACCAGGGGAGCCTGGGTGGCTCAGCTGGTTAAGCAACCAACTTTGATTCAGGAAATGATCTTGAGGTTCGTGGGTTTGAGCCCCACATCAGGCTCTGTGCTGACAGATCAGGGCCTGGAGCCTGCTTCAGATTCTATGTCTCCCTGTCTCTCTCTGCTCCCCCTGCTTGTGCTCCCTCTCTCTGAAAAATAAATAATGAAATATTTTAAAAAGCAAACAAAAAAACCCTATAAATACGCAGTTTGTAGATAAATGTTTAAACTCCTTCAAATAAAATTCATCAAACTGGCAAAATCAGTGTGTAAGATTATAAAATAGAATAATGGTGTTATTAACAAGGTATGCTATTGAACCAGAGGACACAAAAGGAGCACCGAGGGTCATTATCAGTGTGTGCTGCATTTGGGGATGTGGAATTATTTGTGTGGAGAGTGTAGAGGGAAGAAACCAGGTGAAGAGCATGGTAAGTCTTAGATGACAATATCTAGGTTATTTTTAAGCCAATATTAAGAATTTTAAAATCAAAGAGAAATATTGAATACAGAAAAGAAACCAAAGTTCAGGATTTCCTATTACATATTCATAGAGGAGAAAAAAACTAAGAGAATGCTGTCGTATAAAATATTTCAATCTAAGAAATTCAACGGATTTGGAAATCCTGGAAAGAGTTACTTTGAGACTTGACAAATGCTACCAGGCAGCAGTTTTTGTATTATCCTGGAATGTGATATGCCATTTAAAAGGCCAGTGGTATTTTGGGCTATGTATGTCAGTGTGTTGGTACAAAACCAAAGAGGCAACAACAGACTGGCTTCAGGTCTAGAATGCCATAATTTCAGTGCCACCTGGGCCTTGGCGTTTCAGGTTTCCAGTGATTTGAGGAGCCTGGAAGATTGCACACCAATATATAAAGCATTTAGAGGATTATAGACCAACCTGTATGCATGAAGACAAGAGTGACTTTTGAAAAAATTCCAAAAAAGCAAGTTTGAACATAGTTAAGAACTGAAGTAGAAATCAGGAAGCAAAGAAAAAAGAAAACACAAAGGTGGTCTCTGTAAAACTCCCTATGAAATAACAAAGAATGGAATCCCAGCTTACCCTCCTCTGGGACCCAACCTTATCTTATTCTCCTTTGCGCTTTCTCTCTCTCTCTCTCTCTCTCTCTCATCATTTTTAGGATTTTTATTTTATCCTCTGTTATTGAGCTTCATTTTTTTTTAAATTCTCAAATTAGTTAACATACAGTGTAGTCTTGGCTTCAGGGGTAGAACCCAGTGATTCATCTCTTATATATGACTCACAGTGCCCATGCCAACAAGTGCTGTCCTTAATGCCCATCACCCATTTAACCCTCCCCCCATTAACCCTCAGTTTGTTCTCTGTATTGAAGAGCCTCTTATAGTTTGCCTCCCTCTTTGTTTTTATCTAGTTTTTCCTTCCCTTCCCCTATGTTCATCTGTTAAATTTTTCAAATTCTACCTATTTTGCTTAGCATAATACATTTTAGTTCCATCCACATTGTTGCAAATGGCAAGATTTCATCCTTTTTGATCAAGTAATATTCCATTGTGTGTATATGTTATCTATATGTATATATATATATACACCGTATATATATCACATCTTCTTAATCCATTCATCAATCATCAGACATCTGGACTCTTTCCATACTTTGGCTATTGTTGATGGCACTGCTATAAACATTGGGGTACCTGTGCCTCTTTGAATTAGCATTTTTGTATCCTTTTGATAAATTCCTAGTAGTGCAATTGCCGTCATAGGGGAGTTTTATTGTTAATTTTTTGAGAAACCTCCACACTGTTTTCCAGAGTGGCTGCACCAGCTGGCATTCCCACCAAGAGTACAATAGGGTTTCCCTTTCTCCACACCCTTGCCAACATCACTTGCTGTTTGAGTTGTTAATTTTAGCCGTTCTGACTGGTGTGAGGTTCAAGCTCTGCACCGGGCTCTATGCTGACAGCTCAGAGCCTGGAGCCTATTTCAGGTTCTGTCTCTCTCGCTGTCTTTCTTTTCTTTCCCTGCGCATGCTATCTCTCTGTCTCTCTCAAAAATAAATAAACATTCAAAAAATTTTAAAAAGAAAGGCATTTAAAATTTTTTTAAAAATTCAGTTTTAAAACTGAATGCGACGCTGACAAGAATCTACACATTAAGGGAGACATAAGAGAAATTTACAAATTTATAAAATAACACCTCTTTCAGATTTTTTTCTTTTAGAACGATGATTATTTTTGACTTAAAATATTATTTTTAACATATGGCTGGTTTTTTATTATTTATAAATTAATATTTTCATGATTTCTCTAATCTCTGATATAGTAAATATCAATAAAATTAAGTCCTATAAACAAAAGCTTTTGGGGGTTCTCAATAATATTAACAGTATAAAAAGACCCTGAGACCAAAACTTTGTATGACGACAAATTTGATAATTCATCAGATTCAATGGTCTATTACCATATTACTACAGTTATACTGTAGACATGCATTAGTTGAGATTTTTCTAGTGTAGGTTAACTCAGTCTTTTGAAGTTATGTTAATAGAGAAAATATTTGTCTCATTTTATAAGTAGGTTTTCTATTACTATAATATGAGCTGCACATATCAGTTTAGTTCACTAAGTTCTAGTAAAAGTGAACCAAAAGTTTTACAAAGTAAATCAAAGATCATAAAAGATAAATGTTCTACTACTTTTGTCTGGACCAATGTAAGAACTTTCTATTAGCTTTTCTTCATCTTCCCTCCTTGGAGTCAGCTCTCCACAAAGTCACCAGTGACCTTTCTAACAAGCACACCAAACCTGCACTGTTTGAAACTCTAAGTGATATTCTTGGTAAAACAACAACAACAACAATAAATTTCCCTAGGAGGTTGCTCTCTTCCCCGTGGCCTACCTAGCCTACCATTAGTCCTGCAGAACTAATTGCATTCTGTGGATATCTGAACTGTTTCTTTCTCCAAGTCTTTGCTACTGCTTCTTTCTCTGGCTGAAAAGGCATGAACTCATCTTCCCCCAAGAATGATTCATTTCTCTGTGTGCCATGGCTGTGCCAGCACAGGCTTCACGGCACCAGAGGCACTGAATTGTGTTGTCTGGTACCTTCTGTGCGATACTGGCCGATCTATTATTGTCTGTTGTGACTATTTTCACCACTGCCTAATTCAGTCACAGTGCATGAGTATTCAATAGATGTTTGTTAAATGAAAATGAAACAAAACCAAAAACAATTTTTAGGTAACGTCTGGGGCGCCTGGGTCGCTCAGTTGGTTAAGCGTCCGACTTCAGCTCAGGTCATGATCTCACGGTTTGTGGGTTCGAGCCCTGCATCAGGCTCTGTGCTGGCAGCTAGCTCAGAGCCTGGAGCCTGCTTCAGATTCTGTGTCTCCCTCTCTTTCTGACCCTCCCCTGCTCATGCTGTCTCTCTTTGTCTCTCAAAAATAAATAAAAACCATAAAAAAAACAAAAACAATTTTTAGGTAACGTCTAACACCTGACCAGTCTATACTTTAATACCACTTCTATAAAAATACCACTTTTATGAAGCTATCCTTAAGAATTACATAGTGCTTTTAATAATTATTCTATTTCTTATGCAAATTCCAAACTCCTGTTAAAGAGCCCATATATGTTATGATAAACACTGTTTTTTAAAATAATTCTTAATGCTTTTTCCTTATTAAGGTATATGTTGTTTTTTTACTAGAGTCTAACTTTGAAAAATTATCCAAGTATTATTTTTTACAGTTGTAAAATTTATAGTTATTACAGAAAACTTAGAATATTTAGAAAAGTATAATGAAGAGTATAATATTCACAATCTTACTATCTTTAATGTGATTTTCCCCCAAATAACATTAGTGCATTAGTTTTTAATATTTTAATGTTTTTCTCTAAATATTTTTTTACTGTTGTTTGCATAATGGGATTCCTAAAGTGTTTTCAATTTTGTATCACGTATTATACCTTAAGCATTTTTTCCGTGTCATCAGCAATAATCCAAAAATATAATTTTAATGGCATCGGATATTCCATGGTTGCGCCTTACATTTATTTTATTATTCCTATAGTCTATTGTTCCATATTATATTTATGATCAGTATATGTACTGATTGCACAATCCGATAGACAGGTGTGAGGAAATATTGACCAATAACATTGTTTTGCAGTTATAATAATATTAGTGGGCCCTGGAGTAGAATGGTCAGGAACTTGGTCAAAACAAGAAATAATTTTTTCCATCACTTATTTTTTTCAATTACTATTCATTCACTTTACAAATACATATTGAGAACCTACTTTGTATAAGGCGATGTATAAGACTGCTAAGATGTTCTTTTAAGTATTTAGATTCCAAATAAAAAATATAAGCTGGGTATATTACAAATTATCTTTAGGAAGATGGAATTCATTACTTCTTTCAAACTTTGAACATACTTTATACCATCTTTAAGCTTCAGTATTATAGATCTTAAGAAAACCGATGTTCTTCTTTACACAGATTAGTCTCTTAATGCAAATTGAGCACTGTGCCTTGATGGGGCATAATAAGAGTCTAAGCTCCAACTTAAATTTAGAACAAAGATTTTTGTTTGTCATAATGCCCAACGTAATACCAGAGATAATGAATAGATATTCTATGAGGAATAATAATTCTTGACTTTAGGAAAAAAAGAAAATTATGTGAAGAAATATATTTATGTCCTTTACTATAAAATGTTCTATATTTTAGGTTTTGATTGTTGCCATAGCTATGGTTGAATTTTGAACTCTTATGCGTTTGCACCTTTCCCTCTTGGGAGATGGCATTGTTATTCCCATTATCTTACTGATGAACCCAGCAGCTAGTTACTGTGTGCCATTCATGAAGGAAGCACTTTGAAGGTTTTGTGAAGAATGCAAAGACGGATGCTGCTCTCAACATGCTTGTGGACTAAAACAGTAAATGAGACATGTTCACAAGTACAGCTAAGGGAGGTAGCAAGTAATCCAAGAATGCAAGAGTTGCAGATAAATGCTTAGAGGCATTCAAAGATGACTTGCTATTTGTTTTGGAGAACTGCCAGTGGGTGAAGAAGTTAACAGTTAATATGACAGCAAGTTTGGCTCCACATTGGCCTATAAAAGTAGATAAGGGGATCAACAAAGAGTAAGCAGTAAGTGTCTGATTGGTAAAAATAAATGAGACATAGGTAGCTCATAAGAAGTATGCCCTGGGGCGCCTGGGTGGCTCAGTCAGTTAGGCATCTGACTTAGCTCAGGTTACAGTCTCAGGGTTCATGGGTTCAAGCCCTGCAATGGGCTCTGTGCTGACAGCTAGGAGCCTGGAGTCTACTTCAGGATTCTGTGTTTTTCTCTTTCTCTGCCCTTCCTTCTCATGCTCTGTCTCTATCTCAAAGATAAACAAACATTAAGAAAAAGAAGTATGCCCTGTGACAACAATAATTATGAATACTAATATTTCATTGTATAAGACATGCCAGTTACCAGTTTACTGTCCCTCAGCTTCAAGTTCATCCTTTGGTACCTAGGCAGTGATAGTATGTTGAGCCCGTTAGGCATATGTCCTTTACAGTAAATTTTGTCACTGATGTTAAACTTTGTCAGTAGAGGGCACTGAAGGGATATTTCAGAAGGAGGGGGCTGCTTCTCCAGGTGCTAAATGTTACATTTTTATTTTACTTGCCCCTACCGCATGGTCCTCTAGACGTGTGTGTGTGTGTGTGTGTGTGTGTGTGTGTGGTGACATTTGATTATATTCTTACCAGCCACTCATACCCATTGGTGACTTCACAGCCTTCCCAACACAGACACTAGGCTCCTGGACTGAGGCCCACCATGTACGCCATTCCTCCTGAAGGCCCTATTCGCCAGCCACGGCTGACCTGTGCCCTGGAGGGCTCTTCCTGCTTACTGCACAATTGTGGCCCAGTTCAGGCCTGGGCACCCCAGCAAACTACACTGGGTGCAGAAAGAGGTCTTCAACCACAGGAACTTCCCATGTTTATCCTCCTTTGGGTGCTCTACCTCAGCCCTAGGGCACTTTTTAGACCTTTCTTACATCTTTATACTGATTCTCCTATCATAATTTAATGATTCTTAACATTAAACTTTTCATGTTTAGGATGTGGTTTCTGTCTCCAGATTGTTGCTACAAGCTCTTTTGCTTAGTTAAAATTATTGGTTTTGGAGGCACCTGGGTGGCTCAGTCAGTTGAGCATCCAACTTTGGCTCAGATCATGATCTTGCAGTTCGGTTCTTGAGCGTGCCCCACATTGGGCTCACTGCTGTCAGCTCAGAGCCTGCTTCAGATCCTCTGTCCCCTTCTCTCTGCTCTTCCTCTATTGTGCTATCTCAAAAATTATTAAACATCTAAAAAAAATTATTGATTTTCAAGTTCCTTAGTTTACACTGGTAAAGGCTTACATTTCATGTTACTATCCCTGAAAAAAAAAATGACAGGTGTGACACATCATCTCACGGGCTTCATGGAAGATGGCTTTTTCCCGAGTGAATACTAAATATGGTCTAGCACTCCCATTCAGAAATAAAAATTAAGCGTTCATTGACCAAATAAAGTCTCATTAATCCCATTTCCAATCCAAATGCTTAATTTCATATTGAGCTATCCATGTAACAGAAGTTGTAGTTGATTGTTTTGACTGGAGTAAGCCAAATGGGATAGATTTAAGCTATTTTCATATGGACGCAGTATGTGATAATTATCTTATATAAAGGGTTTCCATAAAGTATGAGTAAGTAAGGAGAAGTTTTAATAGGTATGAGGGCTATATTCCACAAAATCATTTGTCAATTGTGACTTTGTTTTTACTTTTATTGCCAGAGCTTTCAATGACATTCTGGCCTGGTGTTAAACAGCCATGTTAACAACTAAATCCAGTCCTTCATTTTAATCCTATGCCAAAGCGGGGAGACCCTGGATAAAGCAGTTTTAAAATCTTATGATTGATTTTTTAACTCACAAATGGCAGTTTTAGCTTAAAGTTTTTAAAAAACAACCAAAACAATAACAGCCGGGCTACAAGTTTATTGACTCTGGGATCTTTTAAAAGTGAAAATATTTACTAAGAATGCCCACTGGATAGAGGCAAAGTACACCAAGCAATGTGTACAAAATACTAAGTGAAGAAAAGTTCACATTCTTTCCTCTTTGGCAAAAATCCTAGAATACAAGATATAAGATATATATCACAGTCCCTCTTAGGACTTAACTGAGGTTCCTTGAAATGTATCAGAAATAGTCTGAGAAATTATTTCATTTCCTTTTAGAAGTGCTCTCCTATGGATAAATTATTTTCTGTTATTTTTATTCCCTGAGGAAGTACTTTCTCGGGACCAGATATTAATTGTTTCCTTTCTCACTAGCAGCCTTGCAAATTCTTGTAAACTGCAGGCTGGCAAGCCAAAGTGGCCAATTCATTTCAAAGATAAAGAAACTTTTCCATTAGGTTGTTGACCAAGAAAGATCAGTTGAAGATCCCATACATAAAACACGCCTTAATTTATCTTTAAGAAGGATTATTCTAAGGGGAGAAATATAAAATGTTAAAAGGATATGGTTGCCAAATGGAACCTTAGGGATGATCTTATCTAGCCCTTCTTTCATGAAACTCTCATGTCCTGTCAAGTTCAACGCCACCTTTTATAGGTGAAGAAAAATGAAAAGAAGTGAAATGCTATATCTCTGCTCACTCAAATAAGGGTTTGTATTTTGGAGTTTCCTTCTGCATAAACCTCCCGATTCTTCTGTTTTCTCCACACCGATCTTCTCACAGATCTTGATCCTCTGCTTTGTTCTTTTTCTCCAGCATATGAAGGTTTTTTCCTTTTTATCAAAATGCTCCTTCTCCCTCTAGCTATAGTAACATCTTGTCCTTCTGTTTTGTCAAGCTTCCTGAAAGAAACTTACTCATTTCTCATCGTCCATTGACTTTTTAAACTACCACAATTTTTTAATTACATTTCTAGCATTCTAGAACTTCCATACGTTCATAAAGATGATGGACAGCCACGTTGGTAATCTGATGGACTCTTCTGTCCTTATCTTACTAGATTATGCTGCAAAATTAGACAATGGTGATCATTGTCTCTTTCTTACTCTCTCATCCCTGATTTCCTCTTCTAGAAAATGATGATTATTTCTGCAAAAATTAACAGTTGAGTTTTAAGAATGAAAACATTCCTTTCAGACTGACGTCTAGTTTCATCCCTTTCATTAGAAAGTTCTGGCAAACTTATTTGTGTCTCTGCTCTTTCTTCTCAATTATTTTCTCTGCTATCCATAAATACCACCAATAAAATTAACTGACTAAATTGAGTTTGATATTAAATCATTCACTCATTTCTTTCACTCAGCAGATATTTATAATCATAGTGCCAGGCACCCTGCCATGAGCAGAGATATATTTCCAGCAAATCTGATACAGTGGGAGAACGTGGAGGTGCAGTCAGATGAATCAGTATTCATAGCCCAGCTCTCGCTGAATATGCTGTAGCTTTGATTAGAGTTTATTTTTTCTGACTTTTGTTTTCCCGCTGTAAAAAGGTGACAAAAATACATATTTGTCATACAAATTGTATAGTAAACTCTAAAGTTCATGTTTGTTGAGTACATAATACACTGCTTGGCACTGAGTAGATGCTTTTAAACATTATTAACTTTCTATTTTGTACTTTCTTCTAACTGATCACAAAGAACATGTTAATTTTATATATCCTACATGTCCTCAGCCCTTTTCCTTTGTCTTCCTGGAAATTTTCCTTCCATTTTATAAAACCCATTTCAGCTAACAGCTGCTTAGGAAACTTCTCTTAGCAACGCTTGTACTCCTGCCCCATCCTGAAAGAACTGATCTTTGCCTCTTCTGCACTTCTGTGTCTCATAGATAACTTACTGTTACACCTACACAGTGTTGTAATCTATTTGTATTCAAATGTGTCTCTCTTAACAGACTGTTTGCCTGCCTGAACAAAAGCCATGTCTTTCATATGTATATCCCAAATTCAAAATCAGGCATAGAGCCAGTTAGGCAACCCAAAATTATTTATTCTTAAACAGATAAAACCATGCTTTAAGATACTGAAGTCTTCCCTTATACATGAAATAGTGTCTAATTTATTGAAGTTATATCTGGTAAATGATATTTTCTCTATACCTATTATATCTGGATAACAATGAGATATAATATGATTATCACATTATCTAAATAATTCCGCATATATTCAGCAAACAAAATTGTTTCTTTAATTCAATATATTTTGAATGCTGGCATATATGTTTTACATTATGAGTAAGTGTTTTACATACTTTGCTTAGAGGTAACTGTCACATTGAAATATTCAAACTTTAGTTAATTTAAATTAACAAATATATGCCCAAGATATGCCTTCAGTTTTAAAGTAAGATTAGTTATCTTTTAAATGCATTGATTTGGATAAATAAGATTATTTTATCATTTGTTGTACTTTAAAAAATTTAAGTATTTCTTATTTATGTTATTGTTTTAAATCTCAGACAGTAGCTTCTTCACTTTGAATAACTATGCCAGATTCAAGATTGACCAAGCGGATTGCTGTTTCAGCATGTACTCACTCTCATTTTGGATTTTAATATAATTATTTTTTGTTATTATACTATGAAATGTGCCAACATAAAGCTTTTATTTTTATTTATTTAAACATTATTTTAAAATGTTTATTTATTATTGAGAGAGAGAGAGAAACAGAGCATGAGCTGTCAGCACAGAGCCCGATGCGGGGCTCAAACCCACAAACTGTGAGATCATGACCTGAGCCGAAGTCGGACGCTTAACCGACTGAGCCACCCAGGCGCTCCAATATAAAGCTTTTAAATGTTAGCATTCTAAAATGTAGAAATAGAAAAAATGTTTGGCTGGCAAATAGTTTTAATATTCAAGCCTGTAAATTTACTTACTGACTTTTATAATTACAAATGAAGAAAATGATATTTATCTTTCATGTAACTTTAATGAGTTAAACCCTTACAAATCTCACATTCATTTTGCTGACTTAAAGAGTATCATGCTCTACTTATAAAAATGTATGTTTCATCATTAATCCCTAACTTTTATATCAGAATTATGAAGGACCACCACATGAAAGAAGTTGAACTTACATTGTCTGTTGATGGTATCAGTGAACACTGACTGTTAAAAAGCCTTCTATGAAAGAATTTGTATTTTATTACATGCTACCGTATATAAATATAAAAAGAGATTGGTATATGAACACGTGTAAATAAGCATGCAACAGAAATTCAAAGCTGGAGTTGGCATTACAAATTCTTAGAACCTTTAAAATAACTCTGAACCTGATTTCCTGCCATTATTGGTCTATAACACATTGCTGTAAGGATAATTTCAAGTGATTCAAGATGAGCAACACTGATATCCTGGAGAAATATATTAACTATATCCTATTGAAATCAACCCAAAGGCTATTATTGTTTAATAACTTTTCACTGATCTCGATGTTGAAATTGAGAATAAAAATGTAAGTGGCTTGAAGTAAGTGATATTAATAGCTCTGAGGGATATAGGAATAGGAACCAGAATAACTTGGAAACTTTTAGAAACAAGTTCCTTAAGGCAAGAGAAACTCTAGTGTTAACTTTAACCATGATATGGTAGATTTTGAATCAAGAACAAATTATACAGATAACAGGATGGTGGGAAAACTAATGCTGGTGGAAGCAAGAAGGCCCTGTGTTTAAAGAAAGTCAATAATATTTGTTGTTTCTGATTAATTGCAGGAAGAATAGGAGATTCGTAGGATATATTTGTATATGAAGTTCAATTTATTGTTTCAGTTCTTTTTAAAAAAGTATTACATTGATTTGTACAGAGGCACAGCCTAAACAGAGATATTCTATTACTAAAAACCTTTTACACAGTTGTTTGTACTAAGGACAATGTATGTAAAAGTCAGGCATTATCTTTATGCTGTCCTTATTATCATTCTTCTATTACAGTGTCTAAACAGATCAATGAAGTTGGGCAGAAATTGGAAAGGAGCAACTGCGCCATGCAAGTAATTATATAGTATCCATTATACTGGAGTGAAAATTTTCCAGGTTAGCAGAGAGAAAACTGAAGAGAGGCACAGTAATTGCCTGCAAGTGTGTGCAGCTTTGTCATGAGGAGAGTGTGTGACTGAATTATTTTATCTCAATAGAAGTACAGATCACTGGAAATGGGCATAAACTGTAGCAAGGAAGAGGTTTTTTTTCATTGTTGTTCATTTTTTCTTCTAAAAATGATTTGAACTGACTTACAAAATCAAGTACAGTATAAATCAGAATAAAAAAGAGCAAAGAGCTAAAAAGAGTGGTAAAGTAGATGTTGTTTGTTAAAAGCTGAAAAGTAATAGTGATTTTTGTTTGATCTTGCGGTTAGCTTGTGCTTCTAATAGCTAAACGGGCAGGAGAAGGGACATGGCGAATTACAAGGAGAGACCTCATTGTCTGAAAGGGAAGTTGATAAATAAAGGGGTGCAGCCTGCAAATCTCCGATAGCCTATGTCCTCTAGCATGTAACTGAGCATAGCTACGTGATTTAGTAATTTCTTTAGTGATAGATTGATTGGTTGATTAGTATTTAGTGATTTTTTTTTGTTGTTGAATTCCATTCTACTATATATGCCTAGCGACTGTGCGCCTATGCCAACTGAATAGAAATTTCTGGTATTTTTATCATATCCAACTTATTTTCTGCATTTGGCCCTACTTTGAAACATCTAAAACACTAAGTATTTTTAAGCTAAGATCTTTTGAATTTTGAAGTGCCACATTCTGAATGTTATTCCTTATTTCTGCCAGAAGATTATATAATGATGTATAAAACTGTGAGTTTATGTGGAAAATAAGTTTGGCTCAATTTAATATTCTGGGCACAAACTTCGTGTTAGCTGCACTAAAGCCTGTTCTTTCTAATAGATGTTCTACGGGTCTAAGTTGATCATTTTAAAGGACACTTACAACCTCTCACCTCATTAAGTGATGCAGGGATTCCATTTAGAGGTAGCCCACTGTGACAGACCTATCAGTATACAATTCTCCTCAAAATTAGTCATTCTTGGGACACCTGCATGGCTCAGTTAAGTATCTGACTTCAGCTTAGGCCATGATCTTGCAGTTTGTGAGTTCACGTCTCCTGTCAGGCTCTGTGCTGACAGCTCAGAGCCTAGAGCCTGCTTCAAATTCTGTGTTTCCCTCTCTCTCTCTCTCTCTGCCCCTCCCCTGCTTGCACTCTGTCTATCTTTCTCAAAAATAAATACACATTGAAAAATTAAAAGAAAAAAATATCAGTCATTCTCCACATGTTTTTTTTTCTTTAATGCTTTAGATGTAATAATAATGACTACCTTTTTTTCTGGTCATAATTTTTATCCATCTTTTACAACTTAGAGCTCTGACATCCCAAGGAGGTACTTATTCAATGCTTGAGATTATGGTGAAGACCAAATTTTTCTGAGGAAAACTTTGCCCTGGAACGATTCTTTTAGTCTACTTTTATGAATAAAATGGGATTGCTCATAATCCATGACATAATTAGTCAGGACAACAAATGTTTCTAATAAACCATCATCCCTGCTGCCTGAATTTCTGGTTTTAAAACAAGAACGCTGAACAGTGAAATAGCAGAAACAGATCCAGTTCTGGCGGAGGCTGGTCACTCCATTATCTGTGACACTAAACTTTGCTGTACTTCCCTGTTGTCCTCTGTGAGGTAGGCAATTAAAATAGAATATTTAAGAAACCTTCATGTGCAAACTGTGTGTGTGTGTATATATATATATATATATATATATATACATATATATATATATATCAGGAAACATTTATTTGTGAGGATTAAAACCATATTTAAGCTCATACAAGTAAAATGGGTTATTTATTTATTTTTTTAAGTTTATTTGAGAGAGAGACACAGACAGAAAGAGAGAGAGAAAGAGAGAGAGAGAGAGAGAGAGAGAGAGCAAGCGAGCATGCACAGGCATGGGTAGGGTAGGGGCAGAGGGGGAAAGAGAATCCCAAGCAGGATCCACACTGCCAGGGCAAGCCCAACATGGGACTCAATATCACAAACCATGACATCATGACCTAAGCCAAATCAGGAGTCAGATGCTTACCTGATAAGCCACCCAAGCACCCCAAAACAGATTATTTATTGTAACTCCCGGAGACCCAAACATAGGTAAGCCAAAGAAAGGGCTGAACTGGAACTGAGTCGAGAACCAAATCAAAATGGCCCAGTGTTTGCTTGTACCACTTACTTAATTGTTTCTGCTCATCTTTTCCGTTGTTTTGGCTGGTATCTCTGGCTTGCTCATGGCCAGACATTGCTTCCCAGCCTCAACTCTGGATCACTCAGTTCAGGTTCCCTTAACATTCTGACTCACTCAATCAGTCTTACTCCAATTTAAACATTCTCCAGAAAGAGAATCCTGTTGGCTCAGTTAAGCTTATGCATTCGCTACGCTGGGGTCAGTGTCCTCATTCAGCTGACGAGGCTATGGCCATGGGAATGGGATGCGGATGTCAGGTGGTACAAACATGCCTGTCTCGGTTCATCTTTCAGCATGGGTTACACAGGGGACACAATTTCCAAAAAGGAGTGAGGACTGAGTAAGCACCTAGAGTGTGTTACTATAGGAATTATCCACATTTTATAAATGATACAATTGAAGCCAAGGGTGGTCAAGAAACTATTTTAATGTCACAGTTTTAGTAAAGATTAAAACCAAAATTTGAACCAAGATATTGTAAATCCTGTGATTTCATCCTGAAACTTTCATGGTTGAGAAAATAGATCTCCAGGTCAGAAATGACCCCTTCCAACATTTAAATTAATTTTATCATGGATTTATCTCTTTTTTAAAATTTTTTAATGTTTTTTATTTATTTTTGAGAGACAGAGAGAGATAGCATGAGCAGGGGAGGGTGAGAGAGAGAGGGGGACACAGAATTTGAAGCAGGCTCCAGGCTCTGAACTGTCAGCACAGAGCCCAACGCGGCGCTTGAACCCACAAACTGTGAGATCATGACCTGAGCTGAAGCCGGACACTTAACCAACTGAGCCACCCAGGCGCCCCTGGATTTATCTCTAAATACCAAGCCAATATGTGCATAAATGAACTCAATTGCTTAGGTACCAAGAGCTGGTTTTTGAGATTTGCAAAGGACACGGTACCTAGTCTATTTTTCTGTGATAGTGTTTCTCAACACTTGCCCATTGATCAAGTACAAGCTCCACATCCTAATCACCTGGGCAGGTGACTTAAATACAGATGCTGGGTCCAGTGTCAGACCTCTGACACAAACTGTAGTGTGGGGTCTTGGGCCATTTGTCTTCTAAAAGCTCCCCAGATGGTTTTTATAAATGCAATAGTTTATGTCCTCAAAGTTCAGAGTCCATTAGAACAAAGAGCAATGTGCCGCATCACTTTAGCTGTCCACATATCTTCACTTAATTAAATGTTATGTTACATTCTTGGGCTTCAGAGAAAGGGGAAGTTTTTTTCTGAATAAAACTCTGAAACTTTTCATTGTGGCTATATGTTGGTGTTCTCTTAGCTTCATGATAGCCTGCGTATTAGCCTGAGGTGTAGAAGGTGGCTTCGCACTTCTGACCTGTGCACTGAGCAGACGGGCTAGGGTAAGCCGTTGTTACAAGTTAATTCATTTATTCATTCGTTCAAAGGCCCGTTTACTCAACACACTGGGGCACACATTTTGGTATGTCAGAATGGTTATGCCTCTATTTCTAGGGGAGTTGGAGGAGAACATAGGACCCAGGAGATTTAGTTGATTTAGTTTTTGTGGAATATTTGCATGATTTACCTTTTTCCTCAATGCTGAAGTTGTCTTTTCTGCCAATAATGAAAGGGGTCCTGACTTGCCTATGCAGCCAGCAAAATTTATCAGTTTATGAAAATGCCCAAGGTGCTGAGTAATGCCTGCCAATGTAACAAGCCAGTCTGTCCTTTCCTTATAGCTCAGTGAATGTCCTCTCCCAGTGCTACATGACCCCTCTGCTTTCATAACTCTGTTTCTAAACACGTAACGAACCTCAAACTAAATAAAGCATTCAATAAACTTAACAGTATTTTCTCTGTTCAAATCAATAGTTTCTAAATCCATCTTATAAGGACCCTCTGCTTTGGTTACTAGATAGATAAAAATATTTGAAAGTGTTATGATCTAGTTTCTAAACATTGCTAAACAATTTCCTGAGGTAAATACCATTCCTTGTAGCCAATGTTTGAAGGAAGTAAGTTAGGTTAGTTATATATAGAAAGAAAGAAGCAAGCAAGCAAGCAAGCAAGAAAGAAAGAAAGAAGAGGGCAGGGGGAGACGGGAGGGGAGGGAAGGGGAGGACAGTGGGGAGAAGGGAGGAGAGGAGAGGAGAGGAGAGGAGAGGAGAGGAGAGGAGAGGAGAGGAGAGGAGAGGAGAGGAGAAGATGGGAGAAGAAAGGAAAGTTCTATTTCATCTCAGCTGACAGCAAGCAGGGCTGCTCCAGAAAGAAGTGATTGGATTTCCAGCTTTTTCTGCAGCATCTCGGCACTGCATTAGTCCTCTGCTGCAAAGCTGTGCATTTATAACTTTCCCCATCAGTCAGCTGTTTAGCTCTCTTTCCCATAAAAGTCATTGTTCAAGAGAGAGCTAAAAATGAAAATACAGTACAGGTTAGTCCATATGTCCTGACATGTTTCATGCAGATTGTGGTTCAATAAAATGCTAGTAACTGAAAAAGAATGTGATTGTGGCTTGAATCCATTTTGGTTAAAGGTGTTATTTTGAGACAGGAATCTTAAGAAAGTGAAATTTTAAATATAGATTATTTAGTTTGGAGTGACAGCAATATGAATAAATATAATCTAATACATAAAATATTTGTGGTGACAGCAACTATTCCTTTTGGGTAGAGTGCTAGGTGGAAGGAACATCATGTCCAGAGGCCAACTCATAATGTAGTATAAAATATTAGATTTTGCAGTTCAGAGTGTAGGGGATTTTGCTTTAAAATATGAATTTTAATTAATAGTTATTCAATTAACCAAGAGTTTTGGAGGGCCTATTAAGTATGTTACTCTTCTGGGTTACCAGAGGTACTAGGGGTTTGTAGCTAGGTAAATGTATAACATATTCGTAACATTTTACAAGAAAACATCTGTCTTGTGCCCCGTGAGTGGTGAAGAGGCCAGGACTGTGGTGACCGGGGAAGGCATTAGGGCCTGACTGTTCAAGGATTGCGAGATGTCACAGGATTCTTACTCATCCCTTCCCTTTTGCTTGGAATGCTTCTAAGCATTGTCTCAATGCTTGTATCAGTTCTAAGACTGTAGGCAGTGTGTAATTGCTTTACCTCTTAGAGGTGTGTGACTCACACAAATGTTTAAGAGCATTTTCCTCCTTGTTATTATGGCTATTCACGTTCAGCAGTTTCTTCCTTAGTGATCTGAATTACCTTCTCTTTCTTTCAGTCTTGAGCATGTACATATATGACCTCTTGAGTCAAGAGGAAAGTGATAGAATCAACAAAGGTATCGAGTCTCTGATGTGGAAAAATGCACTACCCAAACCTTTGAGGATAGTTCATCCTCCTCTAATGAAAGAGATGTAACTATATAGCATGGGAGGAAGTACATATTATCTATGCCACGAACGTGCTTTTCAAAACCTTCTGTTTGAGATTTTTATGAAAAGTAGAGGCCAGTATTATTCATTTAACCACCATGATTTACACACAGTGAGGCCATCATGAAATTAGTAAACTTAATCTGTCTTGCTGTTTTATTTTATTGCCATCTCTCCCTTATTGATAAAAATCTGCTTGTGACTGTTTTAACATTCAACCATTATCCACTTGTGAAAAATAAAGCCCACTACAGATTTCCCTCATCAGTTAAGGGCTGTCTTCAAGAACAATTCTAGAATAAATGAGTTCTCTCTGGGACTGCTACCTTATTCTCTACCCCCATTCCACCCTTTCTCCCTAGTATTTGATTCTTTTATCAAAGAATCCCCATGAAAATTAGTTCATCCAGAGTATCCTTCCACTGAAATTAACAGTTCCCACCCCACCCCACACCATACCTCTTCCCACAAAAAAAGAATCCTGAGATCCTCAGTCTGATGGATTAAGTCACTTTGATACAGAGAAATGAGTTAGACATTGGGAAACAGGCAGTCTCTTTAAATTAATTCATGTTGATGTATGGAAACTCATACTTCCTAGAGATATTTGTTCTTTAAAAGAGAATGCTTGTTAACTGAAAATGTTCACTAAATGAATATTAGTCCATGCTAGAAAAAGAATTTTTAGCAGAGAAGCCTTTCTTCAGATTTAGGGTTGTCAGCAAACAAAAACACAGAATGCCCAGTTAAGTATGAGTTTCAGACAAACAATGAATAGTTTTTTTGTATAAGTATGCCCCAAATGTTGTAGATAATACGCTTATATTTTTAAAAAATGGGAGTCTGGGGGCTCCTGGGTGGCTCAGTCAGTCGAGTGTCCAGCTTTTGGTTTAGGCCCAGGTCACAGGATCGAGCCCCACCTTGGGGTCCACGCTGAGAATGTGGTCTTCTTAAGATTCTCTCTCTCTCCTTCTGCCCCTCTCCCCAACTTGTGCACATTGGATATCATGTATTCTTTCTGGCAGCCTTCTTTTTAAATTCATGGTGGTTCCTACTTTCCTCCATGGCTTGAGCCAGCCCTGGCTCTCTTTACCTCCAGTCAGTTTAGAAAGTTGGCCTTTCTAAAAACAGTTAATGTTTCTCCCATCCAGCACCCAGAAAGAACAGCAAATCTAGCATTTTTGTAGGCCAACTCTATGACATCTTAACAACAACAATGCCCTGCCTGCCCAGGGGATTTGAGACTTGACTGGGGGTCAGAGTGGAGTAGCGGGCAAGAAATATTTGAGAATTTAAGCAGAAGGGAAAATAATTTGAGCACAAGCTTTAGTGGAATGCAACAATAGTATTCAAATTATTTATAAGGTTTTATTTAACAATACACATATTTAAACAACCTCAGCTGCCACCTGCTATAAAGATAACAAAAAGGAAATTGTTCTCAGTACTTAAGGAATGTTAGAAAACATTTTGAGATAGAAGAACAGAAATGGATCCAACAAGTATGGCTTTTTTTAAAAGAATTTTTTTTAACTATCTCTTTCTAGTTCTTCATCACTGACATCTGACAAAAAGGCAGTGACAAGCACAAAAAATGGTTAGGTGGAAAGAACGCAGGACATGCATTGAACTTTATGTTTTCTTGTCTCCCATGTTTATTAACATTCAGATTGATGTACCAAAAATATCTTTAAATGATATGGGCATTAAAATGTGCATCTAGATTAGAGAAAAATCACTCTGGCTCACAGTTTTGTGTGAGACGGTGAATACAGATGACACAATGGTTGCCCAATTATTAAAACATGGTTTACTGATAATTCAGAACAGCTCACTGCACACACACACGCACATGTGCACGCACACATACACACATGCACGCACACACACACACATTGACTTGACTTGTGGGGTTAGGAAAGCTCTCCAGTTTTCAGTGCTTCAGTGTTCTATGTCTATTTTCCTCCTCTCTGGGACTAAAACAGTGAATCCATTAAAATCAGAAATACCTAATTCCCCAGGTGGCCTACAGTCTATTTCATAAAGCAGCCTGTAAAAGGAATTTGCTTACATTCCATTATTTCCAATATTGTTCATTTCCCCCTTGCTGACTTATATCCTTCACGGCCCTGCCCAGGACCTTGTACATGGTATGGATTCAGTAAATATTTGAGGAATGAACAACACTGACTTCAAATACCATGTGTTACAAACAAGACAGGAATAGACCTGGCTAGGGCTCCGCTGTGACAGACGTGCTGGACATCTGGTAGTGTCCACTCTATATAAATCTGTGATACTCATCAGCTGGTGAACACTCAATCTAAATAAAGCTATGGCAATATCTAAAAGGCCACTTTAACCCAGACCAGTCACAAAAGAAATATAGTGAGAATGACTGAATTCAGGCTACAGACTAAAAACAGTTAGCAGAAGTATTGTGTACAATAAGTTAAGCAAATTTTATAGGATAGATGACAAATGGCATATACAGAAAGTTCAATATGGTGAGTTTTTGAATCAAGAATTTATCTCTTTCATCTTTCAAGACCTATTTTCTATAAGTTCTTTCAGCTCACCTTGTACCGATATGGCTCTTCTTTGAACAAGAGTTCATAGCAATAGTTGCAGTTAATATTATTACTTGGCCTGTAATCATTCGGTGTTCGGAGTTCATACATACAGTCTTTATCAATTGAATTTCTACAGCTCTGATGTCTTCTGGGCTATATATCTCATAACTCAGGGAGGTTAACTTTGTCTTCAAGCCATTTTGAAAAGTGGAAGTGGTAGACACCAGGTACTCATGCCTCAGGGTGATTAGTCTGTGTGGACTGCTCTCCTCTCCGCTTTTCTATCAGGTCTTTCTCTCATGCGTTCCCTGGGAGTTCTGTCCTTCCTCTACCCAGCTGCCCCTTGTTCTGCGCTGTATTTCTCCATAAGTCAACTGTGCTTCTTGGTGCTTTGACTTTGTGATGAGATGATTTCATCTGAATTTCTTTGAACAGGAAGAGTAATTACAAGTTGAGTTGATGGTAAAGAAGAATTCCCTGAGCAGAATTCCACCCTCCAGGACATTTTCTATGTACCACCATTTAAACATGGTTCTGACTACAGCTGTTCAAGAACTTCTCTTGACTATTTTACACCCTGAGTTGTTTAGACAAAGCACATAAAAGTAAAGGTGGAAAGCTGTAAAAAAATAAAAACAGTGACGGTTTTTTTTAAGTTTATTTATTTTGAGAGAGAGAGAGAAAGAGAACGAGCTAGGGAGGGGTAGAGAGAGAATCCCAAGCAGGTTCCACGAGAGATTCAGGGCTCAATTTCACAAACTGTGAGATCATGACCTAAGCCGAAATCAAGAGGTGGGTGTTTACTGACTGAGCCACCCAGGTGTCCCATAAACTATGAGTTTTGAAGAACACTAATGCATAGACATTCAGTAAAGATCCTACAAAAGTCTCATCATGTATGCCACGGGACCTGAAAGAATTTACATATTGATTGAAAATACCACATTATTTCACTGAAATGGTTATCAAAGTAAATACTGGCAAGAGAGGGAGCATGACGATTTTCCCGCAACATCTTATGCTACAATGATAGTGCTGACTTCTTTATTCCTCAACAGGAATTGTACCAAGTAAGCCTGATTTTTTTTCTCTCCCATTATTGCCCATAGCAAAGGAAAAAAGCTGACTTGATCACTATTTCCCTGGCTGCTACTTATAGCTACATAACTCCCACCTTTACCAGCACCATGGGCACAAATGACTCTCACTGCCTGAGAGAGAGCAGCAAGAAGAATGGCATTCATTCTTTCTGGATCTTTGTGAGATTTATACTAAAATATCTTTTGACAGTGGTTTTCAGGAAACATTGAAGGGATTCCTGACCTTTCTACAAACACGAGGGAAGAATGAGGCATGTGGGGAAGACAAGCGACAGGAGTGAGTTGAGGGGCAGAGGAAAAGGAAAGAAATGGAGCATCAGGGAGAGTTGGGAGAGACAAAAAAATGAGCAAGGAGAAAAGGAAGGGTGAGCAGATGAACAGCACTGACCGCTACCCTTCTGCTCCCTCTGTGGTCTAATCTGTTCAAAACCCACCGTGTTTAACCTGGACTCAGGCAGTGCCTCCCTCTTTTCCAGCCACACAGGCGTGGGAGGTTTTCAGTGCTTCTACCTCACACTTAGTATCTCCGAGTCTGTAACCACAGACACAGTCGGATGAGACCTCTACTCTCTTTATCCTCCCAAATCTCTGTGACCAGACGATTCACCCAACAAAATAAGAGTATGTACTTCCGAACAAAAGACTTCCTTACTAAAAGATTTTGATTTAAGTAATTTGTTTATAATTAAGGCTATTGCTATATTCTTTAGACCAACTAATTGAAGTTGTGCCAGAGAGTACTCTTAAGTTATCCTGAGTATGATGATCAAGGAGAAATCTTCAATTTCACAAGGTTTATAATGTGGGCTATCCACCATCCTACTTTTTATGATTATCTTCTCTCTGAGGAAAAACAAAACACAACAAACAGAAACCCTTATGATATTTATGTTCTTCATGACCAAACTACAGGTGTAACCTAATAAACTAGAGCAGGTGTGAATCTCAGTCAAAAGTTGAGTTTGAGAGATATGTTTCTTTATCATTTGTTGAATAAGTTTTGCAATCTGGTCATTGATTAGTGGCTTGCACTGAGAGATTACTCAGCTTTGCTGTGTTATATCAACCCTGAAGTTTCAGTGATTTACAAACTTGTTAGTGGCCCCTGGGTGGCTCTGGCAGTTCTGTCCGCGTGTCTTCCTGTTCCAGGACCTGGGTGAGGGAGCAGCCTCTATTTGAGACATGCCATTCTCAAGACAGAGGGTAAAGAATAGGGCTGGGTGTGGGGCCCGTGGTTAAGCATCCAACTTCACTCAGGTCATGATCTCACATCTTGTGGGTTCAAGCCCAGCATCAGACTCTGTGCTGACAGCTCAGACCCTGGAGCCTGCTTCAGATTCTGTGTCTCCCTCTCTCTCTCTCTTTCTTCTCTCGCTTTCTCAAAAATAACATTAAAAAAACAAAAACAAAAACAAAAAAGAATAAGGCAGGGTGGAACCACGGCATTGCCTGGAAAGCTTCTGTGTGGTTGAAGATAGTTGGTCTTCTCACCTTTCATTGGCCAAAGCAACTCACCAGTCAAAGGAAGTACATCCCTTTGTGGGGCAAGGAAGTACATTCTAGGAACATCACCAACCAGAGGGGCTGCCAATCAAAGGCAGTTGGTGGAGATTCCGTTAGGGGAAGCAAATGATTGCACCTCTACCACAACTGAATACAATTGAGGTACTATGTTCACCTCTTCAGGTCCATTACATCCACTGCTGTGTGCAACACTTAATGTAAAAAAGAGTTTTGGGCAAGACTAAGATTTTCCCAGTCAAGGATCGCCCCTGCCAGATCCCCGGCCACCCCTCTCCCCGAGATTTTATTGCCTGTCTAAGGCATTGCCATTCCCTTCCCTATCTATAACTCCAACTGTTCAGTGAAGCAACTCCCTCCCTCTAACATCTAACTTCTAACATCATAGTTGTAAGGCACCTAAGAGTTTACTGGAAAGAAGAAATCATGCACTTCAAGCAGCTTCTGTTTACTGCTCTACTAAAACTCATGAGGTAATAAAGACCTTACAACTCAATTTGCTTGAAATGATAAAAAAATATATGTACATAAGTAGAGCACACAAATTTACATTTCAATAAATGGTTCCACCACGTAACAAGTTTCTAAAGGCTAAGGCTCTCGATGCACATCTAGGACACATATGTGCCATACTTCCTACCATCAGTGCATCTGTCTACCCAGCAATACACTATGGGCAAGATGTGTCCTGTGCTGGGTAGTAGTTGAGTGGTTTCTGGAATTAAGGAAATAAGTTGATGGTATAGTTAAAAGCATAGTATGGAAATAGCAATTGCCCATTAAAACTGAACCCAGTGAATTATTTTGCCTAATAAAATTTATCATAGAGCAGAGGACAATAGGATTAAAGACAAGGTAGTATCTATTAGAGCTAAATTTGAGTAGGAAAGTTCTCTGTGGAACAGGAATACAAGCGTTTGGGCTACAACAGTATTGTTTGGTCAAGCACATTATGGGAACTGATGTGAATGAGTCCATGTATTTTATTTTTTGATTCATTAAATACTGCTGCAAACATATGGCCAGACTAGAATTATATTCAAAGTTAACTCCTACTGATGGGATTGGAGCATTAGGTTCAATTTTGTTTTTCTAAACAGTTAGTTCAATAATTACACAGTGAGAAAAAATGCCCATCAACTGCACAGTTTTATTAATAAGAAAGTAATGCATTTATATTTCTTGATTCTTGACATCCCTGGAATATAGGGTTTTAATTTAGTTCAATGTATGACACTTTTTAATTCCACTCTTTGTGTTGCTTTAGCATCTGAAGTAAATATAGATCATCTATTCAACAGTGTAGTAAATGATGTCAATTCGAGCAAAGTACTTTATTGATATTGAATCAACTAACGCACTAGTGAATTGAGTCAATCTTGTAACTCATGGTTTATTATTCAAATATCCTGAAAAATGCTCTCAAAATATACAGACAGTGTAGATGTCAACGTATATTAGATACATGACCTTATTTTAAGTGTAATCTGATGTAGCATAAAAATTTAGGGATGGATTTCAAAACTTTTAAAGAATGCAAATGTTTTAAACACATGGATGAAATATGTTGTTTAGTAAATCCCTATTATAATACTAAAAATGGATATTATGAAAAATCAAATAAACTACTTTTATTATACACATACCAACCAGACTGTTTCTAGAAAAGAAATTTGTAAGACAATATCTCACAAGCTGGTGAAATTCTATGTAAAACCCAGTTTCTTTCTTGGGTGTTAAAAAAAAAAGAGCTATGTGAAATCACAACTGTAAGAATAACATTTTACCTAGTTATTTTTATTATTACTGGCAGTAACATTCTTTTATAAAGTGAGTAGCAGATGGGGCGCCTGGGTGGCTCAGTCAGTTGAGCCTCTGGCTTCGGCTCAGGTCAGATCTCACGTTCGTGGGTTCTAGCCCCGCGTCAGGCTCTGTGCTGACAGCTAGCTCAGAGCCTGGAGCCTGCTTCCGGTTCTGTCTCCTTCTCTCTCTGCCCCTCCCCCTCTCATGCTCTGTCTCTCTCTGTATCAAAAATAAATAAAACATTAAAAAATTTAAAAAAAAAGTGAGTAGCAGAAACACTGCAAAATCAACTGAAACTCTTCATGACTTGCCATGCCCAGATATTTATGTGCCCAGAATAGTAAAGGGACAGTACAGGAGCTGACAGTCATTTCTGCAGGAGGCTGTCTAGTTTCTCCTCAGCATGAAAAGCAAACCACATTAGGGACCAAATTGTATTATGAATTCTTTCCACCTCAAATTATATAGTATAAGGTGATCAAGATACATAAACGTTGTATAATTATAACTTTGGTTTCAGAAACCTTTGGGGAAATTAAAGTGGGGCAGAGGAATTCTAGAAAGTGATCTGCTGAGTAGATCACTAGAAATAACCAGGTTTAGCAACATAAAAAACTTATTGAGGTAAAATATAAATTGTGCAAATATAGTTCATTGGGTTTTAAACCTATATGATATAGTTTCTAAACTTAACTATTACAATCACTTTTTTTAGTGTCTTTTGTTTTTCAGATTTTCTAAGATAGTCTCCATTTCTGCCAAAATACTTTATTACTAGGTTTGTTTTAGGTGTCTCCCAGGAATATAATTTGAGTGAATATTAGTATAATGTGGCTGCTAGTACTATATTTGTGTATACTTTACTGAGGTTTAAAATCATGCAAGTACTTGACAGGTATTTCGTAACTGTTAAAAACAGATAAGCATGGGTTTGGGAGTCAGGAATCAAAGCTTGTAATTCCAGTTCTGCCAATAAGCCGTGTGGCCCTGGACATGTCACATATTTATTTTGGAAGTAAGAAACATAGATTCTTAAATTAGAAATGTCAATTTTGTTTTGAGTCAGTTTGTTTTTTATTAACTGATAGGGATAAATTGGATCATCTCTAACTTTTCTTTTAATGTTTGCTATTTCTTAATTTTATGATTTACTTTTTGATTCTCTTAAAATACTTAACCTTCCAGAAGTTCAGAGGTCAAATAAACTAAGTAATCTCTGCCTGAAAGCCTCTCTAGTAGCCTCAGTGACTTCTTCCACATCATCATCAAAATACTATATTACATTTGAGATTATATGTATTCTGTCTATAAAGAAAACTTAAAAGCTACTACTTGAGAAAACATAAGTTTGTATGTTTAGTTCACTCATCAATTAGCCAATTGATTTTTTCCCCTGTATATTCTTGCAGGGCCAGATAAAGCACGAAATAGTAGTAATTAATTTAATAACTCATAACAGAAGCAGTGGAAGCTTGGAGAAGATGAGAGAATTGTCACAGCACGTTGGTGGCAGGGGGGCAGGCAGTAGAGAGAGGAGATTACTTTTAGGCTTTAAAAAAAAACACATAGAATTTAAGGACATTGGGGAAGTAAAAATATCTCATCAGAAGTTAACAGTTACGCTATTTTCACCCAAGCCCACTATGGCATTAGGATGCACAGTTGTGGGCATTAGCAGTCTCTTAGGGGGAACATCAAATAGCATCTTTCTTTCTCACCCACATTCTGAACCAAGAGAAAAATTAAACAGGAGACTAAGACAGATAAGTAACAAAACATCACTTTTATACCTCAGAGAAGTTTGTTTGGAGGGTGTAGCTTTGTGTGAAAGCCCAAAAAAGCCTGCAGGACCCAACTCCTGAGTTAAGCAGACCTACGCAGCCGGGCCCACGCTGTCACGGTTAGATGTGCTTTCCCAAAAGGTACAGAGCTATGAACCTATAACAGGCCAGATTTCTTCAGGTCCAAAGCATGTATTAGATTGCCTCCATGTTTAGGACTTTTTGTGTGAACTGCCACTGTGAAGATGAACTGCTTCATTCTGCCTTATTGTAGACATTTCTGTTTGGGTGGAAAATTTCAGATGCCAAAGAAGTCTGAACCATGAGACCTCATGAGTTAAGCTCACATTAAGTAAAGCGCCTTTATCTGTACCGCAAAGGTAACCAAAACCATATTGTCTGCCAGTCCAAGCCATCTCGGTATAAAAATCTTACAACGCCCTTCAAGAATGTGTAGTATTACTAAAAATGTAATTCTAATGATACTGACTTTGCTTCCCTTTTTGTATCAGTTTGAGATCATCACATTTTATCATTTCTTTTATTTATTATTTCTACATTCTAATAAATCTCCTCATTCTTTCGCCCACATAAATTAATACAGGACCATCACTTCACCATATCTTTTCAGTCACAAATTCTACTTTGTTTTGTTGCTGCCGCTTTTCCACAGCCTCTGGCTGCCATTTGTTTTCTTTTGGATTTTCTTTTCTTTTCTTTTCTCCTTCAGGATCTCTTATCTAACTGGCTTCTACTCTTGTTTTGTTATCTTCCTAAAGAATCATTCTTCTTCCATCTCTTGTTGCCAACTTACTCCCAACGTGCTCCTTGTTGTTGCTGCTCTTTCAGATTTCCTGACTGGTAACATGCACTTCTTGTTATCTTTTGTTCCTAATTAAGGTTACCCCATTGTGGGGGGTTTCCCTTCTTTTTTACTTCTCTAAATGCATATCCATATTTATCTTGAAAAATACTTAGGTGTCTTTGAAGTTTTTTCACCAGGAAAGTTACATGGTCTTACCTTTTTTGAAAGTTAACAAGGCCTTCTCTGTTAACCCAAAGATATATTTAAATACTGCTTCTCTTGAAAAGAGAAAGGTGTAAGTCAAAACCACAGATACTGTTAGGTTCTTCCCTTCCATATCAGATGAGGTATAGTTTCATAAATTAGGACCATTTAAACTATTCAGTTATGAAGTTCTGCACTAAAGACTAAAGTTCCTTTTCAAGTGTAAATGGAAAACTCATGCTTTACTTACTTATTTAGGTATTTATAAAGTTTATTTTATTTGAGAGAGAGAGAGAGAGAGAGAGAGAGAGAGAGAGAGAGAGAGAGGGCATGTGTGCATGAGTGGGGGAGAGGCAGAGAGAAAAGAAGAGAGAATCTCAAGCAGTCCATGCTTAGTCAGCACAGAGCTCCAAGTAGGGGCTTGAACCCCTGAACCATGAGGTCATGACCAGAGCTGAAACCAAGAGTCAGATGTTTAACTGACTGAGCCACCTAGGCACCCCCAACTCATGATTTATTTTTATATTTTTAGCAAAGTGTGTACAAATTCCAAATATAAATTAAAACTTTTTTCCATAGTGATACTGACAAAATATTAATATTGAATTATATTTGACAGTTTTTAGATACTATGTAAATAAAGGGGTAGGTAGGTTATAATAAAAAAATTGCTTCTTCCTATGATTAATATGTTTATTTTTAAATAGGTATTTGAATATAAGGTCTACTTAGAGTTATACTATTTGAATATAAGGTCTACACTTCCATTAATCTCAGTGTGATGATGTCATTATAATATACATGAAATTGTTCATTTATAAATGTAATTCCAGTGTCTGAACTAATTTATAATTATATATATTATAGTTAAAGTGATCATATTTGTCAGTGTAAAATGTTTTCCTTCTATTTTCCTGGTCCTTTACTTCTCTAGTTAGAACTTCCAGCTAGTAATTAGGAAGATTTGCCTGGAGGGATTTTCTCAAATCGACTATTTCTGGGAAATAGGAAGGCTTTTAGTAACTTTCTGTTCCATCTATACAACTTCATGGGCAATGATCTCCCACACAGCATTCCCTTTGAAAGGTAATGACTGGCCACAATGATCATATGTATTTAAAATATGCCTATATAAAAAATCCAAATATATTAAGAAAGTCACTAAAGCAGTAAAATGGAAAGGATGAAAACAAATGTATGGTCAACGACATACAGATGAATGCAAACAAGAAGAAGTTAGGAGTCATTATGTAACAGCAGACAAAGTTGTCCACAGAGGGAAAGATATTAAAGTGAGGAGAGGACAATTTAAGGTAGGAAAGGGTTTGATCCACTCCAAAGACCTGATCTGGAGTAATGTCTACACACCAAATAACAGAGCATTAAAATTCATAAAAGAAAAATTACAAGGAGTATGGGAATAAATAGAAACACATAAAAAACATTTTAATTTCCCTTTCTGAACTCATGATAGATCAAGTAGAACAAAAATATGTACATATATAGAAGGTCTAAAGAAGGTTGATTTAATTGAGATATACTAAACTCTATAGCTTTAAAACAAAGAAAATCTTTTCTGTGTTCTTGAAACGTCATTAAAAAAACAACAACAACTCTGTTAGGGACAAAAAGAAAATCTCAATAAATTCCAAAGACCAGAAATGGTACAAACTACATTATTGTATTATAATACAATAAAACTTAACATAAATAAATAAATTAGTGGAAGAAATGTATCATTTGGAAATTGTCAACACTTTATTTTACTTAGCTCTTACAGTAAAAAGGAATTTGAAAGCAAAGTTAATTAAGAATGTTCTGGTTATTCTTTAATTTATTTTTCCAAGTTTGCATAGTTCTAAAATTTTATTATTTTTGTGAAGGCTCTATTTAATTTATTAATTACTTCAGGAAAATTTCATATCTTTATTATATTGTATTTTTATCCAAGAAAAAAATGTTTTTTCCTCCATTTATTTTTTTTTGTTTTTTCAAAGATTTTTTAAAAATTCTGTGTGTATGAAATATTTCTTTGTTATATTTTCCTCTTTTAAATAGACTATCTTTTAGGTTCACAGAAAAATTGAGCAAAAAGTACAAAGTTCCCATATATGCCCAGCCCTTGTTAAGCACAGTCTACTAGCAACTTTATACACCAGCATGGTAATTTTTGTTGTAATTGATGAACCTACACTGACACGATATTATCACCCCAAGTACATGGTTTAGATTATGGCACACTCTTGGTCTTGAACATTCTGTGTATTTGAACAACGTTAGTGACATGCACCTAGCATTATAGTATTATACAGAAAAGTTTCGTTACCCTAAAAATCCTCTGTGCTTCATCTATTCATGGTTCTTTCCTCACTAATTCCCGCCAACCACTAATCTTTTTATTGTCTCCGTAATTTTGCCTTTTCCAGACTGTCCTATGATTGTATTTATACATTATGTAACTTTTCTGATTGGCTGTTCTACTTAGTAATATGCATTTTCAAGTTTCCTCCATGTCATTTTGTGGCTGGATAGCTCATTTCTTTTTAGTGCTAAATAGTATTCCAGCATATACCACCATTTATTGACCCATTTACCTATGAAGGACATCTTGATTGCTTCCACATTTTGGCCACTTTTATTAATAAATCTGCTATAAACATTTGTGTGAGGGTTCTCGTGTAGACATAAGATTCCAGCTCACTTGGGTAATTACCAAAGAGGACAATTGCTAGATTGTATGTTAAGAATAAGTTTTGTTCTGTAAAAAGTTGGCAAATTATCTTCCAAAGTGGTTGTACCATTTAGCATTCCAGATGACAATGAATGAGAGTTTCTATTACTCCACAGTCTTGTCAGCATTTTGTGTTATCAGTATTTTAGATTTTGTCCATTCTAACAGGTGGGAAGTAGTCTCTCATTGTTGTTTTAATATGCATTTTCCTTTTGACATATGATATGGCCCATCTTTTCTTATGCTTATATGCCATCTGTATATGTTCTTTGGTGAAGTATCCCTTAACGCCTTTGATCATTTTTAAAATCATGTTGATTGTTTTCTTATTGTAGAGTTTTAAGAGGTCTTTGTATATTTTTTCCTTTGAATTAAAATGTATTGACATTATTTCTAGTGCAGTTAAATTAAAAACAGTTTCTAAACAAACCTGTTAAGCTGTTGAAACTAGGGGACCCAGGAAATGGGTCCCTTCTTAGTTGTAGCTTGGTGGCAGCAACAGGAAGAATTTAAGACACAGAACATAGTATAAGCCTTCAGTTTTGAAATGTTGCTAAGTCTCCTTATGCTTCAGAAGTGATTGCCCCTGCCCTAAAAAAATAAAATCGTCTCCACCATTACATGGAGCCGTGGCCCAAATGGGAGTTTCTCTGTATGTCTTTGGTAACCATCCTTTGTCAGCTTTGTCTTTTGCAAATATTTTCTCCCAGTCCATGGTTTGTCTTTTCATTGTCTTAATATTGTCTTTAACAGAAGTATTTTATTTTAATGAAATCCAGTTTATCAATTATTATTTTTTTCATGGATCATGCTTGTGTTTATCTAAAAGTCATTGCCAAACCAAAGGTCATCCAAATTTTCTTCTATGTTCTTTTCTAGGAGTACTGTGGTTTTGCATTTTACATTTAGATCTGTGATCCTTTTTCGGGTTATTTCTGTGAAGAGTGTAAGGTCTGTGTCTAGATTCATGTTTGTTCCAGCTTCATTCAATGAAAAAATTATCTTTGCTCCCCATAATATGGCTTGTGCTCCTTTATCAAAGATAGGTTGATATTAATATTAATTGATTAATATGAGTCTATTTCTGAGCTCTCTATTCTGTTCTGTTGACCTGTTTGTCAATTCTTTCACCAATATCACACTACTTGAATACTGTAGTGTTATAGTTAAGTCCTGAGATCAGGTACTGTCATTCATCCAAGTTTTTCTCCTCCTTCAATATTGTGTTGGCTATCCTGGGTCTTTTGCCTCCCCAAATAAACATTATAATCACTTTGTCAAATCCAAAAAATAATTTGCTAGAATTTTTATTGAGATTGCATTGAGCAATAGATCAATAGACAAACTGATATTTAGTTGGGAAAAACTGACATTTGATATTATTTTTTCTATCCATGAGTAGGGAATATCTCCATTTATTTAGCTTTTCTTTGATTTCTTTTATTAGGTTTTTAGTTTTCTCATACAGACCTTGTACATAATCTGTCATATTAATGCCTAAATGGGTCCTTTCGGGGGGCACTAATGTAAATGGTTTGTGCCTTTAATTTCAAATTCCACTTGTTCATTGCTGGTGTGTAAGAAAGCAATTTACTTTTGCTATAGCATACTTGTTGTAATTGCTTATTAGTTCCAAGAGTTTTTTTATTATTTCTTTTAGGTTTTCTACATAGATGATTTGTTACCAGCACACAAATACACCTCCATTTCTTCCGTCTTAATCTGTGTATCTTTTCTCCTCTTTTCTTGTCTTAATTGCAGTTGTTAACACTTCTGGTACAATGTTGAAAAGGAGTGGTCTTGTTTCTAATCTTAGTGGAAAAGCTTCTAGTTTCTTCTATTGTATTTTTAAATGAATGTTGTTCCTGTAAAGAAAACCTATTGAGTTTTTTATGTATTTGAACCCAGACACCTAATTCACTTACTACTTGTAGGAGTATTTCAGATGTTTCTATTAAGTTTCCTAAACTTACAGAGTATGGAAATAACTATAATTTTACCTCCTCTGTTTTTGTTATTAAATGTAATTATTTCTCATATTTAATTGGATTGGCTTGTACTTACAGAAAAATTGTTAAATAATGATATTGATTTTTTTTTGCATTTAATGAAAATACATTTAGGATTACTTTGTAACATTTGTTGTTGACTTTGAGATTCATACAAATAAATACATATATTTTTAATATACTATGAAGGTAGCATTGTGTATTGGTAAAGAAAAGTTAACTTATTCAGTAATTAATATTGGCTGGAATAAGTAAGAAAAAAAGTCTCTATCTTACTCCATTTAGAAAGCAAATTCCTAATAGATCAAAGACTTAAATTTCTAAAGTTAAAGCATAAACATGCTAAAAATGCAAGAAAAGAACATGATCTATGTGGGTTATATCCCTCTACTTCCCCAGCAACATGGATACTTTCCTCAGTAAGACACAAAATCTAGAAGCCAAAGAAGACTTTCAGTTCGATCTTCATGTTAAGATTTAAAAATATTTTTAAAACGTTTCTTAACTTGTAACACAAAAACACCAAACTAAGAAAAATATACTTTTCTCTAAAAGGCCCCAAATTAACTTCCTGATGTCATGTCTAAAAAGTTGATATAGAATAAAAAGGCAAAAAAAGGTAACATGGACTCTTATTTAAATAGGAAGTCACAGAAAAGAAAATTAAAAAATACACCTCTTCAGATAGCTGTGAAATTAGGTGATTAACTAGTTGCTACTTAACCTTCTAATTTCTGTATAAGTCTAATTACATGAAACAGAAGTTGGTGTCTTGATTTTTTACTTTGCTTTTCTGTTTGGAGTGTCATTGTAACTACTGTATTGTAAATGATGGAAAATAATTGCATATGTTAAAAAATATGAAACTTTATAAAGTAAAAAAAAATAAAATTTCAAAAAAAAATACACCTCTTAACTGTGTGAAAAAAAAAAGTTCACCCTGTCTCAGAGTAAGACAAATGCAAGTTAAGACTATACTATGACCCTGTTTTTGTTTCAATCAGATTGAAAATAATGAAAATAAAATAACACATTATGTGGTGAAGATGTAGACACACAGGCACGGCATTATGTTGCTGTCAGGACAATCGGTGCTTTAGAGTGAGTAATTCTGCAATAATATCAAAAGTAGAGATTCACGTTTTGCACAGCCAAGTTCATTTGTTGACATTGATACCATAAATAGTCCACATATATGTGAAAATATGTGTGTAAAATTTATTAACTGCAGCTTTATAATAGCAAAAGATTGGAAACAACCTGAATGCCCATAACTGGGTGATTCATTCAATAAATTATAGAACATACAAACAGTGGAAAACCATGTAGCTGATAAAGACAGCTGAATCTATAAAAATTGATAAAGAGTGAAAAATGAAAGATGCAGAAGAGTTGTATCCTACGACATTATGCCTATGTGTTTTTAAATAGAAAATGTATGAGTATGCGTACACTCATGTGATTCATGCTTACCTACTATGTACCTGGAGCAATGCTATATGGAGACAGATAACAGTGGCTCCCTCTGGGCACAGGAATTGGCTGTTGGAGAATGGGTGGAGGGGAGTTTGCACTGTATTTTCTTTTAAATGTTTTGAGTTTATATCATTACATATTTTCTATCAAAAAACTAGTTGAAAATAATATATATAAATAATATAATGTAAATAAATATACATCTATGTCATAATACTTCCCTAGTGAAAAAATGTACCATACTTGTTATCTTTAAACTTTTATTTCCAAATAAACAACTACCAGTGGTTTCCTGATCTCTCACTGGAGAAGTAGAATTTTAAGGTTCACTATTCCTTTTCCATTGCTTTAAATTTACTGATTTAATTTTTCTGTTCTTCCAGGCCCTAA
The DNA here is from genome assembly GCF_006229205.1 of Suricata suricatta. Classification (NCBI taxonomy): domain Eukaryota; kingdom Metazoa; phylum Chordata; class Mammalia; order Carnivora; family Herpestidae; genus Suricata; species Suricata suricatta. Next base: position 63,513,737 of record NC_043702.1, read on the forward strand.
GTTGATTATAGGTAGATTGTAAGAAGCTCTGAAAGTTTTGCTAGCTCACTTAATAGACTGAGGGTACACATTTAGACCTGAATGTCCCACTTGTTTCTGGTCAGCCACTGAAAAATATGGTTATAAACTCCACAGCAGTGGGGACTTCCTTCAGTGACATTTGAGGTCCCTCTCAGACTCCTCACAAAACAGTTAGGGCTGCAATTTTATTATTGCAGCTTAAATTCACCAAAGCTGCAATTAACTGTATCATAGCTTGTGGACCTTAATGAGTTAACACAGTATCCAAATAAAACTCATATCCAAGTGGTAGCTTAGGCTCTGGGAAGTTTTGGCTTGGCAATATCTGTGAAATTTGAGCTCATACTAAATATACCTTAAAATAATATATTTGGGATTTGGCTCCTGGCATCAGATCAGATCTGACTCTGCTGTATGGAGTTGAGGGTTTTGCCTCAGGGCCTCATAATAAGTTTAGCAGTACAGGCCTGTAGAATCAGCAAGAAGAGCATTATTGCTTTAGTGAAAAAACAACCTCTTCCATTCTTGTTGGCACCCTGCTTCTTTTTGATCATTTTTTCCTGAAACAGGAGAATCCTGCTGTCTCCTCTTCCTACAGTTATCTTTTCCCATCTGAGACCCAATCTAGGAATTTCTTTCCAGCCTAGTCTTCTTGTCATTCCTAGTCACCTAAATGGCATTTGTCCAACACTGAACCGTCTCTCTCTCTCTCTCTACGAGTGTTCAAGTAAGCCAGCCCTGGCATGGCTAATGTCATGAGCAAGTCACAATTCCAGCTGCCTCAGTCTCAGATCAGATGAAAACTCAGGTCTGTGACTCAGTCAGCAGTGACTGATTGGTTATTAAGGCTGGCTGCAGTCGGGGGACCTGGTTGAGTGTCTGACTTTGGCTGAGGTCATGATCTTACAGTTTGTGAGTTCGAACCCTGTGTCAGGCTCTGTGCTGTCAGCTCAGAGCTCACTTTAAATCCTCTGTCCCCGTCTCTCTCTGTCCCTCCCACAGTCTTGCTCTCTGTCTCAAAAACTAATAAACATTAAAAAAATTAAAAGGCTGGCTGCAGCAAACTGTTTTGGCCAGCCTGGCTAGGAGCCACTTATTAGGACTAGGGGGTTGAATGTTATATACCCTCTTAGAGAAATCTCCCTTTCCACTTCATCCTGTTGCTAAACTATCTATTGCCCCTATGGGGGATACATCCCTGTCTAGGTAGCTCCCAGGGTAAATGGCCCATTAGGGACATGATGGTATTTAGCCTAATGTACTTTAATTAAGGCTATAGTTGAATCACTTCCTTAAGTTATGGCACAGTTTCTATACTGAGAAAGCACAAGAATTAATAACCTTGGGACACTTAACAAAACCTGAGCTAGAATGCTTATCTGTTAAGCCAAAGTCATTCAAACAGTAAGTAGAATGGTGGTTGCTGGAGCAGGGGGTAGAGAGTTGACATTCAATGGGTATGAAGTTTCAGTTATGCAGATGAGTAAGTTCTATACCTGCTGTACAATTGCATGCCTGTAGTTAACAGTACTGTTCTGCACGTTTAAACAGTTGTTCAAAGGGTAGATCTTGTGTTAAATATTCTTGCAGCCCACAAAAAATTACATTTGGGAATTACATTTTTATTTTTTAAAATATTTTTTAAATGTTTATCTGTTTTTGAGAGAGAGACGGAGCATGAACCAGAAGGGACAGAGAGAGAGAGAAAGAAAGACAGAATCTGAAGTAGGCTTCAGGCTCCATGCTGTCAGCACAGAGCCCGATGCAGGTCCCAAGACAGTGAGATCATGACATGAGCCATAGTCAGACCCTTAACCTACTGAGCCACCCAGGCGCTCATAGGCATTTCAGTTTAATTTAATTGGAAACAACAATTTTAATCATCTAGTTCATATTTCATGACCAGAGTTTATAGGTATTAAAATCTTCTCTTAATCTCCTTATAATATCTGCATCTCTTTTTGTTTTTAGGACTTTCATATGCAGAGTAAATGGTAATTAAAATGTGCAGGATGACAAGATGGAGCAAACAGTGCTTGTACCACCAGGACCTGACAGCTTCAACTTCTTCACCAGAGAATCTCTTGCGGCTATTGAAAGACGCATTGCAGAAGAAAAGGCTAAGAATCCCAAACCAGACAAGAAAGATGATGACGAAAATGGCCCAAAGCCAAATAGTGACTTGGAAGCTGGAAAGAACCTTCCTTTTATTTATGGAGACATCCCTCCAGAGATGGTGTCAGAGCCGCTGGAGGACCTGGACCCGTACTATATCAATAAAAAAGTGAGTGTTTTTTTACCAGGCGTATTTTACTGCTAACTGCCTTGGACTGTTACAGCACTGACACATGCTAAATTAGCAGAAAGCCTTAAGTATCCTTCTGTTTAAGCAATAAAACAACTTTATGTGTGCTTTATGCATATACATCCATGAGAAATAAATTGATTATATCATAACAGATGGAGCTGTCCCAGATGCACCACAACAAATCCCTAAACATAAATGTATGTTGTAGGCAGGCAGCTAATTTAACAAATTAAATTCTCCCCAGAGATTGTATTTACTATACAATTTGGTGTGTTTTCTGTACTTTGGAAATCCTAAAATTATCATAAGTTGCTCCTAAACTTTTGTTTAGGGGTAGACAAAGACTTTAAATATATTAGTATTAATTTCTCATAGAACAAAACTTGATGCCACAAGGTTTTTAGTTTCTAAATCATGTTATTCATAAGTCAATGACTTCCAGAAACTTTTCTCCACTTGGAAAAGAACATTCCTATACAAACTAGAGTTTTAAAAATTATTCAGAGCAGCTAATAATGTGCTTTTCCATTTGGATCCATGAGTCTTTGGGAAGTATCATTTTTAGCAATGCCAGCTACTAAAACTCAGTATGTCAATCAACTGAATTATGTAACAACCGAATTTCTGTCTCACAAAGTGTTAAATCAAGATTTAAATAATGAAAGCGATTCAACCATTTTCCTCAGTATTATTAATACATGAAATGTATTTATGCATATACATACATGATTTTACAAAATAAAATTTTGCTTAAAATATTTTTATTCAAAAATTATTCAATGTTTTGGTGTAGGTCTATTGATACTGGTAAGAATTAGCATAAATATTGTATTCTGAAGAACCTGTAAAACTATTGAAATGCTTGCATATTCTATATTTATGCTTGAAATGAATACCTTATATTAATCACTCAACTTTTCATTATGACCAGGATTACATCAAACCAAGAAAGAAAGCATAGAAAAATATAAATTTGAAGAAGTTTATTATGCTGATTTTAAATTAAATTTATGACTAGTTAATTTGCAACATTTTATTATCTTTTTCACTGGACACAGTACATTTGTGAACTCTTGGTAGAAGGAAAGGGCAAAAAGATTGTAATTGAGCAGGTAGAATTTTTCAGTTGGACATAGGCCTTAAAATACCCCCCAAACTTTTAGAACTCCATTGGTTACTGGCACAGTTCTGTATCAAGTTAGTCCTTATTAAATGAATAAGTTTGACAATTTTAATATGTGGATTTGAGACAGTTTTGCAAATCACTTCTTATTGACTGCTGCTGTTTCAGAGGTAAAATCCTCACTGTGCTCAGGTGTTTTTTTTAACTTTCCAGGATATAACTAATTTCAGTGTAACTTACTTTCCCTTCTTAAAAACTGGTTTGCCCATTATACACTAAAGAAAGAGATAATCATTTCCCATAGATCTCATTATATTTTATTTAACTTTGCTTTATAACACCGTATTGTTAAATCTTAGCAAGTTAAGAGTTTATCTATTTTATAACTACCATATACATTATAAGTTGTACTTTATCATTCAATCAATCCCTTGAAAATTAATTTAATGTGATGTCTGAAAAGCTAAAAACCAAATTAATCAAATGGTGAGGGCTTATTTGTCTAAGGAAGGGGACAATGCAGATAATTCAATTAGTCAAACATTCTAACTTATTGAAAATGGCTTCATCATTGAAGCAGCCTGTTTAGAGGTGCTGTTATCATGGGTTTGGGGCTTCATCCTTAGCAGGGCTTTTGCTACCCCCAGACATCTATGTCCCACCTCTCTGATGGTAATTACTATCTAAAAAACTATTAAAGCTACCCAGAGGCTACCCCTTCATCAAACAGGGCTGACATCTAGCATCCAAGCTCATGTATGGTGTCTGTATTTACAAAACAATAAATGAATACTTTGAGAAAGACCAAACTAATATATATTGACAAGGGCAGTAATTCTTTATGTGGAAACCAGATCATCCACTCAATCTGCCCTTAGATTAAGAATTTTCAGTCTGATAAAAGTTGTCTTGAGGGAATGTCCCCAAACAGCCCACAATTAGTTTATGATGAATGATATATAACAAAGAATATAAAGGCACTTGGGAAAGAAAGTCATGCAGTCCCTTTCAAATAGTTAAAAGAAAGGTCTTCAAACTGAGGATGAAAGACCAACTCTGAAGGAATGTCTAGCCAGCCAGATTCTTGTGCTAAACTAGCCTTTATAAACTTTGTTAGGTTCACATTCATAACTTGCCTCTAACACCATTTATCCTTATCTTCAAATGCACATTGTGTAGGGAAGGAAAAACATTTTGGCATTTTGGAACAAATCACATTGTGCAAGCAGCACAACCCGATAAAAGAAATATTGTTATCAGGAAGGAGTTTTCCCCAAGGTAAGGCACATCCATTGCCTTAACACTGGGCTGACATCCAGCAAGTCGTCCGGTGTAAGCCATGCAACAGCAATACAAATGAAACCTTCTGGAGGACCGGAATCCTTAAAAAGTACCATTGCAAGCTTAGGACGCATGACTAAGCTATGTGTTTAAAATGTCCTTCTTTTGGATTTTCATGTTTTGAGACTTTCTATGGTTGCCATTACATTGTTTTCTAGCTGTACATTTTCTTCCACAATTGGGTTATCCAGAGGAATAGTCTTAAATTCTGAATTAGTTTGCTCTGATTAAAGTTGGAATAATAGTGAATGTTTCTTCGATATTTGATGACCAATTTTGTCTTAAGACTTTAGGGTCTGAGATTAGTAGAGTACTCTTCATTAAAACAGTGGACTACACACACACAGTTCTGTTATAGACCACGTGCTTCATGGTGGAAATGTCACTAGAAAACAGTTTGATGGGATAAGATTTCCACTGTTACTCATATTGGGAATGTGAATTTTATTCTATTCCTGAGTGAGTTGGCATTTGCAAATATTAGTAGGCCAATGACTTTCTTCCCTAAGCTTTAACTCAAGTACAATAATTAATGTGCCATTTATATCTATATACAAAGTCTCTAGTTTCTTTCTTATTAATATACAGAATAAACAAAGCAAGCCTCCTATAAAAATGGTTGCAGAACCTAGCCTTTATGTTATATTTTAGATTAAATTACAGCGGTATCAATAAAAGAAATTTATGAGTAAACCACACTAAAGCCCTCTGTGATCTTCTAAAAAGACAATGTCAGTGAGCTTATGGAAATGTCATTGCTGATGGTGTATTTTCAGATGGCATATGCCCACATATTTTTATCTTCTTTGCCCTAGTTTAAAATGTGCACATTATATAATGTTTAAAGTTCTACTAAAATTGTTAAAGTAGTTTAATCCATGGTCAGTGATATTATAGTAATAACCAAAGGAATAATAGCAACCATCTCATGAACATTCCTGATGCCTGGAAGCATTTCCAGACCTTAAGATGTTTTAATCCTTCAGCAGTCCAAGGTAAAAAGTAAAAAATAAAATCACAGTGCTGTCAGAATACAGCCACTGAATTTGGCACACCATGGTAGTTCTGGTCCAACGGTCTTCAAAATGTGACTTCAGGCTGGGTTCCTTTTGTTTCTTTACTTTAGCTATGTGGCAAGTCACATTTAGCTATGAGCAAACCTTTTTTTTTTCCTTATGGGTTTTTTTTTCAGTTTTTTATTTCATAGCTTGGGTTCATTTTGCACCATTTGGCTATACATTGAAATTCTTCACCTACTCTTTATTACAGAAAACTTTTCTTCTCATGTTCTTCTTAAAATTACAGATGACTCACTAGTACCATGGAAGAAAATATCCTTTGTGGCTAGGCACTGGAAATAGAATGAAGTGTTATAGATCTGGGGTGAAAATAATGTTTATTAATTATGGAATGTAGAAATGGATCCATTTTAAAATGTATTCTTTCCTTGATGGTCTCATGGGCCATTTAGGAACAACTTATCCTCCCTTTATATCAGCTCTTCTTAAGAAGATGCCTACTTCCTCTTTATTGGAGTTGCATGAAGAGTCATATATGAACTTGTGATTTCAGATTCATGCCTAGTCTGTTACTGCTGCAGGAGTCTTAAGTTGTTATACAGGGTAGAGAGAGTTGTTTGGTTTGCTTTTAACTGACATTAGGGAGTTTTTCTTGTAAAAGCAATTTAGTGGAAAATCAGAAAACTAGATGGTAAGTAAAAGCTTATGATTCTATAAATTGTCCTCTGGACAGTTCCTAATTAATAATTTTTTTGAATGTCATTAGGTCCTTTAGAATTAGCAGTCATCTAAGGCTCTCCCTCACATCCAAGCTACTGACTGAACCAGATCTTTCCTCCTCATCCATTTTTTCTTCCCTATGCCCCTTTCTTCTTTGTCACCTCCCCATATCTGCCTCAGAAACAATCCCAAATGATGATGGTGGTAGTAAAATAATGGCTAGCATTTATTAAGTATGAGCTATATTAGTAAGAAGCCCTTCAACTAAGAGTGACAAAAATCTAACAGAAACTAGTTTTTGAAAACAAACAAGCTAACTAATTAATTAATGCATAAATGTATGTGTGGGGTAGGTCTTATTTTAATATCAAAGGATCCAGTTCTTTTCCATTTTTAGCTCTACTTTTTCCTATGCTGGCTGCATTCACGGCCTGGCTCTTCCCACAAGATGGCAGAAATAACCACCAGTAGCACCAAGCTAACATCCTACAGCCTAATAACGCCAAGAAAAAGAGCTTGCTTTTTCTTCAAAAGCTCTAGCAGAAGTCCCAGAATTGGTTGTAGTTAGTTCACATGACCGCCTCTGAACCAAATCCTGTGGCCTAGGGCATGTGATGGTCTCATTGACCAGATTAGCACCACATGTTGCCAAGGGGTGGGTCACTGCCACCCAAGCCACGTGAACAGACAGTGGACCAGAGCTGTCCTCTCAAAGGGAGAGGTGGAGACTGCAGAAAGCATGCTGGGCAGGCAAAAATAACAGCTCCAGACTCTGTGCACTACGTATCAAGATATTTACAGTTCTTATTTAATCCACATGTCCTTCCCAGATAAGTCTTGTCTTTATTTTGAAATAATGAAACTGAGGTGAAGTAATTTGCCTAAGAGCACAAAGCTATTAAGTAACAGACACTAGATTTAAAGCAGACCCGTCAGCTTCCGTGGCCCATTGCCATGCTGCTTCGGGTCTGCAGTCTTTGCACGGATAATACCAGTGGGAAAGAGAAGTCTCTAAGAGGATACTTTAAGCCTGTTGCTGCTGTTCCTGTGCCTCTACTGATGCCACTTTGCATCTCAGCCCTCACCTCTTCAGTTGGTGGTATTTCCCAAACCTGATTGTCACTTCACTGTTACTGCTCAGTCAGAGACATCCCTGGTTTTAAAATCCCTGATTGTAAAAACCAAAATTTTGAGACTCAGTAAGTTTGGATCAAGTTGAAACATAATTGGACAATTACATTTCCCATCAGATATAATAGGGTGATAAATACCGTTTTTTCCCCCAAAGAGGACAGATGCAGGAAACTTAAATGACGTGCCTCTCTAATAAGAAGGGAGAGAATAAGTTGTGATTGGGGAGGTGGGCCAGGGTTAGAAAAAGGTACTTTGTAGTGCATATTAAAGAGTTTGAGGTTTAAGGGCAAAATGAATTCTCAGTAGGCCTTAGGTAGAGAAGTCACATGGTCCATTTTGTATTTTTAAAGATCAAGTTGGGAGTCTTTTTAAAAAAGTTTTTTAAATTTTTATTTATTTCTGAGAGAGAGAGAGAGAAGAAGAGAGAGAGACAGGAGTGGGGAAGGGCAGAGACAGAGGGAGACACAGAATCCAGAGCAGGCTCCAGGATCTCAGCTGTCAGCACAGAGCCTGACTCGGGCCTCAAACCCACAAACTGCAAGATCATGACCTGAGCTGGTCAGATGCTTAACCGACTGAGCCACCCAGGTGCCCCAATCAAGTTGGGAGTCTCGATGGAGGCTTAGTCTAGATTTTTTACAATGAAGACAGAATAATAGGTAGGATCTGAATCTTTTTTGGAGGTGCCCAAGTGTCAGGCAAGAATAAGCTGATGGCATTGTTTTCCGAATATAAAATTTGGGAGGAAAGATGGAGCAGCAAACTTCCAGTGTGAAAATTGATCTGGCTTTCAAATGCTCAAGTGTTAGTATGTGTATGTATTTGAGAACCAGACAAACACACACTTTTAACCTTTTCATTCTTGTACTTATATGGCATATTAGAATTGATTAAGGGGACTCACATCTTCTCCATTCAGATGTGGAAATCAGCAGGGAATAGTTTGCTCATAGTTCTCACATAGCAAGTCAAGGATGAAATTGGGCCTCATATTAGTCCAAAGAAAATTGGCAAATAATAAGGTGCCACACCTATGGTATAAAGACACAGGCTGGGAAATATTTGACCCCCAGACTTCATTTGCACCTGTGGTTGTAGTGTCTCCACTCGGAGGTGGAGGCAGAGGCAGCTGTAACTTGGCTGATAAGATCCCAGCCGGGCAGCTCTGGTGGGGTCACCTCCTGGACTGTCCCCACCCCCATTATTCCATCCAGTTAAAGCCAAGTGACAAGCAATTTTATAGACTCTTCTCTGGGTATAATTCTTCTTCTCTTTTGCATGGGCTTAAAGCAGAGACAAAATCACTAGATAGTAACACGCACAGATTCATAAATAGCAATTCCTATCAAACTATTATAACATAATTGTTTCCTTATTGACTATGCAGCTAGGTCAAGGGGAAGGATTTTAACACATGTATATAACATAATCATTGACAATTTGGGAAATTTTAAAAATTAACTGTTAACACTGATCCACAGCCCTGCTATTGAAGAATCACCTTAGTTATTTACCAAAAATATACAGTACTAGGCATAAGAATCTCTACTAAATTGGAATCACAACAACTTTATGAGCTAAGTATAGTTATTCCCATTTTTCAAAGGAGACAAGTAAGTCACAGGAAAATGAAGTAACTTGTCTAGGATCTCATGCCACATTTGAGCCAGACATCTGACTCCAGAGTCTACACTCTTAATAATGATATAAGTTTTAAAAAAATCCTACTTATATTTTCCCAGTGTTACTCTCTAGACTGTCAAGCTGTTGAATAGCAGGGGTGTTTGCCTGTTTTTCTCGATTTGCCTTTAAAATCAGGATTGATTTTTCCCTTGCTGAAGAGAGTCTGAACTAGCACTACAATGCATGGTTTACATGTGGGTCTGTGCTGCCAAATGCAATAAACATTAGCCAACTGAGGGCGTAATATTTTAAGTGTGGTAAGTCCAGACATCAAAGACTTGGAATTGGTATGGAAAACAGGATGTAAAATATCTCAAAGTTTTTAATATTGGTTCCCCAAATGATAATATAATGGATATACAGGTTAAAAATTATTAAAACTAATTTCACCTGCTTCTTTACTTTTTAAAAATATGGCTATCAGAATATTTAAAATCACATATGGGCTCAGATTTGTAATTCATGTAATATTTCTAATGGACAGCTTTGACCTACATAAACTTTCAGTTATCCTTCTAGATTTTCTTCTATTAGCGAAGATAGTTGAACATTCGCTAGTATATATACTTCTTGGGGTCATGACTTACATATCTTTGTTTTCTCTGTAAACTCAAGCACAGAGCTTTGCAAGTATTATGCTAATTGGAATTAGTTTATTTTTTGGAATAAACTAAGTTAATATTTGGACCTAAAACTAGTTCCATACTGCTTTCCAGGTGTTTGCAATGCTCATACATATTAACAGCTTATCATATAGGAGCTCAATAAATGTTACTTGAGTTTGCTAACTATATATGAAGAGCTGAGTGACAAATCTGACCAACATCTAATGTATGAAGAGTTACACTGATACAAATGTATCCTTAAAGTGATATTTCATCTATAGAATTTCATTCCTGAACCAAAGTGTTATGTTTTGAAATATGTTCTGAGGCACAAAATTATTCATATGTTAAAATGATTTCATGAATTTTCTATAGTCTTGGGTTGTAATGAAGCCTGTTTCAAGCTAGATGCTACTTATCAGCCTTTTCTCCTCCACCACCAATTTTGAACTTTTTCTTTGGTTTTGAAGTGACTTCATGCAGCACATGCTATCCCAAGGAGTTGTGATAATGAAATTTTTATTGAACTAATTACATTTAAAAGGTACCAAGGTAGTTTACTATAACAAGCCATCTAATACAATCCTTTAAAAGGTCAATACCAAACAATACATTTAGAAATGGTTAAATTTTATGTTATGCGATTATTAGTAAATGCCTTAAAAAATACTGAGTCAGAACCCTTCATTATGTTATTTATGCTATTGTATGTTGTTGCTTTATTTTATTTTTTTTGTCTGCACACTGCTAATTGCTCTTAAATACATCTAATTTTTGGAATGCAATTCCATTCACATTCATGGATCCTAAATTCTTCAGGGGCTTTGAGCTTTTCCTCTGTACTAAAAACGTACTACATGAGATGAACAGTCAGTTGGGATTAGAATTCAATGTGTCAGCTAACTCAGAAATCCCAATACAGAATTTAGCACTCCCAGTCAACAGATACTCTCTAGGGAACTTGGCTTCCAAAAAATCAATTATTGGATGCCGTCCATCTAGCTCAAGAGTGGGTCTGACGGTGGCTGTTTTCATTTCCTATTACCAATAGATGATAAGATTTATTTTAAGAAAGATGGTTAAAAAATAATTTTGAAAAATTATTAGTTCTGTTGAATGATGTTGCATTCTTTAGGACTAATTTTCAAGATATTTGAACTGGGAAAGCTGAAATAAAAGTTGTATCTTAAGAGTTTTAGAAAGAAATGAAATATGCACCCGTTTAAGACTTTCATTCAAGTCAGATGTTCAAGATATTAACAAAATAAGTCAATTCTCTTGGACAAATATCTTATGTATGATAAAGTTGCAGGTAAGTATCAGATTAAGGGTGGTGACATCATTGAATGTCCTATCTAATTAAGTAGAAATCCAGTGACCGTTTGCATGGTGAACATTAAAAGTTGCAACACTGGAATAATTCATTATAAAAAATAACAGAAGTAGGCAATACAGTTGTGATGGTTTATGCCTTTATACTTCTATGTTGTGTTCCTATCTTACAGACTTTTATAGTATTGAATAAAGGGAAGGCCATCTTCCGGTTCAGTGCCACCTCTGCCCTGTACATTTTAACTCCCTTCAATCCTCTTAGGAAAATAGCTATTAAGATTTTGGTACATTCATATCCTTTTCAAGTGATCAATAGTAACTATTTGTGTGTAATCTATAAGTGCTTTGTAGCTAAATATAAAGTTAGTTTGGGAAATGTCCATATGCTATAGCTTTTATCACTCTTTTTGTATCTTTTGTCATATAAGCCTTATTCTTACAGTTTATTGGTCATAAAGATGTCACTAAAACTTACAAAGGCTTTAACATTATGTACATATATATATACTCATAAATATCTTTCATATATATTATACATCAGTCTTTAACACTTTATATATAGATATATGTGTCTTCCTAAAAAAACTTGTATGGAGTGAGTCTTACAAATCTAATGTAAGATGGTCATATGTATCTTTACCATATTTACCGCAGAATTTGTGATTATCTAGAATTTATAGTTAGTAATGATATAATAACAGAGAAATATATTTCCAGAGTCAAGTTTAGACATACATATTAGATAAATCATTTTAATGTACCTTAGAATAAACTTTTAAGTATATTTTCTATAGGAGAATTTTGGGGGCTTTGGCCAATACTTAGTTAATTCTTAGTTAATTCTTGAACTTTCCTAATGAAATCCATGAGGAAATATTGGAATATTGGCTGAATTTAAAATTTAAGTCATTGAATTATGATTCTGTCATGTAAAACAGATTGCTTAGTAAAGACTCTGGAAGTTAATGAAAGAAAGAAGCTGAGATTATATTACCAAATGGTCTTCAGGGATTTGACTTTGTGATTTCCATTGGTGTTAAAAAGGACTCCAACTAAATTCAGCTATTCATATTTGTGGCAAAAAACTTTATTTCTGATTATGTCTCATTTGATGGCTTTGGTGATAATAAATGTAGAAATACTGTTGTAATTTTCATAAATGCATAATACCTAATTTTTTTTAAAGAGAAGATTCTAAAACTAAAAAGGCCATTTATTTTTAACCTGATAGCAAGAGGTTTCTTAGTGGCATAAATATGCCAGTATTAATATTAAAAGATTTGAAACATAAAAATCATATGTTCAAGGTTCTTAAATTTATGGAGGTTACCTTATCCTAGTTTGTATTCCTAGTGCCATCATGTGGTCATTTGATGAAAACCTCCTTTTTCACTTATGGAAAATTTTTACTGGGCAGTAAATTGTAGTGGAAAGAATATTGGATATGAAGGCAGGAAACTTGTGTTCTAGTCCTCAGCCAAGTTATCTGATTTCCCTAGAGCTTGGGCCTTATTTCTTCAATTTCTGAAATACAGTGATTAGACTAGTTGTTTTTCAAGGTCCCTTTCAGCTCTGTTATGTCTTAGTCGTTTGTTTTAGCTAACACTTGGATCGTATCTACTAATATAGAAGCCTGTTCCAAATACCTTCCACATTTTAACTCATTTCATCTACAGCTGAAACTGGCCAAGTCTACACTTGATTAGATACCTTGTATGACAGTCACTGGAAACATAAGATTCTGTGCCAGAGCGGCTGAGTGACTTGCCCAAGTTCACTTTTATGTTGCATTTTAATTACATTCATATCACATCAAATCCTGGCCTTTGGGAATTTTCACTTTTACTTGTATTCAATGCTACTGTGCTTATTCAAATCCAGTCAAAATAGAGCAATCTGACATAGCACCATGCTGTCCTCTTGACTATGGGGATTTTTTTTTTAACAAATTGAACTTATTCTATAACATGTACTTAAGAAATCACAATATTGCTGATATGTACCTTCCTTAACAATTTGCTATTTTAGTTACTTAAATTAAGTCAAATCAGTGTTCTCTGCCCCAAAACTGTACCACTCCACATCGCATATTTTCCCACTCAAGTTCTCTGGAAGGCAAAAATACTGATTCACTAATAGTGTCAAAACAATACTTTATACTTATATAAACATTATACATTATCTCACTTAATCTATGTAACACATTATACATTATCTCAATCAATAGCGCTACTCTGAGGGTTGATATTATTACCCACATTTTGCAAATAACAAAACTGAAATTTAAAGAAATTAGATAATTACCCACAGTGTATTAGTCACTGTATCCTGGATAAACTGCAGTTTAAGCTTTCAATGTTTGTTTTATTTAATGTAATATAATATGTGGATTTGGATTTTCTTTTGTGTGTTCCTTAACAATAATCTACATTATTCAGCATGCTAATTATGTGCACTATTTTGACAAACTGTGTGTTTATGACAATGAGCAATCCTCCTGACTGGACAAAGAATGTAGAGTAAGTTCAATTATTGTTTAAACCACCTACTATGTGTGTATGTGTGTTGTAGATATGACCATATAGATATTTGACAGATAGACATGTGTATCTATATCTGCATATTTAGGATTTTGGAACTATGCCTCAGTGTACCTCCTAAGTAAAACTGAAGAAAATTTTTACGAAAGCCATCTCTAGGCACAAGGACAAAGCAGGAAGACAGATGACATTTGCCTTCAGGCCTGCTGGTGTTGGATCTAATACCTCTCTGTCACCTGTATTTGATGGTTATTAGAAGCCCAATATTCTCAGACACTCACTGTATTTCCTTTAAGATCTACAGGGGCCAAAGCAAATGTGGTGAAAGCAATTGCAGAAAAGAGCCAATATGGTAGACCTTGACTCCAATTAAATTTCCAGATGACCTCACTGAGTTTAGAATTTACAAGGGAACCTTTCACCTGCCCTGAGAAGACAGTGTTGATCCTCATTGAGTTTTCATTTCCATCAGGCACATCTACTTCACGTCAGGCCTAAATCAGTTTCAAGGGCTGTCATCAAAAAATTCACTGAAAATAGTTGGGGAGAGGGAGGGAGGCAAACCATGAGAGACTCTTGAATACTGAGAACAGACTGAGGGCTGATGGGGGAAGAGGAGAGGGGAAGGGCGGTGATGGGCAGGGAGGAGGGCACTTGTTGGGATGAGCATTGGGTGTTACATGGAAGCCACCTTGACAATAAAGTAGAAAAGAAAAAAATTCACCGAAAAAAAATTCCCAAATGTGGAGTTTTACAACTTGAAGATTCCATGTAAACTGAGGGCTAAACTAACAAGTGAACTGAAAGCATTACTCGCTGCACTGGTGGCTCCGTTCCGGGTTACCTCTGAGGGCAGAGAGGCTAGATTTGTGTGAAGAGCTGCTGGTGCTGTTAATCCTGCCCAGGTTATAACCACTCTTGCTCTGTGGCTGCTGACCCTGAAAACGACAGCCACCGGGTTATTCCCAAGAGTCTCTTCCCTTCCTGGACACTCCCAGGTTGGAGCCAATCAGAAAAGAAACAGAGATCCTACAGGATGTAACAAAGTTTATACACAAAGAATTCCTAAAGTATTGAAGTTAACATGTTTGACCCATAGGTCTTCAGTCCCTCTAGATACTGTGATTTCATTCTCTAACTTCTGAATAGAAGGTTAAAACTTTGGAAACATCTACGTTTCCGAAAGAGCCCAACATTGTATTCTAAATTAAATTTCACTTCTTATGGCCCTAGAATTATCCTATTTGATGTTAACAAACTTCTTTTTCCAGGTTCTCTCATAGAAAGGGAAAAACACAAGACTTGCTCATTTGTCAATGTTCTCTCATTCATAAAGCATGATTGAAATTAGGTTTTTACTTTCTAAAGGAATATCATTTTATGCTTCTGCAATAGTATTGATTGGCTACTCCATCACGTGAATGTACTGGATAATTCTCAGGAGTTTCTATTCACTTATGTCAATACCAAGACATTTCAGGCAGTAGCCACATAGACTTTATACTGCATGTATTTCTCACCCTGTGTTTAGGAGCCTTGAAAGTCAACTCTTCATATGGGAGGGAGGTAATTTAAATTTAGGGATGTTTAATCTCCACAAAAATAACATCCACCTACTTAGATTCATTTTCTGAATGTTCCTCTCTTCCCCTGACAGAGTGATAAGAAATTGATAGGCCATAAAAGAGAATTATTGCTTTATCAAGTCTTTTTGGATGCTTGCCTCCAGGTACACCTTCACAGGAATATATACTTTTGAATCACTTATAAAAATCATTGCAAGGGGCTTTTGTTTAGAAGATTTTACTTTCCTTCGGGACCCATGGAACTGGCTCGACTTCACTGTCATTACATTTGCGTAAGTGCCTTTTTTGAAACCTCAAGGCAGGATATGGTTGGGCTTTCTATGAGCGCTAATGTTTTTAAAGACCACGCTTGCTTTAACCTAAAAATATTTTGGTGTGATTTATACATGTAAGATCCTGATTTTGTTTAGCACAACAGAGGTCCAAGTGGCATTTCACCTGGGCACATAGCCTGTACAGTGGTTGAAGTTACAGTTTCCACACGTTAACAGACACGTCAGCAGATTTCATGCATGCCACATGTTCAACACACACACAAGCCCCTCCCACATGCACACAATTTAAAGGCCTGAATGTATTCAGAATAGATCTGTGAAAATGGCTTTTAAAAATTATAAGCACAAACCACTCTGTTGGCTGCACAAATTTTCACTGACTTTACCCAAATTATGTATTCTCTCCATCTTCTTTTATTGGTTTGGTAGGATAATATAACTACCTATGAGCATCAAAACATTCTGACAGATCAAATGAATAGATAAAATAAGATCCTTAATATATTATGTATTTAATATAGTCAATTATTATTTCATCAGCATATTGATCTTTAAGGCTTAGAGCAGACACGTTCTGTCTCTTCCTATGCTCACCTGATCCCACTTCTTCCTCTCCTCTTTCCTTTTATGATTTTATTCATCTCATTCTTTACCCTCTACCTAAACCTTCTTATCCTCATCTCCCATCTGGATACACTCAGTAATATGCACAATTTCTTCATCCCTGTCCTTGTTTTTTCTTGTGGTAAACTTTCCCAAGGAAGAAGAGATTCAGAGAAGTAGTCAAAGGCCATTCAGAGTAGATGAAATCAGTGTGGAGGAAGGTGGCCTGTGCCCTCTGGGCCTCATCGTTCCTTCAGCAGCTGTCTTCCTGGCCTCTTACAGGCATAGGGAGGTAGATAGGAGCAGAAGTAGAATGATATACTGGGGTCTCCAAACGCTGCCTGTCTCATCTTTAATTCCATATCTAGTCCAGATGAGCCAATTCTTCACCATTCCCTGGGGCCACAGATCAAAACACAGCATTTTGGGACAGCTGTTTTTTGAAAATAAGGTAGCAGTAACAGCAGATCATAAGATCTTGTTCTTAACTTGTTTAACTTTTGCTTAAGAGAGTCACTAGGAAAACCTTTTCCCGTACAGATAGTTAGTAAAGCAATCTTCCTTTTTCTTCCTAAATTTCTCTTAGATGATTTCACACATTTTATTCTAACTGAAACCCTGAAACAACAGCCAGAGTTTAATTTTCTATTTATTTAATTCTCCTCAGTTACACAAGATGTTGACTATATTGCTAGCTAACATAGCAAAAGGATTATACACTAATGAAGTTTACATCTAGCAAATGGCCTTAAATTATGTGAGTAAAGGGAACCATAGCAATCGACTCTAATTTCTAAATTGCTACATACAATACTATCATTTAGAATCACCAAGAAGGTCTCTATAAAAGACCCAAGCAAATAATATAAATCCTGCCTAAATCTTGAATAACTCAGATTTAATTCTACAGGTATGTAACAGAATTTGTAAGCCTAGGCAGTTTTTCAGCTCTTTGAACTTTCGGAGTCTTGAGAGTTTTGAAAACTATTTCTGTAACTCCATGTAAAGAGTGACTAGTGTGAAGCATAAGGCTCCTTGTACCCAAAGCTCTTTCTTTGTATCTTGTTACTGTGTTGTGTGTGAACTCCCTGTTACAGGTACGTGACAGAGTTCGTGGACCTGGGCAATGTCTCAGCGCTGAGAACATTCAGAGTTCTCCGAGCACTGAAAACAATTTCAGTCATTCCAGGTGAGAGTGGGGTTAAATACCCAGAGCTGATCCATCGTGTCTTTTCAGAAACATCTTCTTTGCTTGACAGCATTATAGAAAATCAGGAATCATAATAAAATAATCAAAATCAAGTGTTTTACAGGAAATGATTCTTATTATTTGGACATAAGTGTTTTATGTTTTTTCATTTTTCATCAGCCTAGGAGTTTAACATGAGATACTGCAGTATACAGTCCATGTGTGATTTACACTTAGAGATGTCATGTTTTTTCTCTCCATATCAATTGTACCAAGAATTTGGTCCCAACTGAATGTACCAATTTGTAATTTCTTGTCCTTTGTAGGTATTGATGATGATGTATGTACAATGTAAATCCAACAATGCTTTAAAAGGCAAGGAAATAACATAATGAAGAATAGCATGAGTCTGTATGCAGGATTTATTATCATCAAGTGCAGTTATATCCCAAACCTCCTCCCGAGTTATAGCAAACCTTTTTCTACTTATATATAGGCATTGTAAAATATGTATTCAGGTAATTTGTCATAAAACAGATAACTAACCCTAATAAAAGTATGGGGTGAGTTTCATTAGCAAAATGGAGAAATACAAGACCCTTCAAGACGACTGTGAACCTCCCATTGTTTTCTCTCAACATAATGGAATATGATCATATTTAGTTGTTTGAATCTTTATGTTCATGGAGCTCATTTCCTTAGCACTTCAGCCTACCATGAAGTGTTGTCCTTCCACTGGCACTGCAGTTATTTTCAAACTTATGCATGGAATCTATACTTTCAAGAGACTGTGTAGGGCTTTTGTTTTTTCCAACATTCTAAGTCTTCATAGTCATAGCCTTCTTTCTTTAAGGCCTGAAGACCATTGTGGGAGCTCTGATCCAGTCAGTGAAGAAGCTCTCCGATGTCATGATCCTGACCGTGTTCTGTCTGAGCGTGTTTGCACTGATCGGGCTGCAGCTGTTCATGGGCAACCTGCGGAATAAATGTGTGCAATGGCCTCCCACCAATGCGTCCCTGGAGGAACACACTATAGAAAAGAATGTAACCAAGAATTACAATGGCACACTTGTCAATGAAACTGAAACTGAGTTTGACTGGAAATCATATATTCAAGATTCAAGTAAGAATTATTGTTATGTATATTTATTTTTTCGTTGTTGGTCTGCGTTCTACTAAGTCATAAAAAAGTTTCTTAAAATGATTGCATAATAGGCTGTTATGTTAATCACCTGATCATTGGTTTGCACATAACTTTAATTATTTTATGGATAATTCTTCTAATTTTCACTCCAAATGGAATTTTCTGTTGTATATATGGGAGGCTAAGGAATTCAGCTGCAAAGAAAGTAAGTAAAATTTTCTCTTTTATTTGGTTTTAGTATTTGGCAGTAGCAGTATCACAAAAGCAGGGACAGAGCATGATTCATAGGGAAAAGGAATGCTCGTTTTAAAGAAAAATATTAAATATATGAAACTTAGGCTTTGGATGGGCTTTTATCTTTATTATTTGAAGGTGATGAGTAATACTTACGAAAAAAATCAAAGAAAGAAAACCTCAATGATTGGTTGTGTGAAACAAGTAGGATTAGTCATAAAAATTACTGGTGGTTGGATAATTCTAAAAGTAATGAGAGCATAATTTTAAAAGCTAATAAGTATCTTTTTATAGTTGGAGATTTATAAAATACCTTTGTTCATACAGATGAACTCTTGCATGACATTAGTGATATGCCAACAAATAATTTGCATACAGTTGGAAACCTCTATGTTAAGAATTTGTGTTTCAAAGCAATACGTGAAATGTTATTTATTCACTTCATATGATGTCAAAAAGTCAACTGCTGTCATCAACTCCCTGAAGTCTGTTTTTTTTTTCTTTTGGCTACAATCAAGGAACTGACTATGAAGATGTCACTTAAGGTTTATTCTCTAATGAAAATGTACTGGACTCCATTTCTCTTATAGTCAAAGTAAAAGAAATCATAAATATCAGATTTTTTATCAGGTCTAAAAATCCATACTTATCATTTTGCCTAACGATACTCCATTTGTTGAATAGATTATTTTAAATCAAATGCAAATACAAAAACATGGGAGAAAAGAAGGGGTAAAATAGTTTCAAAGAGAGAGGGAAGGAGGCAAACCATAAGAGACTCTTAAATACAGAGAACAAACTGAGAGTTGATGGGGGGATGAGGGAGAAGAGAAAATGGGTGATGGGCATTGAGGAGGGCGCTAGTTGGGATGAGCACTGGGTGTTGTATGTAAGCAATCAATCATGGGAATCTGCTCCCGAAACCAAGAGCACTGTATACACTCTAAGTTAGCTAACTTGACAATAAATTACATTAAAATTTTATATAAATAAATAAACAAACAAGTAAATAAAATGCAAATACAAAAATGGTTTGTCTTTGAAAGTAATAGAAAATTAAATGTATTAAGATTAAAGGTAAAAATTATGACTGAAAGTTGTATTTTCTTCAGAGTAAGCTTCTAGATCATTGACTTTAATGGTTAAAACTTCATTTATAAATACCTTATTTCAAAAATTCATCCAGAAACTATCATATTCCTTTCACTTAATTTAATTTTAATTAAAAGTTAAGGGGTTTTATCTAAATTTTCTTGTCTATGTTCAAGGAAGTGAAGACATGGGAAATGAAAGTATTTCCCATTGTGTTTTTGTATCCCTTATAGAACTATGCATAGAATAAATTTCTTTGAAAATTTAACATCTAGGAAATATTTCTTTTTACAAAATCCAAAAATTTTCTTCTTAAAAAATGATTATTTAAATGCCATGATCTCTTCCTTTCTTATGGCTGTGTAATATTTTGTGTGTGTGTGTGTGTGTGTGTGTGTGTGTACACACAACACATCTCCCTTATCCATTCATTTACTGATGGACACTTAGGCTGCATCCATATCTTGGCAGCTATAAATAATGTTACAATAAACATGTGAATGCATATATCTTTCCAAATAAGTATTTTCATTTTCCTAGTAAGTACTCAATAGTGCAATTAGATGGTATTATGCTAAGTGAAATAAATCAGACGGAGGAAAACAAATACCATCTGATTTCACACATAAGTCAAATCTAACAAAAAACAACAACAATGA
Source organism: Suricata suricatta (assembly GCF_006229205.1). NCBI lineage: Eukaryota > Metazoa > Chordata > Mammalia > Carnivora > Herpestidae > Suricata > Suricata suricatta. The sequence goes on from NC_043702.1 coordinate 63,534,345, forward strand.
CAAATGAATAAATAAACACTAGCGGGGTAGGAGTGGCAGGTTGGGCAAAATGGGTCAAGGGGAGTGGGGAGATACAGGCTTCCAATTATGGAATGAATAAGTCACAGAAATAAAAGGCACAACATAAGTAATATAGTCAATGACATCATAATTTTAATATATCAGGACAGAAGGTAGCTACACTTGTGATGAACACAGCATAGTGTATAAACTTGTGGAATCATTGTGTTGTACACCTGAAACTAATGTAACACTGTCTACTATAATCAAATACATTTTTAAAATCATGATTTAATGCCTGTATTTCTCTTTTTGTCTTCCTGGCCTTATTTATTCAACACAATTTATTGAAAGGCTCCTGAGTCCCAACAATAATAATATGGAAATAATCAATGATTAGACTTTCTTTCAAGGAATAACAATATTTGTAAACAAATAATTACAATATAGGACAAGGAATAAACTAATAATATAGGTAGCTACATATTACTGACAACACAGTGAGAGGAGTTCTTAATTTTGCCAATATTTAGTGGGCAGGAAATAGAGAATATCAAGGAATAATTCACAGAAGTGACATTTCACCTGGATTTTAAAAGAATCTAAAGAACTTGCCAGAGAAAGAACGCTTTGAGATACTACAATATTCACCTGTAGGAATTATTTTAGCTTTACTATTTAACATTATTTTTTGTTTCATTTCTTTTAGTAGTTGACATGATTTATGCACCTTTTATCTACGCTGACTATGATATATTCTAGAAATTGATAGAATGCAAATCATAATTAACTGCTAAACATTGATATATATAGTATTTAAAAACATAGAGGAAAGAAAATATAATTCCTTTATTTTCAAGTATGTGGCTGTTTTGAAAAACAAAGGAATCTCTGTCATGCTTATCTATTTTTACATTATGAAATTTTTATTTTTCATGAGGGTAGAGAAAACAACATTTGATGCTTTTTAAATGTTTAGGTTAGCACCTGTGATTATTGCTAGTTTTATACTCATTAAGAACGAATGCTTTCTTCTTTTAAGTAACCAATCCCCTTACTATAGAATCTAGTAGTTGGAGGAAGAAGTGGCAAATTCCAGTGTCTTTGGGGGAATTATATAAGGCATTTTAAATCACCCTATGAATCCTAAAAGTTGGGCCTCATCTTGCTTTCATTTTGCAGTGTAATGCAAATGCTCATCAAAGACTTTATTTTTTTTTTAAAACAGGGTATCATTATTTTCTGGAGGGTATTTTGGATGCCCTACTCTGTGGAAATAGCTCTGATGCAGGGTAAGCCAATAATTTGTGTGTTTGTGTATGTGTGTATACTCTATTAATACTTAATTTATGTAATTCAGGCTAAGGATTTAAAGGTTAGACAAGTTTCATAAAACAAGGAATAATGCTTTGCTTTAATGCCGTGTCCCTTAGATGAGTATGTGTGAACTAGAAGACAACTACCAGTTTCCCAGTAAGGAAAATGAACTAGAATATGTTAAAATGCTAATTATCAGCAGAAAGTAGTTTTGTAAAGTATTGTTTAAAATGCTAGGTAATATTTTAATGATGACATCAAGTGGCTAGTAAAATTATGTCGTCAGAAGTTGGGGAATGTTTATTATTTATTTATCATACTCTATCCCTTGTGATAACTTCTATTCCTTGAAATAGCCAATTTTCCTGGCTAGACAACGTTATAGGTATATATAGTATGCTATCAGAATAAAAAGACAGCAGAACTTCTTATACTTTCTTTTTTTCCATTTATAGCCAATGTCCAGAAGGATACATGTGTGTGAAAGCTGGTAGAAATCCTAATTACGGCTACACAAGCTTTGACACCTTCAGCTGGGCTTTTTTGTCCCTGTTTCGACTGATGACTCAGGACTTCTGGGAAAATCTTTATCAACTGGTGAGAACCTGAAGAGATACATACTACGTTTAAGTGGAAACATAAGAAAAACACCTTAATGCTGACATCTAAATCACACCATAATATAGCAGAGGGAACAGAACTTGAAATCAGGAGATTTGAGTTTCTTTTTCCTATTGATTGTAACACATGTTAAGCATAGTGATGACAGGATAGCAGTTCCTTCTCATTTCTCTTTGGCTCAAAACCTATTTTCCACCCTTTACACAGGTCCTCTCAAACTGAAGGTTCAAATTCCCCTCAGCTCCATCTGCCCACTCAAATATTATTTCTCAGGTGGCAGGTGAGGAACATCAGTACGCAGATATAGAAAGATAACTTTGATGGCTTCCTTGACTTTTATCACGGGCTCAGCTCTTTGGCAGAATCTTCATGGTATTTCATTTGATTCCATTTTATTCCTGGTGAATCCAAGAATTCCCTCCAAGAGATCAGAATGTAAATGTATGTTAGAGGAAAAGGAAAAGGATGAGGTTAAAGAAATAGTCAAGGAGGTAGAAGGGGGTGTGACCATCATAATTATTATTTTTGTCAGAGTCCTACATGCCACATAAGTAAGTTAAAAGTTAAAGCCATTAGTTAGTGAAATAATACTGAAAACATAATTCTAATGTTTTTATTTTCAGACATTGCGTGCTGCTGGAAAAACATACATGATATTTTTCGTGCTGGTCATTTTCCTGGGCTCATTCTATCTGATAAATTTGATCCTGGCTGTGGTGGCCATGGCCTATGAGGAACAGAATCAGGCCACCTTGGAAGAGGCAGAACAGAAAGAGGCTGAATTTCAGCAAATGCTCGAACAGCTTAAAAAGCAACAGGAGGCAGCTCAGGTAAATGGACCAAAATCAAATATGTCCTGTCTCTCGCTATGATTCTTTTCTACTGTTTTGGTTGTTGCAAAAGCACTGGAGAGAAAGTGAGAGACAGATAACTGTTTGCCTCCACTTAAGAGAAGCTGGTAATAATGGCAGATTAGTAATGATTTCTACATTTTGATCATCTATAGATCATTTAGCTTCGTTTTTTCTAATATGTCTGCAATATTGACCACAATGGAACTCCCTCATGCTATTTTAATGTTTTAAGAGTTTTATAACAAAAGGGGAGATGTGATTTTAGTCTTCTCAAGTAAAAAACTTACTGAGTATAGGAGGAAATCCTAAGAAGTCATCTTTTTTTAGAAAAAAAAGTGTTGGTTATTATATATAAAGAGGTTCATCTGGCTCTTAAAAGATAATCTTGTCTTTTCTTTAACCAAAAATATATTAGTTTTTAGTGTAATATTTTTATATTATTATATAGTATTATTATATAAATAATATTTGTTATTTATATAATAAATAAGGAAGTGATGAAATAATATAATGTTCTATGACAAAGCAATATTCAGTAGGCATATGAAAGTCACAAATTTTGTGGAGAGCCAGGTGGTCTAAGGATTTCTTGTCCTCATAGAGAGGTGTTGATGCTCATCGTACAATGAAATGCCCGTGCTATCACCCCCACCTCCCTCATACTTGTTGTTTGACGTACAGGTTCATTGATTTTACTTTAGAATAAAGTTGTTTAGGAAATATTAATTTACTTGCTAGAGTCCTTGTATTGAGGGTACTCTGGGAACAAAGGTAATAATCAAAACATACCAACTGAGTACCAGTATAAGCTGTGATCAAAAGCATTTTTTTCATTCCATGCCCAAATATCCAGCAAGGGCTAGCGCTGAGTTAAAGAAACTGGGTATGGTATTTGGAGAACTGAATGTCTCGTCTTGTTCAGTGGAAATCAGTGACCATCCTTTCTCCAGTGTTCTGGATAGAGGATTTTGGGGTCGGGGAAAGGAAGGGATTTTCTCACCGTCATTGATAGTATTTTGATAACCGAATTTCAATAACTGGGGAGAGGGCCTCAGCTCTTTATCTCATTCCTATTCCCTTTGGGTATGAGCTCAGATAAGTCATTAACTTTTCTTTCATGCCACAGTTTCTTTTTCAGAGAAGACAGCACTAATTAAAATACCAATTTTTGGAGTAAATCAAAGCCCAGAAAGTTATATGAGTTTATGTTCTTATTGATGCCTGATTGGTCCTTTTGAATATGTGGCCTATATGGCCTAATATGAACATAATAAATGTTAGGACAGATAAAACCACATTAACCCTGAAACCCTTCATTAGAAAGGGGGGAAAGTCCTATTTATACTTGCAGACAGAGCTGCTTCTAGGGAAGATCAGCTTCAGTAGGTTACATGTGTTTTTTAAATTTTTTTATGTTTATTTATTATTGAGACAGAGAGAAACAGAGCATGAGTGGGGGAGGGGCAGAGAAACAGAGGGAGACACAGAATCCTAAGCAGGCTCCAGGCTCTGAGCTGTCAGCACAGAGCCCGATGCGGGGCTCGAACCCACAAACTGTGAGATGATGACCTGAGCCAAAGTCAGACACTTAACTGACTGAGCCCCCCACGCACCCCTAAATGTGTTTTTTAGATGTTATGCAAACACTTGAGCTTAAGAAGATAAAATCTTCTCTCATGTCATACTAAAGTCGTTTCCCCTTAATGTAGCAGGCATCAGCTGTAACTGCCTCAGAACATTCCAGAGAACCTAGTGCTGCAGGTGGGCTCTCCGACAGCTCATCTGAAGCCTCCAAGTTGAGTTCCAAGAGTGCTAAGGAAAGAAGAAATCGAAGAAAAAAAAGAAAACAGAAAGAGCAGTCTGGTGGAGAAGAGAAGGATGAGGATGAATTCCATAAATCTGAGTCTGAAGATAGCATCAGGAGGAAAGGGTTTCGCTTCTCCATCGAAGGGAATCGATTGACATATGAAAAGAGGTACTCCTCCCCACACCAGGTACGCACTGCTGAGTTAATTGATGCATGGGTGAAAATCAGAACACTGAAGAGAGGGGGAGAGGAGAATTAAACCAGATTTATGAATTGTCATCAACTAAATTGACTGCCATGTTTATTATATTTAACCTATCTTTTCTTTACATAGCTGTGAGAAAATTTTACTTCACAGGTATGTAAGTCTGCAGCTTTGTGTAGTTGGGAACACCGGGTTGAAATTTAGAAGACTGGATACTATCTGCTGACATCTATGGAAACTAATGACATTTAATCTTTCTGTTCCTCAACCTTTTAATGAAAACAAAAACAAAAAATGTAGATATAGGGCTAGCTAATGAGTACTTTTTTTGGTTATTTTTTGTTGCCTTTCCCCCCTAACTTCTTATAAACCTGCATTTGTGGTTCTGAAAACATCAGTTGTGATATACTTTATCAAAAAGCACATGACTGAATTTCAGATGTCTGTGCCTCATAGATGAAATAGGGATAATAATTAATTTAAAACTATTTTAGAAAGATGCCCTAAAACATTTTGTGAAAAATCTTGGAATTCCTTGAAAAAAAAGAGCAGTAAGACCAAATGTGTTCTTGTGAAGGTCACGCTGCCTGTGTTTATTGAAAGTTTATGGTGGCCATAGTAATGTGCTAAGAATGTTTCCTTTTGAACTTGAAAGTGTTGGTTCAGGGTTTTGATTTTCTTAAGTATCGTTAAATTGTGATCCATCTCTCCATTTGTAATCTCAAGGACTAGAAATCTCCTGTAAAACCAATTTAATTTGAGCACATAAAATGAGAATATTAATCAAAAGGAATGACTCACATGCTGTTATGAATACTGAAAGCTCCTTCAACTTAATTATGCAAAATAAAAACACATTTCAAATGTCTATATTAATATGGTTGTCCTTTTTTTGGTTTCAAACTCTCAGTCTTTGTTGAGCATCCGTGGCTCCCTATTTTCTCCAAGGCGAAATAGCAGGACAAGCCTTTTCAGCTTTAGAGGGCGAGCAAAGGATGTGGGATCCGAGAATGACTTTGCTGATGATGAACACAGCACCTTTGAGGATAATGAGAGCCGGAGAGACTCCTTGTTCGTGCCCCGACGACATGGAGAGCGGCGCAACAGTAACCTGAGTCAGACCAGTAGGTCTTCCCGGATGCTGGCAGTGTTTCCAGTGAATGGGAAGATGCACAGCACCGTGGATTGCAATGGTGTGGTTTCCTTGGTTGGTGGACCTTCAGTTCCTACATCGCCTGTTGGACAGCTTCTGCCAGAGGTGATAATAGATAAGCCAGCTACTGATGACAATGTAAGGAAGTTTTAAATAGTTCAGGCATGGCTGGCCCATTATTGCTGCACCAGCCAGTGTTTCTACAGAATGGAACCCTTTGAGAATGATTCCTGGTTGGTCAAGCTGTGAATGCACCTGCATCTTGTAATACTTTTAATAGACTAACCAACTAAAACCTAAGGCCTCAACACTCTTGCATAACACTGAATGCATTTAATTATTAAATGTGCTAAGAATAAATTAGACACAATCATAAGTTACCGCCTCCAGTTGGAGGATTTGCTATATACCCATGCTGAGATTAGATAGCAAGCCATCCTCTAAAGCTTTGGTATAAAAGCAAATGAATGATTCCTCTGTTTAAGTATAAAGGGTGTATAATAAATCTTTCCAACAGATTCTTCAATATAGCTCTGCCTTATTTTAGAAGATTTTCAAGAACGCTGTGCCTCAATAGATAGCTTCATTGTTATCTTGAAGATTCTACTATTCACATTTGTCTTATTAAAAAAATGCTGATATAAGTCTTCTCAAAATGAATCTAAATGACAAGACAAATAAATTGTTAATACAGACAGATAAAAGAACCGTCTGTGTACAAATGTATGTTATGTGTTTTTGATATGCACAGGATTAGGAATTTCTAAACACATGCTGCCTCTTTTTAGACTGTGAACCCACTTGGAAATATATCAGCATGATGAGGCATGACTAAGTCAGAGTTAGATGACTTATTGCTTTGGTACCCTGGATGAAACTGTTGTCCATGCAGCATGTGTGGCTTTTTTAACATACAGTTTGTGTTGTCAATGACCATTCATGTCTTGTGTACAGATAATGAGATGGCAGCTACGTGTGTTGTAAGCATTTGTGTTTCTTTAAAAATAAACAGCTACCTTCTCAACATAAAATGCCTGATCATTTATATGGCTTTTCAAGTTATTAGTTTTTTACTAGTAATTCAGAACTAACACTAACTGCTAAATATGGCTCTCAAGAGATCAACTCTATCAAAATTATATCATGTCTCATAAAATTATGAAATTAGAGGGTTATAAAACTCAGTTTTTGCTGTATTACTGAATGGTTGACAGTTTGGATATTCCAGGTTAATGATACAATAAGTCAGCAATATCTGCCATCACCAACTAAATATGAAAGTGCATGATGCATGTGTTTCCTCAAATTCACTGTGTCACATTTGGTTATTTGCTTATCATATTGCTCAAGTTAATCATATAATATATTAGAATTTTCTTTACAGGGAACAACCACCGAAACTGAGTTGAGGAAGAGGTCAAGTTCTTTCCATGTTTCCATGGACTTTCTAGAAGATCCTTCCCAAAGGCAAAGAGCAATGAGTATAGCCAGCATTTTAACAAATACAGTAGAAGGTTTGTTCCACATCCCATTATCATTCAATTATTTTCAACAAACTTATATTTTCTCACTTGAGACAAATATCTCTATTTGTAAATTGGAAATAGTACATTAGAAAGAGAATATAATAGTTATTATTTAAGATTTATTATTTGTTTCACCTGCTCATATACTCTAGGAACTTTAAAAATGTTACTTAATGCAATGATGTTGAAAATCTAAAAAAATGTTTTCTAGCATGATACTCTTTGAAAATGTCGAATAAAGCATTTGTGGGTTTCTAATCTTATTAGTCATAGTGACCCTCTCTTTTGTTCCATTTAGCTTAGAACTTCAACACCAACTGAAATACTCTCAAGATTGGAGGAAAGGATTAGGTCATTTCACAGAACAAAAACAAATTTAAAAGATGATCCCTGATGGGGTGCCTGGGTGGCTCGGTCGGTTAAGCGTCCAGCTTTGGCTCAGGTCATGATCTCACGGTTCGTGGGTTCGAGCCCCGTGTCAGGCTTTGTGCCGTCAGCTAGCTCAGAGCCTGGAGCCTGCTTCAGATTCTGTATCTCTCTCTCTCTTTCTGACCCTCCCCTGCTTGTGTTCTGTCTTTCAAAAATAAATAAAAAACATTAAAAAATTAAATAAAAAAGATGATCAAACCCTACCGTGTCTCTTACAGCCTTAGGAAGACAGCTTAGCCAGATATTAACATATGATTACACACAGTATCTACATTTCTGCAACTCATTTTCCTATAGAAAAACTTCATTTAAAAGACCTTTCACTTCAGGCCAATTGTTGAGCCATACTGTCAATGCATCTAAGAAAAAAAACTATTCTTCACTCCCTCTGCCCTATGTGTATGTCTGAAGAAATATCTTCAGGGATCTAAAGAAAAAATTATATAGTATTTTTAAGTACAAGTGAGGTTGACTCTGTAGCAAATGAAAATGTGTTGATTACTGAAAAATAAGTCTAGTGGATATGAAATAACTATATGTGTGTATAAAATATATCTTTTGGTGATTCTATTTTTTTTTTAATCTAGAACTTGAAGAATCCAGACAGAAATGCCCACCCTGTTGGTATAAATTTTCCAACATATTCTTAATCTGGGACTGTTCACCATATTGGTTAAAAGTGAAACATATTGTCAACCTGGTCGTTATGGACCCATTTGTTGACCTGGCCATCACCATCTGTATTGTCTTAAATACTCTTTTCATGGCCATGGAGCATTATCCAATGACGGAACATTTCAATAATGTGCTTACAGTAGGAAACTTGGTAAGCATATTGGAAGGTAAATGTGTTCAATCTTCAAATTTTCCCTTTGAGAAACTGTTTCCATTTATAGCTGAATGCAGTCTTTTCACCACCCTTCCTACCTCCTGGCTCCAAAAATGGCAATTATAGCTAGCTGGCTATCCCTTAATTTTTGCCAATAATAAATAGCCCTTAATGTCAAAGCAAAAACTGAGAACGAGAGCAATAGGCATAGACCTATTGTACTACATGGAGGGCCAATATTGATATTTATAACTTTTCAAGATGCAGAAGCAATTAAGGACACACCTCTTAAAAAGATGTTATCACAGTTGCCCTAGCTGTAGAAGATTAAAAAAAAGTAGATCTTTTCATTTTGCTTAGTCATCATCATCATCATAAGCAAAAAGTTAACAACTCAAAAACATCTTTAGCTTTTTCACCTCCAGCATCTAGGTAGGATATGTATTGTTTTTTCCATCTATTCTGTATCAAAACCATCAAATATTGAAAACCTCCAGTACATTTTGTGTATTATATGATTAGCAAGGCCAATTTTTGGTAGAGGTTGCCACTTAATTCTTTCTCCTCTGTGCTTAAAAAACATTAATTATTAAAGTGTTTGTCTGTTGACTCAGTTTAGGAATATTAGCTTTTATTTGCTGAAAGTAAAAGGACTTTAAAGTAATATATGTATTTTTCATAATATTTGTTTTGAGGTAGAAGATTTTAGATGGTAAAAAGCAAGACATGTAAAGCATCCTGTGTTGTAATATTTATATTTTTAAAGGTCTGCTTTTTATATTATGGAAGTAAATTAACTTTTTTATGTGCATAACAAATTGATAATGTAACATATATTATAGTAATAGATGTACATGTATAATAATGATCTGCTTTGAGGCAAGTGGGATAATCAAAAGTAGTCATGGGCAAGATCTTGTCAGTACCCATGATGTATAAAGTCTGGAAGGATAGACAGTTTGATGGAACAGAAGGAAAGCTGGTTCAAAATAGATTTGCCTTCAAATCCAATTTTTGGCATTTTCTAGTTAATATGATACCAGACAAACCATTGTACCCATGTAAAGACCTGTTTCCACAAAGGTAAAGTAATATTTATATTATCTGCATTAGCCACTTCCATGGCTAATAATAAGCTTCTATGGTGATAAAATGAAATAAAGTGTATGAGAGCCTTTTTATCAACAATAAATGACTACACAAATGTAAGCTAGTAGTAGATCATTATGGGGAAAGCAGCATAAACATTTTGTTCTGCAGTCAAATACTACGTCATTCTACTTTATCTATTAGAGTAACTTTGTTTTATCTTAGGTTTTCACTGGGATCTTTACAGCAGAAATGTTTCTGAAAATCATTGCCATGGATCCTTACTATTATTTCCAAGAAGGCTGGAATATCTTTGATGGTTTTATTGTGACGCTTAGCCTGGTAGAACTTGGCCTCGCCAATGTGGAAGGATTATCAGTTCTCCGTTCGTTCCGACTGGTAAGAAATAAGCAAAACAGCAACAAAAACAAAACCTGTCCAACAATCAGAGTTCTTACATAGTACTGTCATAGGTTTTACTACACAACTATTAACATTTAAAATGTTTGTGTACATTTGCATTGTCAAAACTATCCCTAAATGGAAAAAAATTTATTTCTGCATATTTAGGAAAATCTCTATTTTTAATATGAGCACAGTCATGTAAAGTTTAATATATTACTCAGCTGCTATTGTGACTAATGATCATTTCTAGAGATTATTGCAGTTAATATTTCTGGATCTAAGAAGATATTTTTAATGAAAATATATCGCATTTTAATATAACTTGAAAATATAAACAGCCCTTTGTAGTGGTCAATGATGATCAGACACAAGATGGACATGCAGCAAATTTCTAATTCTACCTTTGGATAATATGCTCCTTCTCTAAATCAGAGGGAGAAAATCTGTAGGATTACTTAACATGCCCATTGAGTTACATATATGTCCTTGCAAATCAGGGAAAGAATTATAGGCATGGAAAATACTCCAAATTTTTAAACGCATGCACAGCTAACTATGTCAGTACCTTAAAGAGCATTAATGAATAATAAATATTTTTCTCCACTTATAGCAGGACCTCAGTATGACGTCGCTTGGCATTCTATGGATAAAATGAATATCTTTTCAACAGAGATTATTGTAAATCAGATGTTAATATTAGTGTCAGGCCTGGTATGCCTTAGAACCACATTCACAAAGCAAATTACAGACAATTGGATCTCGAGTAATCTTCAAAAATTCACTCTTAGGGAAAATGATCTACATTGTTAAAATATGGAAGAACTAAATCCTTCCTAGAAAGTCCAAAAATTAGAAATGAGCCTGAGAGGGTTCAAGGGCAGGGCAGATGTAAGAGATTCAATATTAATTATCATTTCTTGGTAAACCTCAGTATATACAATGCTTTTAAAGATCATAATAATATATATAATTATTTTTATTTTCCAGCTCCGAGTTTTCAAGTTGGCAAAATCCTGGCCAACATTAAATATGCTAATAAAGATCATTGGCAACTCAGTGGGGGCTCTGGGTAACCTCACCTTGGTGTTGGCCATCATCGTCTTCATTTTTGCTGTGGTTGGCATGCAGCTCTTTGGGAAAAGCTACAAAGATTGTGTCTGCAAGATCTCCACCAACTGTCAGCTACCACGCTGGCACATGAATGACTTCTTCCACTCCTTCCTAATAGTGTTTCGTGTGCTGTGTGGAGAGTGGATAGAAACCATGTGGGACTGTATGGAGGTCGCTGGTCAAGCCATGTGCCTTACTGTCTTCATGATGGTTATGGTTATTGGAAACTTGGTGGTATGTACCCATTTAAGATATATATTTCAGAAATAGATTAAGAGCATAATAGAATGGTGACCAGTTTGCCCAAGCAAAAACTATGATTAGTAATTTATAAAGTCTTTTGGCTTAGAGATAGATAGAGATAGAGATAGAGATGATAGAGATAGATATAGAGATGATAGAGATAGAGAGAGATATAGATACAGAAATGTCTCACTTTGATAACACAGCGATATAGCAGTGACCCTATAGGTTTTATATTCAAATCCACTTTGTCAATCATTTTATTACATTTGTTATGTGAATTTTAATACAGTATCATATTGAAGACACACCTAGAAGGATATGTTGGGAATATTTTACAAATACAGAGAAGAGGGAGAAATCTGAAAAAAAAATTTTGAAGAAAGCCTAATGTTACTTGCCTGTATATGACTAAAATATGGAGTCTTTAAGTGTTCGTAGTGATTTTACTCCTTCTTTGCCCCTTCCTGCCATATAGCATTCAATCACTCGATGTCACAGGGCAGATGCATTAGCCAACCTGGGTTAATCAACTCTCTAGGGGTGCTCGGTCAAAATAAGGGTTGGCTAATGATGCCTGAGATTACCTAGTTGGGGTAACTGATCAATTCTCTCTCTTTAAGTTTGAAACATTAATTACTCTTTATGGAATAGAAAATTTTAATATATTTTAAAAGATATATATGTTAGGTGTCAGTCATGGAAGTATTAGAGATTATTTATAAATGGTTCTTCTAAGTAATCAATAGTGTAACATGAGAAATAATAGGTTAAGAAAATAAGTGTCAATACCTGTGTTAAAATACTGATTTTCATTCTGGATCATAATGATTGTTTTTAAGTTAATATCCAACTTAATATCTCTGTTTATCAAGAAAGAAAGTATAGAATGTATATCAGTGGATAATTGTAAACACTAATGATTTTTAAGGTTAGAACTTGTGAATAGTACATATTTCAATCTGTTTTCTTATAATCATACAAGTTTAAACATAGCTAAACCTTAGGTTACCTCATTCATTTTTTTTGTTCTGTATGTGAGAGATTGTGAGACCAGTAGAAATCATGTCTTTACCCAAGGATGTAGAGTGTAGTAGCTATTGAGCCAGATCACAAATTCAGATTACCCAACTTCTAGTCACTCTTCTATTGTGTTTCTTTCTAATCTAGCTGTTAGAACTTACAGTTTCCTCCCTACACTTAGAGGACTAAGTGATCTCAATCTGCTCTTTACATTGCGGTGAAATTATAATCATGTTTGTGTTATTTTTAAGGTCCTGAACCTCTTCCTAGCCTTGCTTCTGAGCTCATTTAGTGCAGACAATCTTGCAGCCACAGATGATGATAATGAAATGAACAACCTCCAAATAGCTGTGGACAGGATGCACAAGGGAGTGGCTTATGTGAAGAGAAAAATATATGAATTCATTCAACAAGCTTTTGTTAGAAAACAAAAGATTCTAGATGAAATTAAGCCACTTGATGATCTAAACAATAAGAAAGACAGTTGTATGTCCAATCATACAACAGAAATTGGAAAAGATCTTGACTATCTTAAAGATGTGAATGGAACCACAAGTGGAATAGGAACCGGCAGCAGTGTTGAAAAATACATTATTGATGAAAGCGATTACATGTCATTCATAAACAATCCCAGTCTGACCGTGACTGTACCAATTGCTGTAGGAGAGTCTGACTTTGAAAATTTAAACACGGAGGACTTCAGTAGTGAATCAGATCTGGAAGAAAGCAAAGAGGTAAGATTTTATACATGTGGGTAGATATAAATTTATATGTGTGTGCATGTATTATAGCCTGTATGTAAATATATACTTGTATATTTTTGCCTTGAGTAAATCAGATTTGTGTAATGAGAGGAGGAGAGAAAGAGTGCAGAGATACAGTGGTAGGTAGATCCTCATTTCACCTCACACGTCCATGGAAATAGATTCAGGGAAAAAAGCAATACATCATTTTTGTAAAACATTGTATAGTTTTTTTAGGACTTTAATTTGAGTAGTATCTCAGTTTACATGATGTTCATTAAAGATTTGGCTTTTGCTAAAGAACCAATGTCTCTTTAATGATTTTTTTAATGATCTTTATTTTTGTAAAATTGGTTCTAAGGTACTGTTAAAATAAATTTGGCAGTATTTTCTCCAGTCTGATTTTTTTGTCTTCAATCTTCAGATTTACATTTAATATTTGATGAAGACTAATAGCTATTACATGGAATCTGTTGATTCAAGTAAGAAACTTCAAGAAAAAAAGAAACTTTTATTACAAAGGCCATCCATAACAAATACTTTTGCTGCAAAAATTTTACATGATTTATTAATACTGTTCTTGTTTGTATTGTTCAGAACTAGCTAACAGAAACACTGATCTTTTTATTAAAAACTGACTATCCACTCTCCCACTGGAGGCAGTTCTATTTCTTCAGACGCTGTTTCATTTTATATCTTGGATTATCATGGCATTAATTGAAAATTTAAATATTAGGGCAGTAGAAACTTTAGAGATAATTTAATACAGTATTTCTTTAATGATGAGTCATGATCCAGTAGGAGCTGATAAAATAATTTATTGTGCCAGTAATTTTTTTAACAGAATAAATGATCCCATAGCACACTGTATGTTTTAGGGAATACTGATGAATTCAGCTTTGGCTGCCTAAACTGAACTTAACCACAACTGCTTTTCCAATTAAAGTGCAAGCATTAGGTCCGTTTCAGCTTAAACTGTTTCAGCTCTTTGAAAGCAGTGATCATGAAAACTTCTGGACTCCAAGTAGAATGGATGGCTTCTTTTTTGATTTCCAGATATAGAAGGCACAGAGTTTACGCAATGACCAAGTCATGCTCTGGACTCATACACATTACAAAGTATTGTATGATTTTGTTATAACTACTTATATGAATGCTTGTCTCTCCTTTTATATTTGTGACATGCCTAAACATGTTTGGTACAAAGCAGGCACTCAGATTAAACTTTTCCATCTCTTTCCAACTCTTTTTAATGGAGCCATTTTGAAGGATTCTTATTATCACATTTGCTCCATTGAGAGCATGCTTGAAAATACGATTTTATTTCCCATGATCCATATGCCATTTTCCTCTTGATTTCAATCTAATGCTGTATTAGATTCTGTTGCTTTTATCTTTATTAGACATTTACCTTGTCAAATTATATTGAGCTTCTAGCAAAGTAATTATCCCTCATTCTTTTCACAAGAATAATCATTGAAACACAGTTGTATCTCATCCAGCTGAACCTTTATATTTAATACTGAGCCTTCAATTCATCCCCATTACATTTCAGTTTCTTTCATTCATTTTTCAACTGGCTTTCTGTAAATATTCATTTATAAATTCCCACATCGTCACAAATTTCCTGGCACTTCCCCTTACCTTTTATTCCTTTCTTGTTGGCCAGAAATAAACCCAATGAAAATCATGTCTCCTCATTGCTTCCTTTCTCTTCAAAGGAAGGCACAACTTATAGGATGTTCTTCTTTTAGTGGGATTAAGCTGACAGCAGATGCCTCAAAAGATGAAGATTCTTTACTCTAAATTAGGAATGCAGCCTATAGTATATTAAATTAACCTTATCATTTAGGTTCTTTCTGTTTTAGCCTTTGGTTGTTGTTGGGGTTTTTTTTGCCTATCTTCACTTATTCAGCAGTTACCATGTGCCAGAGAATGTACTAGTAATGGAGGATACAAATGAGCCATAGCTTTGCATATATGTATCATATTATATGGTAATTATCACATATACATATATGCAAATACATATATACATACATATACACATACATATATAGTTGACCCTCGAACAACATGGGTTTGAACTGCATGGACCCATTTGTACACTGATTTTTTTTTTTATAAATAACAGTATAGTATTGTAAATGTATTTTCTCCTCCTTATGATTTCCATAATAACATTTTCTTTTCTCTAGGTTTACTATAACAATACAGTGTATAAAATATATACAAAATATGTGTTAATCAACTGTTTATGTTATCAAAAAGGCTTCTGGTCACAGCAGGCTCTTAGTGGCTGAGTGTTGGGGGAACCAAAAGTTATATGCAGATTTTTGCCTGCACAGGGGATCAGCCCCCTCAACCACCTCATTGTTCAAGGGTCAACTGTACATATATTTGGATTTTAGAAAGGTGACTTTCAACCTTTCAATATGAATTTTCTCTTTGAGACATAACTTATTGACCCCAAATGTTACTGGCCATGGCCTGTGTTAGATCTGTTCCGTTTGAATATGTTAATGTTTCCATTCCTGGACTTCAATAATGAGCCTTCTCTACAATGGATCATTACTGAAATTCTATTAACGCCTTGGGCTAAAATTATAAATGCCCATTGTTTATTACCATTCTCTAAGTACTTGTCTGTAGACATGTGAGTCCCACAATTACAAAGGTGTTGGTAATAGATTATCCTCTAGAGCCAGACACTGTGTTATAGAAGTTCTTTCTAGCCACATACCGTGTGGCCTCACCTGACTATCCAATCCTCAATTTTCTTATCTCAAAAATGGGGATAATATTACCTACTTCATGCTTTCTTTGGACTATTAAATGAGGCAATAAATGTGAAGTACTTATCATAATGCCTGACAAATTGTAAGTATTCAATAAATTGTCATTATTGTTATTACTAGTAGGCATTCTCAACTGTTCCCAGTGTTTTCTAGTAAGAAGAACTAGTATTCCACTGTTAGTCCTTTTGTATTGTTTACCTTCTGCCCTCAGCGATAAATTGCCTTACATGTTTATCTGGGGAAAGTGATAGATTTTGTATTATCTGTTTAATTTTTAAATTGTCTCATTAAATTCTTGATATGGTAGACTCCTTAAAGAAAATTTAAGAAACCTTTTTTCTAAAGAGCATCCCAGTCAGAAAGAATAAATATACAGAAACATAGAGACATGAACCAACAGGATGTATTTGGAAGTAATAATAGTTCAGTGTTTCTGGAATATAAAGTCATAGGAGACAAGGCTACAGGAGCAGACAGCCTGTTTCCAGGACACCGAAAACAGACTCCACATGGAGAGACATGTAAAATGAAGGCCTGTATTTGTTTTGCCTCCCCCTTCAGATGCACGCTTATACACCATTGACCCCCATTCAGGACAAATCTATGGGCTACCTGTTTATACTTGTCCCATGTTTGTCCCCAAATGCAGAAAAGGCACAGCATGGGACCCATTCATCACTTCTGTAAATCCCAGCAGACCTCAACCCACAAAGTACATTCAAATAACCTAAGGAATTGTTCTTAAAACCCTATAATGTTTCGGGGCACCTGGGTGGTTCAGTCAGTTAACTGTCCAACTTCAGCTCAGGTCATGATCTTGTAGTTCACAAGTTCAAGCCTCTATCGGGCTCTGTGCTGACAGTTTAGAGCCTGGAGCCTGCTTCAGATTCTGTGTCTCCATCTCTCTCTTTCCTTCTCCCACTTATACTCTCTCTCTCAAAAATAAATAAATCATTTAAAAAATTTAAGATCTCATAATGTTTCTTGATTCATGCAGTAGTAAGAATAAAGGATTAACTAGAAATTGCATTTCCACTGAAAATTAATAATAAGGGATTCCGGCTTGGACAGATTATAAAGAACTTTAAAAACTGGACAAAACTGCTGAGACTTTGCAAGAGATAATATAAGATGATATCTCTCCAATTAGAAAGTAAGCTTCTTTGGCTATGAATTGTATTTATATAATTTTAGCCTTCCTGAGGCATCTAGTGCAATGTTGGGCACAGGTGTGTGCTCAGAACCTTTTTGAGTTTTGGTTGATGTGTTTAGATACTAGACTAAAAGTCTAGTGACCTTATGTCTACTGTAGGCAAATCACCAACCCTAAATTATCCCACTTCCTAATTTGTAAAAAGAGGACAAGTGTCCAATAGCACTTATAGGAATATTATGAGAATCTAAAAGTTACTTTGAAGTTAAAAGTGTTCAAAAACGTAAGGTGATAACAGCATAATTATACCATAATTCTGTCTTCATTAATACTTTTTAAATGAATTGAGTTATTAAACTTCTACGTTTTTGGAATAAAAACACAATGTTAAGATAGTTAGGGGGAGACGTACCCTTCTTTTTTTTTTTTTTTTTTTTTTTTTGCAATGAGTGAGCCCCAGAATGAGTAAAAGCGCCATTTGGATCTTTGTCATTCAGGTAATGTTATTAACAGATATAATATGTTGAGAGTTTACCATGGCAAAAGACTGTTTTTAGGGCTTTACATGCATTTTCCTCCCCAATTCTTTATACCAAGAGATAGACATTATTAGTCTAATCTTACAGATAAGGAAATCGAATGCAAAGAGTTTAAGTGCTTGCCAAGTTCACACGAAGTATAAGGATCAGTAAGGACTGACCCAGACTAGAAGCAGGCAGCATAGTCCATGTTCTTAACCCTTACACTAAATCTCCCTTAACAGTGTCTGAAAAAATAATTTCTTTAAAATGAAAGGTATTGTTTATTAAAGAACTAAGGATAGTTCTTTGTTGAGTTGGTCTTAGCCACCAAACCTGTTCACTGGGCAGAGGTTAGTGGCATGGCCACAAGTGTTGAGTCCCCTCCCTCAATCTCAGAAAGTCCTCTTCCTTCTGCCCTGGACTGCATGTTAGACCGATCTGCTTCTGCATCTCGCACTGATCTATGGAGCTCTAATTCTAATTACTGTGCACTTATTCTCTTAGACTATGGTTACTTCAAGTTGTATTTTAGGAAGACATGCTTCTGAGTTTAATGCTTAAAATCATTTGGAAGCATGTCTTTGATTGCCTCTTTAGTTTATGAAGTCTTTGAGAACAAGAGAAACACTAACCTGGTCTTACTCTCCTTAAAGCCACAGCAAATACACAATGTTTATTAAATGAATGAATAAATGGGTAATGAACATTTACTTCTAGAGTTCCATTTGCCTCCTCATTTATAACATCTTTGTTAAAATAATATTTATTTGAAACTTTGCTGATATTCTTTCATTCAATACTTTTACCATTACTATACTTGAGTTAAAGAACATATGACGGTTCCCAACCTAAGCATATACTACTCAGCAGACTAAAATTGTACTAACACAAAAAGTCTACAGTGAACACTGTATGTGGCTAGTGCTCTGTTTTTAAATGTACCTGAGGGCAGGGATTGGTCCATTTTGTTTACCACAAGATAGCCCACATTTATCACAGTGCCTAGCCTATAGAAGGCGCCCAGTAGGTATATGTTAAATAAAGAAATAACAGTAGGAAGACTCTGGTTAATCTTGAATCAAAATGGATAGGTTCCAAGATTGTTGCAAGTATCCAAATTCACGAACACCACGGTAACGTAATGTTTCCCACGGGAAAGCATCACACCGCATATTTGGGGATAAAGGGGGTCCCTGTGAGATAGATGTGTATGCCCCCAACTTTTCTTTCTGTCCAATCTCTTCACAAATCCTTGTCTCTCATGCAGCAACTATTGCCTCCATCCTGTATTAGTTTCTCCCTTAGAAGACCTTACCACAAACTTAGACAAATGGACAAGATTCCTGCTCTAAAATAAAATAAAATTGTGTAAATTTTAAGTGTCCCTTGATCTCATCTCTTAAGGCTTTTTTCCTTGAATTTATTGCCAATCTTCTAGAAAAATAGATTCGATTATACTCACTGTTTTCCCATTTTCCACTGCTCAGTCACCTTCAAATATCTTTGTTTTTTCCCTACCTTTCTCTTCATCAAAAACCATTGATGTTCAGTGACCCTATCTCATTTGTTTGTCTGCAGTATTTCCTAATTCTTTAAGCTCTGTCACTCCCTGGCTTCCAAAAAAAAGAAATCCATGCTACTTTCCTCCCAATGATATAAACTCTCAAATAACTTATGAGAAGCCTGGATTCATTCTCAACTTCTCTAATTTGAAGCCCCTCATCAAATTTACTGCCAAATCCTATGGATTTTATCTTCTAAATCCACCTCCAGTCATGACCTGTGACTTCTCATCTTATTAATTCTCCTGTATTGCTAGAGCTACCGTCGGAAACACCTCGCCATGGGAGAGAAAAGAGCATAGTATGGGCAGTCGCACCATCTTGATGAGATTCATCTCATCTGTCTAATTCCCCAGGACTCAGCCCAGTCCTATTCACAAAGTTCCATGAAGTTTATGTCTTTTGACTTCGTAATTTCTCATTAGAAATTATCTTCTCCTTTCCACTCTCTGCAAAATCTACCCAACAAAATGAACTTTGAATTGAGATTCACGAGTTGGTCCATGTATAGACTCAATAAAGATATGTTGTTGCTCTGTTGCTTGCTGTATCAAGCAACTCTTAACTCTGAAAAGCCCTCTCAATTTCCCCCAAGTATAATTGCTAGCTGCATAACATGAAATGTATGTATTGCGCTCTATTTCTCTGTTGTGTATCTGTCTATCCTACTTACTAATCTTGTGTGCAGCTTGAGAACAGGAACTATGTACAAAAATATATATCTTTGTACTCCTAGTACACAGAACCTGGCACAAATGAGGTTCTGGGTCAGTGTTAATTGGCATCATGTAAATTAATTACACTTTTCATGAATACATACATTTTATCAGTTATATCTTCTCAAAGTATACAGATAGAATAAATCAAGCAAGACTCTTCCTAAGTCAAATTAAGGAAGCAGTTTCCTTTTGGATGCAGCTTTTCCTCTCTGGGGAGGTGGCAGGGAGGAGAGATGGAGGAGAAAACAATACACTCAGAATCTTCATATAATTACGTGACACATGCTCAGGAAACACTTTGTAGAGTCTCATCTGGATATTGGCCGGGTGTATCCTTCCAGCTCTTTCCTTATCCTGAGCTATAGTTTCTCAGGGCCATGATCTTTATGACATGGCAACTATACTCTGTGAACAGTACTGCCATCCGGCCAGAGGATATGCAAACTCTCTCTTCCTTACATTGCACTGATTACCAGGTGGTGCCAACTGTATGTATCTTTGTCTACTCCACATCCTCACCAGCACCGCACAATGTGAGACCTCCATCATATCTCAGCTTTAATTGCTGCAACCCCCACGAATTTTCTTCCTTTCTAGTCTAGTATGCACAAAATAAGTCATCTTTCTAGAAGGCAAATCTGGTCATAGGTATTCCATCTTTCTAACCTTTCAGGAGCTTCCACGTGCTTACAATCTATACTATTTAACATGGCCTACGAGTCCCTGCAAAAAAAATGACTTTTAGTGACCTTTCCGGCCACACATAGCAGTATTCTCCACCCTTCGCCATCCAAGTACACTGATCTTTTGTTTCCTAACACTCCCCCTGATCTCATGATCTATCACTCCCTGATCTCATGATCTATCAGGATCTGATCCTTATGCCTGTTCTCTCTGTCTAGAATACTCTTACCCCCTCCTCTTCACCTGCCCCACCCCCATCAAACGCATCCTTCTGGTCCCAAATGTTACTTCCTTCTATCCTGCCCTTCTTAGACTGAATTAGGTGGTGCTTTCAAGAACCCCTACACTAATCCAATTACAGTGTGTGGCAATTGTTTGCCTCTGTATCTTCCATCTGATGGTAAACCCACAATCAGGTCTATAAAACACCAGGTACTAGGTCTATTATAGTCACTATTTCATTCTTCAGGCCCTAATCTTATTGTTGTGCATGGACCAATATTTTTGTAGTTGAAAAGGTCAAATGTTAGCAATTATACATACTATAAACTATATGATGCTGTTATGAAAGTTATTGCCATTTGTCAGGTAAGCACATGCTAAGCATTTTCATGTGTTATCTTGTTCAGTCCTTATAACAACCATGTGACAGAAGGACCATTTTACAAATTAGAAAGTAAAGCTTAAAGAGGTGAAGAATTGCCAAAAGTCCATAAAAACCAGTAATTGTGACTCAAACCCAAGCCTGTCTGACTCAAAACAGAATACATAACCCTTTCATTGTAGTTATACATTCCTTCAGCCAGTAACACTTATTAAATATTTGTTAAATATGTTATCATCTGTCATTAAAAATTAATGCCAAAAGAACACTAGAGACTCTATGACCATTTCAGCAAAACGGTTTTAACAAAGGAAATTATTCATTTGATTTACAACTTTGATTTCTAACTTGGGAATTATAAATGCAACTTTACAGACTTTTTCTTTGTTTCTAACTTTTTATATTACAAAAATTTTCTGTTTGTCCAATAGAAATATGCAGAGATGTTCTTTCGTTTGTTCCTTTATAACTAATCATTAATACAAAATCCATGTTTGACATACTTTAAAGCAGAATTCGGAGTATACTAGAGCTATATTCCTTGACCTTCCTTTCTACCTTGGTGAAGAATTTGACTAACACTAGATTTCATAATTGATAAGAAAAGTTAATATTTAGTAATTATGAATAATGCACTAAAGACTTTCCTTCAACATATATGGCTTGATGAAGAAATCATCTGTGTTTTATGGATGATGTGGGAATTAATAGGTTAATATTTGACTTTTCCATCTCCTCTGTGGAAATGCTAAATCTCAGGACAGTGTATTTTTCTTTGATATTATATTGTTGCTTTGTTGAGAGTCTTTAATAGAGGTCATTTAAATTTTTAATATGCTTAGTGTACACTAGAAATATTTACTAATGTACAATGTACACAATGAAATATTAATACTAATATTTTTGATGTTGTAGAGTATCTCATTATGTATGATGTAAGAGATATATATGTATAGATATTTAAATATATATAACAACAGTAAAATGCCCACCTTTAAAACAGCACATACCTAGCTTTAAACATAAGTATTTTTTTTCCAAAATAAAAATATATGTAGGTTACACATATTCTGTATCCTTTGACCCTTAAATTCCAGATTTTTATTTTAATAAATTTATCACGTATTATAAATTGAACTCCTATTAAACCCTATAAATAAGTTTCCTGTAACAAACCAAGTCTAAAATAAAAGCATGAACATCTTAACATCAAGTCAGGGTACAAGAAAAAACCATTTAATCATTTACTCTTAAAAAATATTGTGGAGTATTTTATTTGCTGTGCTTTGTTTTTCTTCACCCTCAAGGTCAAAATCGTTTGCTATAGTAGAGAACATTTTTAAAAAGCAGGAAATGTTGCATAAATCCACTGAGGAGGAAAAATGCTCTTACCATCAGTGTTGTAGTTATTAAGTGGTTAGTGAATGCCCTGGTGTAAAAAATAAAGTGGATGCTTCAGATAACGATATGGCCCCTGCATCCTCTCGGCTCACTTATTAAGTCAGCCTGCCAGAAATACATGAACAGTACAGGTCAGTGTAGAATTTGGCTTGAGGATCATGTGTGAAAATATACATACTTTCAAATAAATTACCTCCTTGGGAAATCAGTAAATCAAAGGTTGATTAATAGCTTAATAAACATGAAAATGGATTTTTAAATAGTCTATTAATTTTAAAACCTGTAAGAATTTAATGCTTTGTTATTTGCATGGTGAACTTCAAAATGGAATTAAATTTGAATTTAAAAACAAAAAAGGGAAAATCAGTTGGCCTTATTGGTTTTTAAATCAATAAAATATTTGAGAATGTTCTATTTTTGCTGTTATCCAATTTTTTTTAGTATTTTATTAGAGATGGATTCTTGCCACACATCTAAAAATCTTTTCCTTCTGTTTTTGAGTAATTGTGTTATTACTCCAATGAAATAAAGAACTCAAAGCCAACAATTGATTTCAGCAATGAAAAATATAAGAATACATTGATAAAACCATATAAAGATGGTTGTAAAAGTTTTAATACCACTCTCTTAACCAGTGATAAAACAAAGAAAAATTAAATAGGTACACTGATAATTTGACTAATATAAGTAATAAAAGTAAATATATCATGAAGGTATATTATCTCAAAATTACTTATGCGGAGAATTCTTACTTTCTTTTTCTTTGAGAATTCTTATTTTCAAGTGCCATGTATATATTTATATAAATTAACAATATACTGGAGCAAAGTAACCTCAATAAATGCAGAATAGACAATATCTTTTTTTAATTTTTTTTAATTTTTTTATTTATTTTTGAGAGACAGAGAGACAGCACGAGCAGGGGAGGGTCAAAGAGAGAAGAAGACTAGAATCCGAAGCAGGCTCCAGGCTCTGAGCTGGCTGTCAGCACATAGCTCGACGTGGGGCTCGAACCCACGAACCGTGAGATCATGACCTGAGCCAAAGCCGGAAGCCGGAAGCCAGACACTTAACTGACTGAGCCACCCAGGCGCCCCAAAATAGACGATATCAAAATAGCTATTATCTAATCACAAGACAGTTAACTAGAAATTAATAATAAAATGATAGTAAAAATTCTAACCACTTGAAAATTAAGAAATTCCCACCTAAACAAATTGAGTTAAGGAACAAATAAAATATATAAATAGCTTTTTTGAAAATAAGAAATAAAAATAAGAAAACAAGAACCTTCTCTGTCATAATCTACGTGGGATAGGACCAAGTAGTCTCTAAATGTCTTAATATGGACAAGAATAATCAAGAAAGAATGAAAGAACGTGACCCCAAACTCAGTTTGAGAAATTAGAAATTAAACAAAATGAAGGGAAAATACATAGAGAAGTAATGAGTTATCAATGTAGCAGATTATCTTAGTATAGCAGTGGTTCTTAGAAAAGAAACCAATAAAACACAGTTTGGCATGGTTGACAAGATCCTAAATTGACCCTGAAGACTCTTACCCTTGGGTAATCCCCAGCCTATGAGCACAGTTGAAATCTGATTATGATGAGGTACCAGTCCTGTGATTATGTTTATAGCCAAAGGGAGATTATCCCGGGTGTGCCTGACCTAATCAGATGAACCCTTTTCAAGTAGTTTTCTCACACTTGTCATGTAGAGTAATTGAGGGAGAGAGATGATCTGGCTGGCGTGGGAGAAAGACTGCCTATGGGGGCCTATGTGGCAAGGAAATGTAGTGGCCTCCACTTACAGAATGGTTCAAGGCCATGAACTAGCAGGACAGCAGGGACTGCAGCCTTAAAACTACAGGGAAATGAACTCTGCCCATAGCCCGTCAGTTTGGCAGATCCTGAACCTCAGAAGAGAACTACATTCCCAGTCAACACCTTAACTTACTTATCCCAGTGAGACCCTGAGCACAGAAGCCGACTCTGTGAGGCCAGACTTCTGACTTAGAGAAACTGTGAGATAATAAATTAGCATTGTTTTAAGCTGCCAAATTTGTGGGAATTTGTTATACAGTAGTAGAAAACTAAGACAATTGGCAAAAATTACATGTTAAGGAAACTCAAATGATCTTCTGTTTATAAAGTGCAACTGCAATCTGGTAAGAACACAAACACTCCAGTAGAAAAATGGGCAAAAGACAGGGACAATTGACAGAAGAAATAAACATAACTGAAATGAACCTCAGGAGTCATTAGCCTTAATTTTAATAAATTAATGTTAAAGTAACCATAAAATACTTTGTACTTTTTATTTTGGCCAATCAAAAAGGGAGGAAGTAGCAAAAGAAAAGAAACAAAAACAGATTAAGAATGCAACATTTCACTCTGCTGAGGAAGGGGTTTTAGGAGACAGAGACTTAACACAAACCTCAGAATATAGTATCTCCCAATAAATGTCTAGTGATTACATGAATATTGCACATAGAACTAGTGGAGAAGTTAACTTAAAAGCCCAGTTATGTGTGAAGGGTTTCTCTATTTCCAGCGTGGGAGTGGCGTTTATTTTGCTTCTCCCATCCTCCACCAGAAATGATCATGGGATTTTTCTAGACACAGACCCAGCACCCATGACTCATCTCTGCACACCAGCAGCCATACCCACCCTGAGCTTACTGCCTATCTCTCCCTGAGTCCGAGTTTTTCCCTGCATTGTCTTATCATTTTCAATATCACATCTCTCTTGTATCATTTCAAATCCTAAAAGACTACAGAGTCGTAGAACATTACAGCAAGAACTTTAGAGATCATTCCTTCATTTTACCTATAAGAGACTGGCCCAAAGAATTATCTGGGCCAAACCATTCAGAAAGAGAGAGACTGAGTCCCCATTATTAGGGGCTTTCTTCCCACTGTTACGGTCTGAGCCAGGAGAGGGGTGTAAAGATGAGGTTGTTGGTGACCTACAGGTGACTAACCTAAAAAACTAAGTTAACTTTTTTGGGGGGCCAACTACTTCTTTATTAGTCTCCGCAGCAGGGCCTACCTACAAGGAAACTTTAGCAGACACCAAAGAAATGAGGGGGAGTCTGTATATTTTAGTAGGAAGGGGATTTGTTTTAAAACATCACACCAGCGTCAGCTGGCAGATGGATTGAAGAAAGGCTCCACTGAAGACCATAGACTGTTTTAAAAGTTCTTGGAATGATCAGCTGAGAAATGGTGAGAATGACAGATGGGGCTTGGCTGTACAAAATAGCTTACGTTATCTGTCTACTCCGTATGTGAATAACCTCGCCACATGATAACAATCCATGCGTATTTTCTGCATGCATGCAATTAAACAATGTGCATCATTGGTACAGTGATTTGTGGTAATGAAATATGCACAGAGGCAGCGCGTCCAATTAAAAAGAACTTTTTAAAATTTATTTATTATTTTTGAGAGAGAGTGAGCATGAGAGGGGAAGAGAGAGAAGGAGAGAGAAAATCCCAAGCAGGCACCATGCTCAGCACAGAGCCCAACACAGGGCTCGATCTCACAACCATGAGATCATGACCTGAGCCCAAATCAAGAGCCGGACACTTAACCACTGAGTCACTCTGGAACCCCTAAAAAGAGCTTTTAAGTTAGAAGTTTGAACCTAACTTATTGACCAATTACCTATGTACCAGTTGTACAATCTAGGCCCAGTTTTCTACTCTGAATGTAAAGTTTTCTAGGGTCATCTCCCATTTTAATCCTTATAAGCTTCTAGGAACAACAACAACAAAAACCAACTTGAGAATAATTTATTTTTTATTGGAAGTGTATATTTTCCATATAGTGTAGCTTTCATGGTCTGCTGCTCCCATAAGCATGGTTGTTGGCACTTTGCATAAGGAAGTTAAAACAGTTTACATTTTTCTTGAGAGAAAAAGAGGGGGAAAGGAGCGTGTTTCTAACAGTTTAGTGTAACGTAATCAGGAGAGTGATGGCCCATCACCTTCACTATATTCTGTTGGCTAGAAGGAAGTCACGGGCCCTGCCCACATGCAAGGGGCGGGAGTATAGGAGGCTGTCACAACAGCGGTCAGAATCTGAGACACAAACTTAGAATTCTATTACCACGGGCCACCACGGAAGTATTTTTTCAGACGTAAAGAAGAGATGTTGTCACATATTACTTGTCATATTGCCAATTCTTTTCTAGGTCTATAGACTAAAACCTCTGAAAGGGCTTTTATTTTCTCAAACCACAAAAAATACTCTCTCTCCAACTGATACAACCTCCCAGTCAGCAGCGGTGTTAGGGACAAATTCTAAAGTTGTTGTGTTTTTGTTTTTATATCTCTGTGCATTAGCTTGCATACAAGTTGCTTTTATATAGAACTCTTAGTTCTCGGGAATTTTTTCTAACTATGGCCTTGTTTTCATGGAAAACCATGTTATTAATTCCATATAATCTTACCTATTATTTACCCACACTTTTTTTCTTTCATTTAATATCTTATTAAATTTGTGTGTTCATTTCCCCAGGTTTTGATTCAACTCTAGTTTTCTTTTAAACTTCTAACAATTGTGGGGGCTTTAATGTTTATTATTTATTTTGAGTGACAATGCACCGAGGTTTGCACATGTGCAGCGAGGGAAGGACAGAGACAAGGGGAGAGAAAGAATCCCCAGCAGGCCCTGTGCTGTTAGCACAGAGCCGGACTTGGGACTCCGTCTCACCAATGGTGAGACCATGACCTGAGCCCAAATCGAGTGTCGGAAACTTAACTGACTGAGCTACCCAAGCACCCCAACAATTGTGTTTTTCTAAAAAAAAATCTTTCATGTATCACGAATGTGTAAAACACATGATATTATGGAACTGCTCAGCCTGGAACTTGCCTATTGGCCTATATCTTCCTCCTAAGGTTGAAGGCTCCATCTCCTCAGAAGATAGAGGAGAAAATAATGACAGATACTCACCTTTTATTGCAAGATGAAGACTAAACATTTACATGATTATAGATTGAAAATTTAACTGTACTGTTCATCTTCTGCACAAACACCATTTCTCTAAATTCTGAAGTACATCACTGACCAGGTAGAAATATAAGAATTACATACTTAAGTTTCATCTTAGTGCCCTTCTCTCTTGTCTTTGTTAATTAACAGTCTTATCTTTGAGTGAAAGGTCTTGGGTACCTTTATTTATTAATGTCTTTATGTATTCTAATCTATTTTTTATTTAATACATTATCTAATTCATTAATTTTTACATTTATTTATTAAAGTTATTTATTTAGCTCGTCAATCAAAACGCTCATTGCCTGCCATGTGTTGGCTATGCACACTTCAGCTCAATTATTTCTGTATCTGTTTATTTTGTTTGTTTTTCTTTCCTCTCTCGTATTTAAATACTCCTTGATTTACATCATGTGTAAACTTCTACAGAAAGTACTGACATTTCTCTCTGGTTAGCATAGTTTATCCATAGTAGAATACCTGGCCTGCACCCACATGCCTGTGGTTTGATCTTGCTAACATTCACTTGTCAGTTTATCTGATGTTATTTTGACTTGAAAGATGGGACAAGTTCTCTGACTAGTATGGGAATCAGGGACTATCCTGCCATGATGCAGCTTAGCAGGCTTCCTTTGCAAAATGTTGATTTCCTAAGTATTTAAGCCAAATATGAATACTGTTTTTTAAGTCTAATCTATGGAGTGCCTGGGTGGTCAGTCAGCTAAGCAACCAATGCTGTTTCGGCTCAGGACATGATCTCATGTTTTTGTGAGTTCAAGACCCACGTTGGGCTCTGTGCTGACAGTGCAGAGGCTGCTTGAGATTCCCTCTCCCTCTCTCTCTGCCCCTCCCCTACTCACACTGCCTCTGTCTCTCTCAAAATAAATAAATAAATAAAACTTAAATTTTTTAAAATAATAAATAAATAAATAAATAAATAAATAAATAAATAGATAGAATCTAATCTGTAATCATGTCCCACTCTTGAATGGTATAGAAATTCCTTCTAGATCCCAAACATTAAACTGCTTCATTTTGAAAAATGATAGACATTTCCATGAAAATGTTACCTTAGGCTTCTTGTTCTAGCCTGTGTTCATCATTGGCAATTCTGCAGCATTGCTTTGGCATGGGCCACACCTGTAAATCATCATCTAGGATTTCCAATTTAGGTTTTTTCAAAGAGGACGGAGATGTTAAGAACCTTGTAAAGCAACCTAAATTTAGCATCCTTCCAGAAATGCATATCCCCTATACCCCCTTCTTTTTTTAACAAAACAATTATTCATACCTAATTTTACAAGTTTTTTTATGTGAATGTTTATGTGGGGGAGATTTACCTTTATATGTACATACATGCCACTATATATATATATATATACATATATATATATACATATATAAACTTAAGCAATGATTTCAACTTAGCTTTTATGGATACAACAACTTTCTTTTCACTCATTTTATCAAATTATGTAATAGTAAATTACATAATTACACTAAAGTGGTGCAAACATAACATGATTTGAAAACAAACAGAACTTAAAAAAAATAACTTGTTCTTTTTTTTAAAATGTTTGTTTATTTTGAGAGTGAGGGATAGAGGGAGAGAGAATACCAAAGAGGTGCCACACAGAGTCAGACAAGGGACTCGATCTCACCAACTACAATAGCATGACCTGGGCTGATATCAAGAGTTGGATGCTCAGCTGACTTAGCCACCCAGGTGCCCCCAAATATAGCTTATTCTTGATAAGTAAACAACTTAGCTGGTGAAAGCAGAAATACATAGGTGTGATAGACTAGAACCAGCCATCTGAGCAGTTTCAGCACTCCAAGTATCAGTCATGGTGTTTTACCGAGAAAATGCCAGCTATTGTTAATGTGGTAAGTCAATTAGAATAAAGGTAGGTTAGATTAAAAAAAAAAAAAGTAATATGTGCCCAAACGGTTGTGCAGATAGAGTGATCAAGGAGGTTTAGATGAGAAAGGAATTCTCTTTCTTCCACAATGATGGGAAAAAATAACCACTATAACCAACAGACAGAAAACATTAAAAAGTTCACCCTGGCTAAAAAGCACAGTGACTGTGAAGAATAGATTTGGAAAATTTGGTGCTAAGTTGGAGACAAAAAGCTTCATCTGGCAATGAAATATGAAACAGAGGTATTCATTCACCAAATATTTATTGGGCATCAAGCATAGAGCAGGCTTCATGGTCTACAAAGTTCTAGATTTAGGTGAGGCTAGAATGAGAGTGATAGTTATTATGTATAGCTCTCCAAAGAATTGACAAGGATGACCAGAAAGCTCATAGGAAATTGGAAGATGAGACTGAAAGAAGGGTTATTTCAACAGTGTAACTTAACAAATTTGACTTTAGATAGATTACTGTCAGTATTAGAAAAGAATAAGTATAAAGGAGAGTTCGAGTTTGTTCAAAGAATGATACTTAGAAACAACCAGAATCAGAAACTTGGTTAAAGGAGTAGGTTTAGGGGATGCCTGGTTAATTCAGTTTGTTGAGCATCAGACTCTTGATCTCAGCTCACATCTTGACCTTAGAGTTGTGGGTTCAGGTTCTGCATTGGGCGTGAAGTCTACTTAAAAAAAAAAGTCATGACTTTAATTGAGAGTATGTTGTATTTGAGTAACATTAGGCACACTTCTACTTTCTTAACAGTAGTTCAGGCAGACTGTAGAATATACATACTTTATATTGCTTAACAAGTGTTTGGAAACTAATCTGTAAGCATCTATAGGATCGCTTGTCTATACCTAATAACTGGTGCCATATACAAAGTTGAGTTGTCAAATAATAGCTTATTTTAGAGAATACTCTTAAGATTAAAGTTTGATATATTGGCAATAGCATGCTCATCTGTAGAAAATCTGAACTAGTTAGACCTTAGTAACTGCTAAAAAAAATGGTAGCAATTTATTTTATCATCTCCCAGGCAAGACACATAAGAGGAGAATATTTAGGGAGGCACTCATTGGGCATTTGGTAAAATTAACTTCATGTTATTTAGGTTCACATCCTTTAACCTTAATATTCACAGATGCTGATTGTGAATCAGAAATCTACGTGATTAACAGTGGTATTTGATAACAGATATGAAGTTTGATATGAAGTCAGATATTTAGCATCATCTGTGAAGAACTGAGATAAGCAGAAGGTGGATTTGTCCAAAAATTTTAAAGACATTGCAAGGATTAATTTAAAAAATTTCCCTATGAGTGAAAGTAACACTGTATATATTAAACACCAAAGAGTTTTATCATTGCTTGCCTTTAAGTTTTATTATGACATTTGCCCTATGAGAAGTATATAATTAGTTTGGCAGACTTACTGTAAATAAGAATTAAATAGAACTCATGTCTAAGGCTACCAAAAAGCCAGCTGTTGCAGCTAATGAAATAATTTCCATGGAGATACTGAATATTTATATTACATAAAATTCCATTATATTTGTATTATATAAAATTCCATTAGTTTGTGGTGTGAACAGGTGTCTTCATTTTGTTTTTGTTTTTCCACTTCAAGAGTGAATTGTAGATTCTCTTCACCTGTTAGACTAATCTTGCTCTTTTGTTCTATGGATTATTTTCAGTTTTAATTGATGGAAAAATCATAAGGGTGTCAATACACCATTTCAGAAACAATGTAGTTACACAAAAGATAGAGCATGGGCTTTGGACTCACGAATAATTCTCAAATCTTGGCTTTCTCATTTACTACTTATATAACATATGACAAGTTACTTCACCTGTCTGAGCCTCAGTTCCCTTGTCTGTAAAATGAGAACAATTATACTAACCTTCCTTACCCATCTTCCTCCTCCTGGGACTTCTCTGACTCATAGGAGAGTGGTTTGCTTAATACGTGTTTCTTACAGACGTTTGTAACTTTACAACATAATAATTTGATTTCATGCTTACGTGGGAATTATGGAAAACGGGATAACATAGACAATTTCCTTATTTCCTTTTCTTATTCAATCCATCTTTTGCTTAAAATCTCTTCACTTCAAGGAGAATCCAAAGTCAGTTCATAGCACTAATCCTTTCTTACTTGGCTATTACTGAAATTAAAGTGATTTACTTTGAATGTCTGTCTCATGTACAGAAACTTAATGAGAGCAGCAGCTCCTCTGAAGGCAGCACGGTTGACATTGGCGCACCTGCAGAAGAACAGCCTGTAGTGGAACCTGAGGAAACCCTTGAACCTGAAGCTTGTTTCACTGAAGGTAAAGAAAATGACCCTCATGTGAATGTATGGAATGCAGCTTTTTTTAGCTGTTGATCACACAAGATGGATCATTCATGATAGGATAGAACCTATCTACTTGAATTACCTCTAATAGGCTGTTTTTAAATCTATTGTCATTTTTGGTTATCTCTGTCCATTGGGTGTAAAAGATCATGAACATAGAGAAAAATATTTTAATGTGATCAAAACAAGTGACTGATTTATATTTTTTAAAATAAAATGGTTATTTGACAATAAGTGGGCATCATTTTTATTTTCAGTTCTAGAAAGAGGGGGCATAGGGGCAGAGGGAGAGGGAACGAGAGAATCTCAAGCAGACTCCACACCCAGCAGGGAGCCCATTGTGGGGCTTGTTCCGCGACTGTGAGATCATGACCTGAGCCAAATCAAGAGTGACACGCTCAACCTACTAAGCCACCCAGATGCCCCACAATAAGTTGGCACCTTTAAAGATTAGTCAAAATTTTCATACACAGAATTTGCCTTGAAAATAACTTTCTGGGGGCATTTGGATGGCTCAGTTGGTTAAGCGCCCAACTTCAGCTCAGGTCATGACCTCAGTATTTGCGAGTTCAAGCCCCACATCGGGCTCTGTACTGACAGCTCAGAGCCTGGAGCCTGCTTTC
The DNA here is from genome assembly GCF_006229205.1 of Suricata suricatta. Lineage (NCBI taxonomy): Eukaryota > Metazoa > Chordata > Mammalia > Carnivora > Herpestidae > Suricata > Suricata suricatta. Next base: position 63,567,044 of record NC_043702.1, read on the forward strand.
GATGCTGGGTCTCCCTCGCTCTCTGCCCCTCCCCCACTCATGTTTTGTCTCTCTCAAAAATAAAAACATTAAATTGTTTTTAAAAAATAGCTTTCTGACTATTAAAGTTAAATGATTGCAAATGCTAAACTGTATTTTTTAAACAAAATCACCGTTTTCCAATGCTCGTTGGATGAAGAAGGAAATAAGCAGTACCCCATACCTGACACCTGAAGAGTATCGTAGTCGAGCCTGGTACGGTATGGACAATAGCGTTAAGAACTCTGTCTTCCCTGTAATGGTATTTCCCATGGTCTGATTTTCTCAGGAATTTGAGTTTCAAAGATATGAATATATTTGCATACTCTCTATTTAGTGATCTCTTCCTCATAGGCCTGATATACATTGTTTCCTTTTATTTTCTATATAAATTCCACACATCACTCAAAGTCCTTCTCAAAACTACCTTCATCTGACCATGGCAGAAAAGAGCTTATTATTCCTCTGAACAGCCATAATAAATATATCCATTTAAGTCACCTGATGACTGTTCATATATTATCTGGTGAGAGCTTTCATCTTTCTGTTTTGAACCATTATATGTACCTTTCTGTCTTTTTTCCTCCGTCCCTTCCTTCCTCCCCTATCTCCCTCTTCTTCCAGCATACTTGACTTTTTCTTTTTAATTTTTTTGGGTTTTTTTTGCCTTGAGGTAGGGTTCTGTGTTTATACCCTTCCTTGAAAACAAGAATGCAAGGTCTTTGGTGGCAAGGTCCATGGTCTGTATCTTTTGTTTCTTATTGTCTTTTTTTTTTAATTTTTTTAAATGTTTTATTTATTTTTGATACAGAGAGAGACAGAGTATGAGAGGGGGAGGGTCAGAGAGAGAAGGAGACACAGAACCAGAAGCAGCCTCCAGGCTCTGAGCTAGCTGTCAGCACAGAGCCTGATGCGGGGCTCGAACCCACGAACGTGAGATCTGACCTGAGCCGAAGCCGGAGGCTTAACCGACTGAGCCACCCAGGCGCCCCACTTATTGTCTTTTTTTGAAAAGTGATTTTTATCACTTTACTTAACAAAGGTATTCACAGATATCTGTTGATTTTGAGTGAGTAAAGCGGTATAAAGAAGACAAATCAAGTCCAAGCAATCACATTTTAGTGGACTAAGTTAATTTTGAATATTATGTGAGCTCTTCTAGGAGCACCACAAGAAAACAGTAACAAACCCAGCATTGTTGGGAGAGATCTCCATTATTATTCCATAACCTCCTTAAAAGGGAATTTTCTGGGACTCCTGGGTGGCTCTGTTGATTAAGCATTCAGCTCTTGACTTTAGCTCAGGTCATGATCTCATGGTTCGTAGGTTGGAGCCCCATGTCAGACTCTGTGCCTGCTTGGGATTCTCTCTCTCCCTCTCTCTCGGCCCCTTCCCAGCTCACATGCTCTGTCTCTCTCTCAAAATAAATAAACTTTAAAAAAATAAGTAAAATAAATAATATTGAAGTTATCTCTTTATTATTAATTTTTATTTTGAAGTCCTTTACTAGAGCGACTTCAACGGGTTGCAATAGGGTGACATAGTACAAGGCAAAGTTACTTTACATTTGCCCTTTATACATTTCTATCTTGGACAATAAGAGCTGAGGCAGAAAACACAGGTATCATTAGTCAGGGCACCATTTTAAAAGGCTGAATAATTTTTACACCCTCACACAGCTAATGAATGTTAGCTTATTACTCCAGGCTTAGAGAATTTTCCCAGCAAGATAGAAATGGTAACTGTAGTGGAAAAAAAAAAAAGAATCAGGGATATGCCAAAGAATATTACTCAAACAGTGGAAATTACTTTATCTACTCCCGTTTCAACATTATACTTGCAGGCTGTGTACAAAGATTTAAATGTTGTCAAATCAGTGTGGAAGAAGGCAGAGGGAAACAATGGTGGAACCTGAGAAGAACGTGTTTTCGAATCGTTGAGCATAACTGGTTTGAGACCTTCATTGTTTTCATGATTCTCCTGAGCAGTGGTGCTCTGGTGAGTGAATATGAAGCAAAAGTGGTACAATATTAAGTTTAAAATAATCTAATACTGGTGACTTACTAATCTTTCTATTGCACTGTTTTAGTATCCAATGTGCTTTTTCCCAAACCTTTATTCTACATCCAGTTTCATTTTCATGGCGTCAGGCATCACTTCTGTTTGGCAAGTTTCAAACTGTTATCTCTACTTATGACTTCTTTCTTAGATATATATACATCTCTACATCCACCCAGCTTTCCATTCACTTACCCACTCATATACCCACAAACTCCCTATTTTCCACCTGTCTCCAACACGTTTTTAATTACCACTGCATCATCTTCCAGATTATAGACTTAATGTTTTAACTATGCATTTCTGGATTGATTTTTACTATGTATATGTATTATTTCTGATAAGCTATTTATTAATTTTTGCTTGCTTTTAAGTAGCTTAGGAAATGTGTCCCTCCAGTCATTCATTATAACCAAGGGATACAAATGTTCAATTACTCACATTTTAATAAGAAAGTAAACATGACAACTTCAATGTAGTTAATGGAAGTCCTGTGATGGAAAATACATAACATCTAAATTCTTATGAACCCTGTTTCTGAGTGATATTATTATTATCTCTTTATGGACAGTCAAGAAGTCCTTAGGGACTACTTCTCTGTCCCTTTTAAATTGTGTCCACTATTCTTACACTACTCAAGAAGCAATGAATATTGGTAACAAAAGATAGTGGGCAGCATGCCTAAGTGATTCATTTAAAGATTGGTTTCTCTGTGTACAAAATGTTTTTTATATCGAATTAATTTATATTCAAATGAAAATTGCTTATGAAAATACAAAGCGTAAAATATAGATAACATTTTTGAAAAACACTGACACAGACTACTTAAGCCATAGGACAGACAGATAGATAGATGGCAGATAAAATGAGCTTGTCTGATTGAAATACAATTACTTAAGTTTCTTTAATTTATGTTTATAATTGAACATAAACCTATATTCTCCTGAATATTCTCTGATGACATAAACTTTTTTTTTTGCATGTCACTTTAGACAAGAAATAGTCTTTTACCCCTGAAAGGAATGTGAGACTTAGATGTAAAGTATAAAGAGTTCTTATTAGAAGGACACATATTACAAACTAAATGGGAAGTATTTCTTCTTGCCGTCATGGTCATGCTGTGTCTCTGCTGAGAAATATAAACTATCAACAAAATGAAGGGGAGGGGGACAAATGAGCCCATCTACGTAGTGAAGTCGGGCAGTGTGATGTCCGATTACAGTTTCTGCTTTATGAATTTTATATGTCTTCACTTTTTATTTCTTCAATCTTTTTATGGCAAAACATCAACTAAAAGAAGCAAAAGAAATGAAATAAAAGGAATATAAAAGGAATATAAAACTAAGTTGGGGTAGCACAATAAGGATATAACATCAAGAAATGTTTCCTTAACAAGTCAAATTACTTTATGAGAATTATGCTTTTACCTCTTTCTTTGGGCTATAATATCAATGGAGAGTATAGCTTTCTCCTGATTCATTAAAAGATCTTTGAGAGGGGAAAAAAAACAATAACTAGTCCAATAGAATGTCATATGTATACATATAAAATCAGGGAAAATATATATTTATGATGAGAAAAATACCTTATAGAGTAGAATAGGTTTTTTTGATGTTAACTTTTTTTTCAATAGTTTATTGTCAAATTAGTTTCCATACAACACCCAGTGCTCTTCCCCACAAGTGCCCTCTTCCATCACCACCACTTCCCTCCCCCTTCCCCTTCAACCCTCAGTTCGTTTTCAGTATTCAATAGTCTCTCAAGTTTTGCGTCCTTCTCTCTGCCCATCTCTCTTTCCCTCTTCCCCTCCCCCTGGTCCTCCATTAGGTTTCTCCTGGTCTCCTGTTAGACCTGAGTGCAAACATATGGTTTCTGTCCTTCTCTGCCTGACTTATTTCGCTTAGCATGACACCCTCGAGGTCCATCCACTTTCCTACAAATGGCCATATTTCATTCTTTCTCATTGCCATGTAGTACTCCATTGTATATATATACCACATCTTCTTGATCAATAGAGTAGAATAGTTTTAGAAAGCTAAAAAATATCACTTTTCTTTGTAGGCATTTGAAGACATATATATTGATCAGCGAAAGACAATTAAGACGATGTTGGAATATGCTGACAAGGTTTTCACTTATATTTTCATTCTGGAAATGCTTCTAAAATGGGTGGCATATGGCTATCAAACATATTTCACCAATGCCTGGTGTTGGCTGGACTTCTTAATTGTTGATGTATGTATCCTCCACATCTTTGTCTCCCTTCTACGGTAGTTTGTCTTATCTGTACACTGATTCTAAAATAGTGAATCTCTGACCACTATGCTGAGTTGACAGGATGTGCTACTTAATAGACCTAAACAAATTCACCAAATGATATCGTTTTTGTTTTTGGAAGAAAGAGGCTAGTTTAGTACTGGGTTAGCCTTGAGGGAATAGGATTTATGGTGGTTTTGGGGTATGTTGCTTAAATTCCTTATATTGTGAGTCAGACACATTCACATTTGAATTCCGTTCCCATCACTGGTGGGTTGTGTGCCACTGACTGTAAAAAAGTGACATTAGTACATACAGTAATAAAGCCACTCAATAAACAGCGATGGTGGTGAGAGCTACCATTAGTTTTTTCAAAATTTTCTTTACTCAAAGTTTTTAAAGGGTAGGTTTAAAGAGTTGATTATATAGATTATACTCCATTAGAGGCACTTAAGTATACAGACTGTAGGAAAGAGCTCTACTTCATGCAGCAACAGGAGTTTCTGTGGGATGTAGATTCAACTTGTAGCAAGCCCGAAATGTACCAAACAGCCCTTACAGATGCCCAGTTATTAATAATACTTCATCTGCCCTAAAGCACGTGGCTGCCTCTGGAGATTTAATAAGCAAAATGTTTCATGCCATCAGTTTGGCATAATTTCAGCTTTAGAAAATGTGTCTAAAATATTGCAGACTTCATAGGCAACAGTTTTATCCCCAAAAGATGATAGAGAATAATCCAGCAGGACTATGCAGGTTTGTTGTGGAGAGTATTTCTAGAGCTGAGTCATGTATATGTTATATCTCTTTACTTCTGAACAAAGGCAAAGCCAGAGCTATTTGAAGAGGCTAATAATGTTACTATGAAATGAATAAATTAAGAAAAACCTCAAAAAATAATGTCTTCATCACACAAAAGAAAATATTTCTAACATGGAAGTTTCAAGTATTAGAAATTATATCATATTTCAACTCCCCAGAATTTTTCACACTACATCTTAAATATATATAAATATAAATTAACCTTTTTGAAACTTCCTGAGCTTTGCTTTTCTCTTTTATGATTATTACATGTCTGAAATTTTATGTATGATGATTTTATTTATTATTATAAATTGAGTTTTTTAATTGTCAAGCACTTTATTTTTTTATTGTAGTTGACATGCAATGTTACATTAGTTTCAGGTACACAACATGGTAAGGGCAATAGCCAGAAATATATTAAGAAAATAATTCTATAGAGAATTTTGTCATTTTGCAATAAAAATATTTTTATTTTTCAATATTCTATTTTAGTTATTTCATTAGGATCAGTGTAACTCTCTTTAAAAAACACACAAAAATTATAGTACTCTGTAAGTGGTATAAAAAGTATATTTAAATATAAGGTAGCTTAAAATACTTGAAAATAGAAAATTTTGCAAAAATAGTGTGCAATGTATTTGAAACTATCCTATACTAGCCACTTTCAAACCAAAGAAATTGTAACTCTGGATATGCAGTTTTGATAAATTCTTTATTTAGAGAATTAGACATCTAGCCTTTTTTTTCTTAGTACTTGCATATTTCATACAAATTATGTAAATTCATTGATTTATTTATTTGGTAAAGATTTATTGTGGCCATTTTCAGCTACCATGGCAGAAGCTGTAAGTTAGTATAGAAAAATTTGAGGAAATTTCATGATGGAATCACATGTTAAGTTACATTGTTTACATAAGAATAAACTTCAGAGAATTGAAAACAGAAGGTTTTAGTAAGACAAAAATCACCTTCAAAACGCAACTGTGAAATCAATGTGCTAAGTTATCGATTTCTGAGAGTATCAATATAATTAGTTGAACATAACAATGCAGGATTAAGATTTCATGCTTTTTCTGACACAATAGCAGTTTCTGTATTTTATTACTAACCAAGCAAAGCCTCAAATTCAGCAACAACTTAATAAGGGAAGGATGTGCCAATGACATTTTCTTACACCTGAATTACTTCCTTTTTTAAAATTAATTTTTATCTAGTTTTCTATTGCTTGACTAATTTATTAGTAATAAAAAATTTAGTTGGATATACTCAATTTATTAGTTGAGCAATTAATAAATTGTGTGACATTTATGGTTTTTTATTCAACTAGATTTAATTATCCTGAAAGTTACTTTTTTTGCATCAAACTGAAAATACTTCTTTAAAATTTTAAAAGCTTTACTGAAAAGAGGCAAACATTTATCTGCCAAGCAAAAGTCATATTTACTATATTACATAGTAAGTACAAATTGAATGATAATGTGATTTATTTATTCACTTGTGCAGGTTTCATTGGTCAGTTTAACAGCGAATGCCTTGGGTTACTCAGAACTCGGTGCCATCAAATCCCTCCGGACACTGAGAGCTCTAAGGCCTCTAAGAGCCTTATCACGATTTGAAGGGATGAGGGTAAGGAAAATGAAAGAACCTGAAGTATGTATTACATGTAGTCAAAATTAAATGAAACTACACTAAATCAAATTTTATAAAAGGAAAACCCATGCATGCAAAAGGAATGGCAAATCCTTGCAAAATTGCTACTTTATCATTTAATCTGTTGCATATTTACTTCTGGGTGATATGCAAGAGAATTTAGGCCTCCCTTGAAATGATACAATATCATTTATCTGCTGTGCTCATTAAAATGAATTTATTTCCTAATCCATCTTGGGAGTTTCCTTACAAACCTGTCTATAAAAAAAGCAGCTGTACTATTAAAGTACTACGTGTCATGATATGATAATAATCAACTGAAGTGAAGTCTACATTATGTGTTTCTCACTGGTGATGACCTAAATTGTACTTAATGAGTTTTACTGAAAATAATGTGAATCACAGATGTGCCTAAGTATGAGTAAAGGTAAAAAAAATTTTAATGTCATTTTGTCTGTATAATGCCAAAGTTTTCATTATTAGTATATAGTTCAGGGTAGATACTAAATAATGACTGAATTTTAAACTTAAAAAAAGTTATATTTAATATAGCCTCAATTTATAGCTGCATTAATATTTTGGGGTACCTGGGTGGCGTAGTTGGTTAAGCGGCCGACTTCAGCTCAGGTCATGATCTCATGGTCCGTGGGTTTGAGCCCCACATCAGGCTCTTTGCTGACAGCTCAGAGCCTAGAGCCTGCTTCAGATTCTGTGTCTCCCTCTCTCTCTGACCCTCCCCTGCTTACTCTCTGTCTCTCTCAAAATAAAATAAAAAGACATAAATAAAAAATTTTTAATATTTTAAATTTATATAAATAGTAATACTAACTTAAAGAATATATGTAAATCCACACCATTTTTTATGATGTAAAACATTTATAATACAATGAACAGAAAATCTAATTTTAATTCATTTCCATAGATGATTCATTAATTAAGCATAACTCAAATTTCACTTGCGTCATACAAAATTTTATACTGCTCCTCATAAGGAATGATTAAACCATTCCCTATGATTCGTAACAGGTTAGAAATATTGCCATTTTAGACATACTATTTTCCATACCTTTCTAAAATGCATGAAGCATTGATACAAAAGATGTCATATAAAAAAATTAGTTTCTTTAAAAAAATGAAATATTCCTTTACCAAAACAAAGTTACTGAATTAAGTGTGATTCCAAAAGAAAACATTGTTTTTTTATTCTGCCTAAGGTTAGGTTCTTTATGGAAATGAAGTTTTACTGAAGACTAGGTTGTTGATGGCCTTCCGTGTTCTTTTAAAATAAGATTTGTTGTAAATGTCACTTTTTAAGAACATGAGACTTGTCTTTAATTTCCCTAACATATCTAAAAGTTTTTTCCTTCTTAGAAACAATTTAACAATATAATGCAGTCTTATTTTATTTCTCACAGAGATCTTCACATATTTACTAAAGTGTAAAAGGAAATTCTCCCCAGGGTATGTAAAAATTAAGTTTATTTTCCAATTAAAATGTCACTTTCTTTTGTTTCAGACTGGCAGTTTCAGTTCTTGAGAAAAGTATTATTTTTATACATTCTACTTGAAAACGTATTGAATCAAAGTATTATCTTTTGAAAGCCTTCTGAAATCCAAACAATGCTAAGTATTTGAAGCTGTTATAAACATTTCAGATTTAACCTTTTGAAAATGTATTACATGATCAAATGGCCAGATGTTTTCTTTTGAACACTTTATTTTCACTAACAATGTTGGTATTGTGGGTCTATCTTTGATTTTCACAGAAATAACCTTATCTCTAATTATGATCAATAACTTTTTTTATTATGAGAGGTTAACTTTTGCACCTGAGAATTTTGAAAACATAAACTTGTTATTGATGCTGATAGGAGATGAGCTCAGCATTTAAATTATAGGATTTATGAACATCATTCCTTGCTTCATAATGACGGACTATACACAACTCTAAAATGGCTGATCATTTCAACATGTGTTTGGCATTGTAGAGACAAAATAACCTGATTATTAATTCTATTTTCGTGTTTCTCGTGCTTGGATTTTTTTACTTTGTAAAAAAAATGTTAATATGGATAATGGTGAAGATAGAGATAATAATGATGATTATAATTGGGAAGTGATATTTGAATATATTCAGAAACTCTCATTTTATTCTTTTCCCTAGCAGCATAAAACCACAATAGCTGTGTCAGAGTATAAATTAAGCACTCATTTTGTTTTTGTTGATTTGTCACTTCTCAAGCATGTGCTTTTGTGCAACATTACCAAATAAAGCATGTTGTATAGTGCTTGACAAGAAGTTAGAAAGGAATAAATTATCATCACGTTGCACTTTATGTTTTGCATGCTTTATGCACATTTCTGGCTGACAGCTTTTAAACATTTATTGTATTTCAAATTTCCAGTCCAAATTTTTCAACTTGTAAAACGGAACTGAGTGAATTGATGTCGTGAATATCTAGAGTAAAATAAAATTTGTACTTAAATTTGTATTTTTAATTTCCTAATCTAAGAAATTTTAGATGCCTTCTTTTTCAAAAGAACTCAAGTCTTGATTACTAGGGAAACAGACAGAAACCATCATATACGAAAAGTAACACCAAATGTTCTGTCATATCAGATTTCTAACTAATAACAAACTATATATTTCTATTTTATATAGGATAATCTTGCTCCAACTTGGATGGGGTGGAGCGCTGGTTCCTCCCCTCAGCCCTTTATTATGGGTACTGTATTACCCCTTTTGTACCTTTCATCCTTTCACTGTGACTTTGTGTAGTGGGGCGAGGGCGGGCTTGGGAACGGTACTCTCTCACCACAGTAGGGAAAATACACTATATTCTACTACCCTATTTTCAACTGCCTTAAATTTTCTTTTGAGAAAAAGACCTTTGTGAATTTACCCTCTGTGGATTTGAACACCATCGGTTCATATCTTTCCTGAGTTTCACTGAATATGATTTAGTTATGTGTACGTGGAGTTATCCATTTATGGGGAGATTATCTGATTTGGTGAGGGAGGGGACCTGGTTTAGAATGAATGTGTGGAAATTTTAACTTGTCAATTGATGGTGCTGTTTGAGGCATAAAACCCTTGCCATTTTTCACACTGGTCTGGGTCTTGAAAACTGCCATCCAGACACCAGCAGGCAATTCTCTGCCTTGTTAAAATGTGTGAGCAGATGCTAGGGTTCCATATTCCAGCTTTCATAAGGCTGGTATTATGTGACCATTTTCATTTTTATTAAATGAAAGTTTATGAGGATTCTTTTCAAAATGTAACGAGGCAAAATATTTTAAGAGTTGAGTAAGCATATGTGATTTGTTTTTTAAATAGAGAAAAGTTAATATAAGAAAATCCACTTATTTGAACTATACAGACTAGAATACCCACCTAGAAATAAAACAGAAACATCTTCTCATGTGTATGAAATAGAACTTAATGTATAAACCCAATTCTTAGAGTAAGTCACTCCCAGATGACTTTTTAGGATCTTTGAAGATAACATGATGAAAACATAAATAAAAATGAATCTATATTTTGTGTATTCTTGAAGTTTAAAAATGATGTACAAGAAGGAAAGTTTCTATTTTTGAGAGAGCTAAAGTTGGAGTATTTGTTTAGATAATTGATGTACTGTATCTTTCAAAGACAATTATCATAATTAAACCCTACAGCACAAATGTAGTCATTAGATTTTTAAAAGATTCTATTACTCTTCTTCATACTTAAAAATGTGTGATTTTGTGCTCACTTTGGCAGCACATATACTAAAAATGTGTGATTTTACCTTACCTCCTTTTGATTTTTATTCATGTAGTCTTTGTATTTAGATTAAAGAAGCATTAGCATCCATGAGTAGCAGTATTTGAAGTTCAGAAAAAATTTGTTCAGATAAGACATTTTTACATGTATCAAAATTCCTAACATTAATTTGCATACTTAATTGTCAATTCTTCATTTTGTGTTGACTTAAGAAAAATACAGGTAATGAACCAGATACAGTAGGGCTTTATAAGATTGGATTGTGCTAGAATAGAGAAATTCTATTGATGTCTTGCAAAGCATTTGTGAGAAGAACCAACCTCTAGTATTAAGATAGTTCCTTCCTCAGAATCTTCTTTTCTGCATCCTGAAATCTCTATTTGTTCTTTCCAATTTATTCAGGCCATTTCTTCCCAGTGCCTTCACCTCATGGGGACCAATTACTGCTGATCCCTAGAGCCTGAAAAGAATTAATATACCTCCTTCAGTGCTGAACCAAGGAATGGCTTAGGGCTCCTGGGAAAAGGCAATCCTTTCTCTGAACATCATTGCTTAATTTAATGAAATTTTAAATATGATGGACCTTTGTACAGTAAATTTCCCAATACTATGCTAAATGTTTTTCAATATTTAATGTTATTATTTTCACAAAAATAAACCTTTCCTCTGGACCAAACACATGTCAACATGGCAAATAATATCCTGAAGACACTGCTTCAGAGCACTTGCTTGAATCATGAATTACAGAGAGTTCATTTTAATGCAAAACGAATCCCCTGTTTCAAAGTAAACCTCTCAGACTTATTGGCTAGCCCACAATATTTGTTGTGTCCAATTCTTTATTCTCATCTCATATCCAAAAATAACATTAAAAATTATGCTTTCATCAATAAATGCTCGGCTAATCTTTACTCCTCTCATTCATTCAGTCAACCATTCTTTTTTCCTATATCCAAAGCACTCTGTTACATCCCTATATTCCAAGCATTAAAGGCCTTGGAGAAGTGTAATATATTTTTGCATCTTAAATTAGAAAAAGAAAAGCCTCTCATCTGTCAAGATTACAGGAATGCAAGTAACTCTAATACAGAGCAATCCGGGAACCAGATAAACAGGAACAACTCCAAGGTGAATCAGTGAGGTAGGATGGGAAGAGAAAGCACTGGACGCTACTTCTAGCCTACTTTCTGAACTTAATCTCTTAGCCTCATTTTTCTCATTGCCAACAGAAAACACCATACTAAATTATTTCTATGGTCCTGGCCAGCACTGGAATTCTGACTCTTAAATTCAAAAGAGGAAATGTTCATCTTTATTTTGGAGGCTAACCTGAAGGGTGAAGTGAGGTTCCGTGAAAGAAGTGCTATCTGAACTAGACCTTGTAGAAGAAAGAATGTTCCAGAGAGAGGGATACTGGGCAAGGGATTCCAAAGGCATCTCAGTTGTCTGGTAATTGTATTAGTTGGGATGGCATAAAGGGTAGGTGGCTAAGGAAGTTTACACTGGAAATGTAGCTTGTGGAGTGGTTTGAATACCAAGGTAGGGAAAATATTTGATCATCAGTGGGGATCCATTAAGTAATTTAAAGTGAGACTTAGAGATGATGAATTCATCTTATGTGGATCAAAGGAAGGAGAAAGTTGTAAGACTTTGACACTAGTGCCAATATGACTTAATGGAGGCCAGAGCTAAGATGGGTGCTGAAAATGGAAAAGTAGTAACAGAGGAGAGAAAGGTTTTGAAGGAAGTGTGAGACCTACAGACAGACATGAAAAGAAATTCAGGAAGTAGGGAGAGGTCACCAGTATTCTGCTGTGCTCTAAATTGGCTGTTGTAGGTAAAAAAAAAAAAAGGGGGGGGGCATTTTAGTGTGTACTTTGAGTATATACAATAAAAGTAAGGTGGGTTTTTTTACTGTGGATGGTAGGCAAAATATTCAGAAAAGGAGGGAAATAAGTAACTTGCTTTTAGCTATTAAATTCTGAATCTAAGAGAAATCTAAGTGTATCCACATATTTAAAATGAAGTATAAAAGAAGGATTTATTCAATCAACTGTACTGCTGCAGACAGGCAGATAAGATACAGTAGGATGCCATGTCTCAGCTGGGTAGGCTGCATAGGGTATATCACCTGCATCTTCCTGGATAATTCAACCAACTTAAATGTTTATGCTCACTCATTTCCTTGCCTTTGCCAATAGTGGTTGTACTATTTCCTTCGGCCCACTTATCACACTGTTTTGGAACCCCAGAAGGCCTAGAGTTCTTTGCAAACTTTAAACACAGCTCAGAAGCATGAGGAATTGGCTCATGTATTTGTTTTTTCAGACAAGCAATCAAAACACATTGTTCTAAAAATACACTGGCACCAAATGGCAGATTGAAGATATTTTGATGCCTATAGTTTACGTTGGATAAGATTGACAAGAATAACAGAAGAACACAGGCAGAATTAACTTGGCTATCACTTGTTCAAGTCCAAGGCATCTTCTGTCACTTATGAGCATTTTGGGGCCTGTCTTTATCTTCCCTCTTAGGGACTCATAATATAGCTCCAATGGGCACTGTGGAGGAGGGAGCGAGGACAGCCATCCCTACAGTGTTGCCAGATATGAAAACTCAGATCTTTTAATCTGTGATCCAGAAATCAAGATAAGAGGGGGAAAAACATGTTCCCATAGAAAAAGCGTAGGTAATTATTTAGCACAGAATTGTCAATCACTTCAGAGTTGGGAACTATGGATGGCACCCCTCCTTTTCTTATTTTCCTAAGAAACCGATTTCTATTATGTTTCATTTAAAATAAGTTTATTGAATTAAACTCAGTAAATGAAACAACTGACATGACTGGAGCTTGAAATAAACGATGTGATGATCTAATGAAATACATAATGCTAAATTGTCTTGCTTCTTATGCAAAGATTATTATTAGTCATAGCAATGCATGAATAATTAAGGACAAAACTATATTAGGCATTTAACAATATTTTTATATTTATACATATGAATTTTTACTTTTTTAAAGTATATTGGTCAAATCAATTTGTGTCCAAATATTTCAGTTTCATTTTAATATATTACCTTTTTTAAAATTAGTTAACCTTCTGTATTAGGATTTCCTGCATCTCTTTGTTCTAACAAACAACAAATATCCTCAATTCATCTGGCAACAAATTACTCTGATTTTGTCTTTCCTTCAGCCTTTTGGTACTTTCCCCTCTCTTTTTTAAACTTTTTTTTCTTTGTTATATTATCTATATTTGTTTCCCTAAATGTATTGCTTAAGAAAGAATGGATTTCATTTTAAGATTTTTTTATACTTTGCTTTTAAGTGTCATAGAATAGTCTCAATACCAAAAAAGAAATTAAAAAAATAAATACTAAAGATTACTAGGAGAATGTCTTTTAATTTTTAACCAACAAGAATTCTGACTTTTCTTTTTTTCCATTTGTGTATTAGGTGGTTGTGAATGCCCTTTTAGGAGCAATTCCATCCATCATGAATGTGCTTCTGGTTTGTCTTATATTCTGGCTAATTTTCAGCATCATGGGCGTAAATTTGTTTGCTGGCAAATTCTACCACTGTATTAACACCACAACTGGTGACATGTTTGAGATCTCCGAAGTGAATAATCATTCTGATTGCCTAAAACTAATAGAAAGAAATGAGACTGCCCGATGGAAAAATGTGAAAGTAAACTTTGATAATGTAGGATTTGGGTATCTCTCTTTGCTTCAAGTTGTAAGTGAACACTCTTTTCTCTGAAATTTGTTTATTGTTTGGAATAATAACAAAGTAATGACATACATCTAAGTTACTAAGAAGAGACTTTAGTTATTAAGAAGAAAGTTTATGACATACTTTATTTTTCTAATTTTGATTTATTAGCCCGAGTGTTAAGTGCAGGTGGGTGGCAACTTCAGCCCATGCAAGCAGTGCAGACATAGTTGATAGAGGCCAGGCATTTCAGGTTTTTTCAAAGTTTTTTTTCTCTTCCTGCCTATATTGCCCTCCTCCCATATGAACACACTGATGAATAAATCAAAATACATTTGCTCTATTTTTTTCTATTGCAATTAATTAGAAAGCGTTCTCCACTGATGCATCACCCTCTTCAAACATACATACTTAACACACCTGATTGGGTTATAAGTCATTGGTGGCAATTAACTGCTACTGGTTGTATGATTTGTCCCGAAGACCGGGGAATGCATTGAGGTTTCAAGGTTGGATCCTCACAGTGAAATGTAAATAATACAGGGTCGTGCCCGAACTCAGAAATGAAATATAAGCAGCTGTGGCCCCACTTCAAATGACATTTCAGTACAATTATTTAAGTCTATTATACGTAGCAATAATATCCTTTTTGCACTTATTCCTTTAGATATGTAAGTTTCTGAGTATTAATGTTTTTTACTACCAGTCTCCTAAGCCTGACTTATACAAAAGAAAAATAAAATCACAAAAGATGGTGGCCCTTTAAACATCTGCATTTGATGCTGCTTTTGGAAGCAGCTGAATCACCACAAGGCAGTGGATAAAAGCGGAATCCAGATCGTTTAAAAAACATAGTAAGATACTGCTTGATTTTGGCCACTGAAAACTCAGCTTAGAAACCAGACTATAAAAGTTCTTTCATGGTGTTTCTACAGTTTTTAGGGCAGAAATCTATTTCTCTTCACCAGGATCATGTTTTCAATTGCTCGACCGAGAGACTAACCAAGCAAACAAACCTGCGTTGGTCAAAACCCTCTTACCTCTTTTCAGAGGTGTCTGTCCTATGGACAAGTTCTTCCCACCTTCTTGTTGGAAATTCTTATTTCTCTTCTCGATGTTTCTGACTTACTCTGAATCTTTATGGAATTAAAATAGGAATTTTTAAAAAGCTGGAAGTATGATTTCTTTAGACATTATATGGTGACATTTTCTTGAGAATTTATCCTAACCCTCAATTAAAAACCACACTCATAAATATCACAACAGTGTATCACTTCCTCCATAAAATTGAGAGAAGAAAACAATTTTTCAAGCAGGTCCTTAAAATGATAAATAATTCTGAAAATGTAGGGTAAAGATGTTGCACACAGCCATTAAATAAATTCTGCTGCTAAAGAAACTCTCAAGTACTACTTTATAGTTGGCTTTATACAGAATCACCTCTGTTGATGAGTAACTCATTGAAATGGTTCTATGAATCACTTTTTTTCTGTTCCTGTACCTAGTGTGTAACGGACTTGCTCTGTCATTGACCTCAGCCATTGACATTCAGCATTTCCCCCTCTGATATATAGCTTCTATTTTCTAGCTAAGAATCATTACTTTCTTTTCACTGCCATCACACAAACCCTTCCTTGGCTTTCTTCCCATGACATCCACCACTTCACAAGTCTTACTGTTATAAAAACAAAGATGTATTGGGATACAGATGCTGAAAGCTTTGCTAGACTTGCTCACTAGCTAAAAACAATCCTCTCAGACTCTCAGGGCTTAAAATTTATGTCTCAGAATAACAAGTTACTATAAGCAATTAGACTTGGGATCCATCTTGAATCTGAGAATGCCAAGTGTCTACTGTATTATTTTCTACTTTTACCCATGTTAACTCCCTAATCAACAACTATAGGGAAAAAAGTAGAATGTAGGATTATTTCTGGGTGCTATGCTTCAACATTCTTAAAAGAATAGTTGTAACTCTGACTTTATATATGCCCACATGATCCTCAGAGTGTTACAATCAAGAGAAATGTTAAACTTTCAGTCACTCTCATCACCTTGCAGATAGATTTCAGCGATGATTATAGATCTAAATTGTAATTGTTTTGCTGCTACAGATATTGCCAAGTGTGTTGGCATTTGAAAAGCTTTCTAAAAGTATTCTGCCAAATTTCGCTAACAATTTAAATTTGCATTCTTCCATTAACTCTAAGGAGTAGAGGTATTTGTGAGTTAGCTATCAAGCAGGAGGATATATCAAATAACCATTTTTGTTTATTATGTGTTTTAGAAATGAAAAGCTTTACTGAGATTGTATTGGTCCAAAATCCATGTAAAATTTGTTTTGAAATGTCTTTCAAAATGTTCCTGTTAAAAAATACATAAGTAAGAATATTTATGAAACATTAGATCTGAATTATTCCAAAGTAAAGCATGCATGTCCTTTTTAATAGGCCACATTTAAGGGATGGATGGATATAATGTATGCAGCAGTTGATTCCAGAAATGTAAGTATTCCTTATATCTTGCCTTTTTATAACATTGGTAAGGTGCTAAAATTAATTCAGCAGCATAGTGGTCAAATGGAATGATTCTATAGTGATTATTTTTAAAAAGGAAAAATTGGCTAAAATTAATATTCCAGTATAGCATGTTTATCAGAAATATCTTACTATCATAAATTAAAACAAATTGTTTTGAAAGTAATTATATAATCAGCAATAGTTTTGGTGCATGAGAGCAAATGTGAAAAAAATATATGATGGGTATTGGTAGTTGAAATGTATAGTTACTCTTCATAAGTAGGAGACAGTATGAAAAGTTACCAATGTTGTCCAGGAAGCCTTAGGATTTTATAACGATTCCTTTTGAATTCATTCTTGTATATGATTCCAGCATCTATAAATTTACTGAAGCCTTTACCAATGATGTTATCACTTCCATGGTTAACATTTCCTTTAGGTTTGTATCGCCAAAGTAAAGACCTACTTTATTCGGTTTCTCTTATAATAGTCTCTTTCAGGCTTTAAGAAGAGAATTGAAATCCATGCTTATTCCAACTCTGCTCTTCAAAACTTTGTAAAATTTAGTCTGTTCTGTTAGTCTTCATCTTTCCATTCTGAAGTCCAATCTATTGTTTGAAATCCAATCTATTGTTTAGTCTATTATCATAAAGATTAACTTCTCTCTCTGTAATCTTTAGACTGACCTGATAGGGCTCACTTAACTTTCTTGATGTACACTTCTCCTAAGTGACGTTAGTTTAAGGTTGACTACCTTACTGATATCCACCAGAGTTGTTTCATTTCATTTGTCACTTACAATTTTGTTTAGGCGGTTTGGTGGGTTTTAATTGGGTTATCTTTAGAAGGACATAAAGTTATTAGAGAACGATCTATTGTGACTCATTTACCCATTACTATGTGACATGTGGTAGCTCAATGACAATTACAGGAAGTACAGTCTAAAGACTAAATCACCAACTGAGGATTCAGAAGATGGGGGTCCAGTTAAGTGTACTCAATCTAAACAACTCAAGAACTATTTGTAATGTTAAAGGTATTATGCTGAACATCTAAATGAGTAACTCAGTTCTTGTTTGCCAAATAAATTCATGCATACACAAATAGTTGTGTCTAAGCATAGTCTATACATATTTACTGGAATAAAATTTTTCATTAATAATTTTTAAATTATTAAAATTCAGTACCTAAAAAACTTATACCAAATTTAGCACTCTACTATCCAAATAGCAAGGTACTAGTTGTATTTATGGTTATAAAAAATAGATTCTAAAGTGTCATAATAACTATTTTTACATGAAAACATCACTAAAGGCTAACTTGAGAGACTTTTTTTAGAGTCTGCTAATTCAGAGGGAAAAAGAAAAGTACTGCTAAGTATTACTAGGCATTTTCTTTTCTATTCTCATGAAAATGCAACAATGACTTCTGGCATCAAAATGTATTGTGACATTTTACAAACTATTCTCCTTTGGTAGGTGGAACTCCAGCCTAAGTATGAGGAGAGTCTGTACATGTATCTTTACTTTGTTATTTTCATCATCTTTGGGTCCTTCTTCACCTTGAATCTGTTTATTGGTGTCATCATAGACAATTTCAACCAGCAAAAAAAGAAGATAAGTATTTCTAATATTTTCTTTTTCACTAAGATAGTAAAATTATTTGAAGTGTTTTCTCCACTAAATGAGTACTTTGGTTCACAAGCCAAATGGGCACATATATTAAAATGTATTTTTCCATCTATTCCTTCTACCATCGACTGCCCATTTCCTTCAGGGTATAGAAAGCCAAGAATGACTGGGTTCCATTCCTGTACATAGGTTCACAAAACCTCTCCCTCTCTCTCTCTCTCTATTAGCCAGAGGCCACATTTTCAATCCTTTGGAAGAGAATAATTAGAAAAAAACTAGAAAAGAACACAATCATATGCCCTTTTTTCAAAGTCAACTTGTTATTTTATCCCTGTAATTCCCCTACTTAAAATAGTCTTTCCAGTGAAAACCCTTAGAATGTTTGTAATAAATTAGGCCTAAGATGTAAGCTTCTCCTAGTGTTTCATTTCACATGTTTTTCTTCATTGGTTCCTTTTATAATTTCCACCTCCTTCTTGATATTTAATTATAAACTAGTAGTCCCAGTGTTGAATTGAACAGCTCTTTATACTCTTATCATTTATAAAGCCCATTTTATCATCCTGATTATATATGCACATTATAGAAAGTATGAAAAGTAAAGAAATACCATTACTTGGTAGTAATCGCTATTCACATTTTATGTTTGTCTTTCATACTTTTCCTACATATATTCTTGTTAATGAAATTATTCTATCTATAATTATAAATTCTCTTTTTGACTTAATAAAAGTATTTTCCCATTTTATTAAGTATTATCATAATGTATATCATACATTAATAAATGTATATACACTATCATAATTTACTAGCTATTTCCCAGCAAATTGATGATTTATGTTGTTTCTAATCTTTAATGATTTAAAGAGTGCCTAACCAAAAGTCATTGTGCCAGAAAATAAAAATAAGTTTTTAATTGTTTTCTTAAGACAAATTTCCAAAATATTTTGCTTCCTCCAAACAATATGCTTGCTCATAGTCACAATAACAGTGTATGGATGTGCTCAGGTCACTGCTATTTCATTGGCATCAAACATTCTGTTTTTTAATACTTGACATTTGATAAATGAAAATTGCTTTTAATTTTTATGCCTGTTACCACTAGTAGGTTTGATCTTATTTCAGTGCTTTTTTTCATTTATATTTCTTCCTTTGTTGATTATTCCTCCATCTTATTTGTTCAGTATATTTTGTCCTCCATTTAGGAGATGTTTTCACTATAGTACATTTCTGTTCCCTCCCCCCTTTTATTGTTATTAATATATGCTGTGGTCAATGTCAGTTTTTATGTCACTTATCAGCCTGGGTTGCAATCCTCTGTATCTCCTGGCCTAACACATCCTTGCCATACTAATGATCTGTGATCTCTAACATTTCTACCAACTCAGCCAGTTTCCTTTTTATCCTTTTGTTCCAATTCTTGGCTGAGTGAAAGTGGCTTATTATGATAACTTCAACCCATCCTGCAGTATACATATTCTAATGCACTGCTGCACTGGAATAAGAAAATGATTGTCTTTAATTTGTGAAAAGCAGGCTATATAGCATTAGGAACTTACTATTTCATGTCTCAGCAAATCACATTTTACCACTCATTTATTATATGATGTTGGGTAAAATACTAGCCTCTCAGAGTCTTGGGTTTTTTTCTGCCATAAAATAATACTGAAAACAATAAAGCCAATTTTGGATGACTGTGAGAATTAAGTAATATTATAGTACCTAAAATATAGAATTCTCATTTTTCAAATTTAAAATTCTAGGCATAGTTATTTTATCCATTTCCTTTTTCAACCATCCTTTTCCTGTTTTAAGTTTAACATTGAAAAATGATGTGGAAAGGGACACAGTTTTAACCAGTTTTTATTTTTCTTTTCTATACTTTGGAGGTCAAGATATCTTTATGACAGAAGAACAGAAGAAATACTATAATGCAATGAAAAAATTAGGATCAAAAAAGCCACAAAAGCCTATACCTCGACCAGGAGTAAGAAATGCCACATGATATAAAAAAAAAATAAACAAAAACAAAAAATTGCATGTGTTTTCTCACAGAAGAGATAGCGGCTAACATTTCCAGCAGCAAAGATTTCTTCCATTTTTAGAGTATCATTAATTCATACCTTTTATGGTAATGGTAAAATTTTTTTTTAAAAAAGAGAGACCAGAAAGAAAAAGAAGAAATAGAAAAATGCACCCTTATTTTCAGGGGACTTCTAATTGCACAACTAGAATCTAAACTAAGTGACAAAGACACATAAACAATGTATTATGCACAAGAAAAAGTTGATTAAAACTTAAAAAGTAATTGCTGAGTAATGTAAAGGAGAGGGGTAAAACTTGGATGGGGTTAAAATGCATGCAGTTTTCTGCTAGATTAACAAATTGATGAAGTGCTGAGTGAAATAACATCTAATTGTCCATTAGAGGTAGTCAGTGGAGAACAAAAGAATTCTAGTATCTATTGTTCATATAGATGGCCATAAAGTTAAAAGTTACTAATGTCTAGCAGTCAGGGTCAATACATACAATTCATGATAATAAATAACTCTCAAGTTTCCATGATGAACCAACCAAACAACTCCTGAGAAATGGAGAAGCCTTATCCTACACTGTATCGATTTTTGTGATGATGATCTGTGAAGTTAAAATAATTCCTGAGGTACATTAGGGAAGAAAATACTAGTGAACATTCATATTGTGCTAGCCAACAGTTGCCTTCTTGAAAATGATGAGAAATGCATACTGTTCTCTGTTAAGCCTTAACCCTGGAAGTAGATATGGGAAAAATGTACGAAAAAATGTAGGATAGAAGATCTCCTCAGAATTCCTCAGTGGCCTAAGGAAATGAGCCGGACAATGGCCCGCAGTGACTAACAGTGGCTGAAATGGGAGCAGAACCACAGACTAGTGACAGGGACATTAATTTTGACACCAAAGTGTAAAGAATGTCATTATGGTCTGATTATTCCTGTGTAGGGTCAGCATTCTGTGTCTGACAGTCAACAAAGACTCTTTGGTAGAAGAACATCAATATTGCCATTCATCCATTTTAGATGCATAATGTTATAGATGTGTCCTGGAAATCCCAAGTTCTCTTTAGCAATACTTTGAGAATAAGACAAATGGAATGTTGCTAGATACTATATTTTGAAATGCCTGCATGGTCCAACTGATCATAGGATATTCTAATAAAATTATGCAGGTTTCTTAACTTCTCATAATTTTCATGTGTTAATATACATTTGTGCCTCTGAGTAAAGTGTATAGTACTCAATCCTTCCTACCAGAAATCCCCTTTTGAAAAGGATCGTTATTCTGTGGAATATACATTGGTAAATAGAAGTTTAGATGACTAAATTTTAAAAATTAATGTGTTATATGCCATCTTTTACAACATTCAGGGTCAGTGGTTACTACATATAATATTAGAAAGTTAATCAATGCAGAAAGTTACTTATGCAGATGCTAATATGTACAGCACAGGAAAACTCCTCTGTTGCTAAAAAGCATTTCTGTTTCCCTACAGAACAAATTTCAAGGAATGGTCTTTGACTTTGTAACCAGACAAGTCTTTGACATAAGCATCATGATACTTATCTGTCTCAACATGGTCACAATGATGGTAGAAACAGATGACCAGAGTGAAGATGTGACGAACATTCTGTCACGCATCAACCTTGTGTTCATTGTGCTGTTCACTGGAGAGTGTGTGCTGAAGCTCATCTCCCTCCGCCATTATTATTTTACCATAGGCTGGAATATTTTTGATTTTGTGGTTGTCATTCTCTCCATTGTAGGTAAGAAGTATTTAAAATCTCTTCAATTCTGTTCAATAAAAATTGTAACATTTGCATTTAAATTAGAGGTCATTTCACCACTCAGAAATAACTACTCTGAATTTTTTTATGTATTTTATCCATGTGTGTTTATTATTCTTACAAAGTGAGGCCCTGCTATGTGTACAATGGTGTATCCTATTTTAACGATTTTAGATTAGGTATATTTGTGCATCTAGTAAATTCCCATTCATTTGAACTAGGAATGTGCTATTAACTCAGATAAAAGTATTTTTGATACATTTAGATTAAGTAGCCTGTATGTCTAGATGACTCTGTTGAGAAAAGAACTAAAAATTTAGTCTGGTCCTAAGGAGAGACACCGCATCGGAGATGTAGACACAGAGTCATCAGTATGTAGATAAGAGTGGAAGCTGGTGGCAAGATAAAGAAAGGCATAGAGTGAAAAGTAAATAAAGATAAGAACAAAATGTTAGCAAATACAGATGGTCATTTCTTTAAGGGTATCAGGTAGAGATTCTAGATAACCTTGAAATGGGGTTCTAATAATGATGCACAAGGGGGTGTGAGGTGGCATGGGACATCATTTTATCAGTTACACACTTAAACTTTGTTGAAGTTATAGACTTCAAAGTCTAAAATGTATAGCACATTACATGAGTCATTGCTCATCTCATTAAAGATACAACTGTAGCTCCAGGGAAGAGAAGAAGCCTAAAGTATTCATTCTTTCCTAAACCAGATGATATGATTGGGTCAACATCTTACCATTCAATATGGGGCACCTCTGACGGGTAGATTTTCATGCCTTACCTCCTCTGAAGGAGTTGGTCTTATATCCAACTCATATGTTGCAGGTATCCTTTGATTTCCACACTAACCTGTTATGTCATCAGTTGTGGATAGGGTACTAAGGTTATATTCACCTCTCTTCTCTCTCTCTCACTCTCTCTTTATCTTCGTCTTTCTCTTCCTCTCTCACACTCCCCCACACACTTAGACTAACTTACTCTTTATAGAATGAGACTGTAACTTGAAAGAACTTGGTTTCTTGAATTCCTCTTCAGTTCGATCATTATTTCATTATCTGAAAAGCAAATGGAGAAGAAATCTTTTTTTTTTTGAGAAGAAATCTTAAAAGAAGTGTCTGAGAGACCAATGTTAGACATAGGAGACCAGAAAGGGCACCATCTTAGATCCTTTTAGAAATCTACCAGAACATATTTATATTTATATATATATATATATAAGAATATTATAGTGGAAGCTTAGGCAAGTACCAAGTACATGGAGAGATGAAAATAGCATTAAAAATGGCAGATAGTTTTTGATAGGTAAAAACGGAATAAACAGTTTCAGAAAAATTAATTGTATTCATATAAATACGTACTTACAGCCTTGGCTGCTGCTGTTCAGATAGACTTGATAATTTTTAACTTATTATTTTAAGATTTAGTCTTAAGATTTTATGTAAGATAAAGATAGTCTTTAGACATCCCTCAAAGACAAAAGTAGTATAAAATTGTTTCTGAATATTGTCTTAACTTGGACTGCCAGAACAAATTACCACACACTGAGTGACATAACAACAGAAATTTATTTTCTCTTAGTTCTAGAGGATAGAAGTCCAATATCAAGCTGCCAGCATGGTGGGTTTCCAGTGAGAGCACTCTTCCTGGCTGGTGGACGACTGCCTTTCCAGTATGTCCTCATATGGCAGAGAGAGAGATAGTTCCCTAGTGTTTCTTCTTATAAGGATACTAATCCTATTATCAGAGCCCCACCCTCATGACCTCATCTAAACCTAATTAACTCCTCAAAGCCCTCTCCAAATACCACACATTGGAGAGTTAGGGATTTTACATATGAATGTGGGGGGGCAGTGAGGAAGAAGGGACACAATTGAGTCTATAACAAATATTAAGTTGAATATTAATGTTAAAGTTTATTAATAACATAATATATACAGTTATATGTACATTATGTGTATGTCAAATTTAAGATTATGCAACTGAATTTCAGGACTCTGAACTTTACCTTGGAGCCTTAACAGAACTTTAATTATTATTTTAGTGGGTAATTTCAGTGGTTGGTATTCTCCTTCTTTATCCACAGGCATGTTTCTGGCTGAGCTGATAGAAAAATACTTCGTGTCCCCTACCCTGTTCCGAGTGATCCGTCTCGCCAGGATTGGTCGAATCCTGCGTCTGATCAAAGGGGCAAAGGGGATCCGCACGCTGCTCTTTGCTCTGATGATGTCCCTTCCCGCCTTGTTTAACATCGGCCTCCTGCTCTTCCTGGTCATGTTCATCTACGCCATCTTTGGAATGTCCAACTTCGCCTATGTTAAGAGGGAAGTTGGAATTGATGACATGTTCAACTTTGAGACCTTTGGCAACAGCATGATCTGCCTGTTCCAAATTACCACCTCTGCTGGCTGGGATGGATTGCTAGCACCTATTCTCAACAGTAAGCCGCCTGATTGTGATCCTAATAAAGTTAACCCCGGAAGCTCCGTTAAGGGAGACTGCGGGAACCCATCTGTTGGGATTTTCTTTTTTGTCAGCTACATCATTATATCATTTCTAGTTGTAGTGAACATGTACATCGCTGTCATCCTGGAGAACTTCAGTGTCGCTACTGAGGAAAGTGCAGAGCCCCTGAGTGAGGATGACTTTGAGATGTTCTATGAGGTTTGGGAGAAGTTTGATCCTGATGCCACCCAGTTCATGGAATTTGAAAAACTATCCCAGTTTGCAGCTGCTCTGGAACCCCCTCTCAATTTGCCACAACCGAACAAACTCCAGCTCATTGCCATGGACCTGCCCATGGTCAGTGGGGACCGGATCCACTGTCTTGACATCTTATTTGCTTTCACAAAGCGGGTTCTCGGAGAGAGTGGAGAGATGGATGCTCTCCGAATACAGATGGAAGAGAGATTCATGGCTTCCAATCCATCAAAGGTCTCTTATCAGCCAATAACCACTACCTTAAAAAGGAAACAAGAGGAGGTGTCTGCTGTTATCATTCAGCGTGCTTACAGGCGCCACCTTTTAAAGCGAACTGTAAAACAAGCTTCATTTACATATAATAAAAATAAAATCAAAGGTGGGGCTAATCTTCTTGTAAAAGAAGACATGATAATTGACAGAATAAATGAAAACTCTATGACAGAGAAAACTGATCTGACCATGTCCACAGCAGCTTGTCCACCTTCCTATGATCGGGTAACAAAGCCAATCGTGGAAAAACATGAGCAAGAAGGCAAAGATGAAAAAGCCAAAGGGAAATAAATGAAAATAAATAAGAATAATTGGGTGACAATTGTTTACAGCCTGTGAAGGTGATGTATTTTTGTCAACAGGACTCCTTTAGGAGGTCAATGCCAAACTGACTGTTTTTACACAAATCTACTTAAGGTCAGTGCCTACAATAAGACAGTGACCCCTTGTCAGAAAACTGTGACTCTGTGTAAAGGGGAGACGACCTCCACAGGAGGTTACTGTTCTCACTACCAGCTGACACTGCTGAAGACAAGAGATAAAATGGCTACTCAGACTGTAGGGACCAGTTCAAAGGGGTGCAAACCTATAATTTGGGGATTGTTTAACATGAAACACTTTAGTGTAGTAATTGTATCCACTCTTTGCATTTCAACTGCCACATTTGTCACATTTTTACAAAATCTGTTAGGGGATTCATCTTTTTTTTAATCCATATGTTGTTTATTATATGTGACTATTTTTGTAAATGGGGTTTCTGTTGTGAAATAGACAAAGGGCCTCTACAACCGATATGCCACCCGGGGTTATCACAATCACACGGCCTCCCATCTGCACAATGGTGTGGTTTGCATGAGGGCATGCTGCACTTAGAGATCATGCATGAAAAAAAAGTCACAAGGAAAACCCTGCGTTCTTAAATTCCATCCGTGTTTCTGGGAGGGGTAACTGGGTGATAACTGGAGGTGCTTTGTTGATCTTGTTTCGTCAAATCCAGCCCCCAGACCAAGTAGATCATTTTGGTGGGGGAGAGGGTAGGCCATTAAATCTTAGCAGGTGCAAACTTCATTCAAATGTCTAGAGTCATAAACGTTCTGTTTCTGTTTATCGTATTTAAAAAAAAAAAACTGAGAAATGAGCATTGCTTCTCCCCTGAAGATGGAATTGACCAAAAGAACCCTTTATAAATTTCTGCTTAATCTTGCACTTCGTTTAGCCATCTTCAGCTCAGCAAGGTTGACAACTGTATATGTTAATGAAATGCTATTTATTATGTAAATAGTCATTTTACCCTGTGGTGCACGTTTGGGCAAACAAATAGTGACCTAAGCACAGTATTTATTGCATCAAATATGTACCACAAGAAATGTAGAGTGCAAGCTTTACACAGGTAATATAATGTATTCTGTACCATTATAGATAGTTTGGATGCTATCGATGCATGTTTATCTTACCACACTGCTGTCTCTGGTTTCTCCCCCTGCTCAGAATCTCATTTATGAGAAACCATATGTCAGCGGTAAAGTCAAGGAAATTGTTCAACAGATCTCATTTCTTTAAGTCATTAAGCAATAGTTTGCAGCACTTTAACAGTTCTTTGGTTATTTTTAAATTTTAAGTGGAAAACATACGGTGTATAGCCAGACTGTACAGACATGTTTAAAAAACAAACACTGCTTAACCTGTTAAAAATGTGTTTAGAATTTTATAAGCAAATATAAATACTGTAAAAAAAGTCATTTTATTTTATTTTTCAGCATTATGTACATAAATATGAAGAGGAAATAATCTTCGGGTTGATATCACAATCACTTTTCTTACTTTCTGTCCATAGCACCTTTTCATGGAAGACATTTGCTAAACAAGAAATGAAAACGAGACTGGGTAGTTGTAGACGTCTGCTTTTTTATTACATTTGCTAATTTTAGATTATTTCATAATTTTAAGGGGCAAAATAGGTTCACAAGCCACATCCAAATTACGCTCTGCAACTGGAAAAGGGTATAACATTTTATTTACATTTTTGGTAGTGCCTGCACAAACTGATTGAAGGTAGTGCTTACTTTTCATTGTTTTCTAATTTCTGTTTATGTTTTCATTTCTTTGGAGTCATCCTGCTCTAGATTGCTCTAAATATAATGCGGGCTTCACATTTTCTTTTCTCACAAGAACAGAGAGGAGTGAATTTATATTGTCAATTACATCAGGATATTTTGTGTTTCTTACAGAAGCAAACCCTAGGCTCCTCTTTTTCTTAAATTACTTAGATAAACTGTATTCGTGAACTGCATGCTGGAAAATGCTACTATTACCCTAAATGATGCTAACCAACATTAAAAATGTGCAAA
The DNA here is from genome assembly GCF_006229205.1 of Suricata suricatta. Classification (NCBI taxonomy): domain Eukaryota; kingdom Metazoa; phylum Chordata; class Mammalia; order Carnivora; family Herpestidae; genus Suricata; species Suricata suricatta. The sequence continues at coordinate 63,594,614 of NC_043702.1, forward strand.
ACTAATAAAGGTTACATTTTTTATTTTATTGTTTGCCTAGTTACTTTTTTTAACAGCATTTTATAAGAAGATGAAGATATTTTATCCTACAAATTAGGGGAGAAAGGGAAGGACACAAACACATAGTGTGTCTACCTGAGCTGACAGAAAACCTGGGGAGGAAATGGGACTGGGAGGAATGATCTCCCAGGGGCTGCAAGCAGTAGGGCATGACTTTCTGCTAGAAGGAACTGATATCAGAGCATAAGCTGGTAGTTTTCACTGGAAAAGAAATATGGGAGCCAGAGCAATAGTGGGTGATGGCCTCTTGAGATACAAAAGGAATCCCTCAAATCTGTGTTTAAAAAATTAAAAGCTGCTATGTGTGAGTAGGATATTCTGTTTGCTCCTCTAGAACCACTCTCCAGTCCTCTCCATCCTGCTCTGGAAGGATGGTTTTCTACCTTGCTCTCTCATTCTTTGGCTGCCAACTTGTCTGGATAATGGGAAGTCCCCGCAAGAAGGCACCGTCAAGGGAAGCACCAGTAGGAGAGAGCAAACCAGGGTATTTATTCCCCAGGTCCTTCTTTGCTGAGTTGCTCTGGGGTGGTAGTGGTGCATCTATCAATATAATGTTATCCTTTTGGTCAATTTCATCCTACAGCAAAACCTACTTGGGGTTTTGGTTATCACTCCCCTACTTGTTCCCTTAGACCTGTGGCTGGGCTTCTCTATTCCCTGTAGCTCTCCCCTAATCTTGTTGACACCTTTTCAAATGGCCCCTTCATGACAATATTCTTGGTTTCATCTATCTTCTGTCCAGTTGACACAGTCATTAAATAGCTTGTGAAATGGGACAGAAGGCAAAGGTCTGCTCTAAGGCAGCTTGGAGACTCAGTCTAACTGGCCATACATAAAAGAACAGGAACTGGAGAAACTCCAAGGAAGTCAACCAAAGAATTGCTCATAGAGATCATAGAGAGGTTCCTAGAGTGGTCCTGACAGTAAGATTGACAGTCTAAAAACCTTAGCTAAATTTATGAGGAAAGAGAAGCCCTCCCTTCTTATCAGGTAGTACAATCACAATTATGAAGCAAAAGGGGGAACATGGCCTTGATGGGCAAAGCATCAGTCGTGCAGTGCTTTTCCTATCCTTCTATGCTCATAACATCACTTTAAAACAACATGACAATTAATACCGATTTGTTAGTGGCTGAAAAGGATTTCTCATTTCCAACCAACGTAAATAAGGATTACAGGAGAATCTCTACAGATTTTCTTATATTCCACATCCACACCACTACTTACTGGTACTTTTCCAAAAACAAAAGGAACTGGTGAAACAGAATCATAAGTTTCCAGAGTCATTTTGGTATTATTTTGCATAACACTTGTTGGGCCAAAAAGTAATATAATGTTCAAGGAATGTTAAGTCACATCAGTGGATCACAGACACTAGCTTGAAAGAGGTTCCAATTTGGCCGAATCTGGAGGAATTTGAGAATCAAAATAAATAATGATAGTAGTAGATTACAACCTATTTAATAAAATAAGAATCTACAAGTATATACTGATATAAATAAATGGACAAAAGCAAAAGTCTGTTTCTTGCATGTGAATTTTAACTAACAAGTGTAGAGGAAATATTAGAGTTAGAACATCACCATTTGGCAACTCCAATACTGACAATTGATTCATGCAAAAATAATGAATGCTAAACTCATGAGTGAAAGTTTGATGAGGAATAAGAAATTCACATGGTCTCAAAGTATCTCCTTTGCACTCATGAAAAAATTTTAAAGAGAGCTTACAGTGGAAAAATCTAGCAGGTACTACCTTCAAAGATATCATCAATTATACTGCCAACTACACTGAAAAAGACACACCACTTCTTGGTATCCAGTCAAAACTGCATTACATAAATTTAACCATAAGGAAAATTAGATTAAGGATATTCTGTAAAATGATGTCAATGTTCTGAAAAATAAAGGAAGGTCAGGAATTGCCTGAGATTGAAGAGCTATGGAAAAAAAACACAAACTGTGATTCTGGACTGGATACTGGACTGGGAAAATAACATCGATTACAGATATTGTTGGGAAAACTGAGTTTAATATGGACTGTTGATTCATTATTACTATTATGAAAAATGGTTTTTCTAACTGCATTAAGTCTGATTAAGCTATTATAACTATAGCTAATATCCTTCTTTATGGAAAATGCACACTTTTTAGGAGTGAATGGGATATCTGCAACTCACTCAAAAGAAAATGTTCAAGGGAAAATGACTTATGTGCACGTGTGTATATGTAAAAAATAGATCTAGAAATAGATGTGGTATATCTTTGGAGAAGGGAGGGGTTTTTGTTCCTGTTTTGTTACGTGTTATTTAAATGTGTATGTATGTGTGTTCACTGTATCACTTGTTTTTTGTGTGTGTGTCCTAGAATTGAATATTTCTACCCTCAAAATTAAATATACTATCTCCAATTATTTCAAGGAATGCTTTATTTTAACTACCATTCTATTTTTCCTAAAAGTCATCTTTCTAAAGTCACTTAAATTATTACATTCTTTGACCTTTATGATAATCCTTATATTGCCAAAAAAAGACCACTTTAAAATAAAAATGTGACTTAGAGGTTAAAACATCTGTGTTTGAAACTACGCAGAACTAACTGAAGCTTGGTGATCTAAACTCTGGTAATTCTACCCATATCATACAAGAAGGTGGTTTGTTGGCTTTCTCAGCTGGGACCCAGACATTCTAAGTATAAAACTAATAATCCAAATACAGTTCCACAGACCATCACCCCATGACAAGGTTTTCATATGCCTACACTTAAGCCAGAAAATTAACAATAATGCCATAAATATTTATAAAGCTTAATGTATTTAATTTAAAGAATTTCACTATAAAAGTATGTCATTTATATTATTTTTGAAAATTAAAATAATCTTTATGTTAAAGCTCTTTTTTTAGAAATTATAGTGAGAATAAATGATAGTGGGTTGTTTTTTTTTTTTTTTGGCCAGATTAAAAATTGGCAGTTTTGTGTTGGTCATCTCATTTGTACTTTACTAGTACATGAATTCAAAAATCTAGGAACCATTGGGGTAGATAATACTGCCTGACCTCATAAATTTGTATGTTTGTACGAGGGTACCAGAAAGTTCAGATTAGAACTTAAAACTATTAAAGATAGCAAATACGCCTTGTGACTGCATGTTCTATCATGTATGCACAGGAATTTCATATTATTATAAGAAAATAAATGTTTCTCAGTCACTAAGAATTTATTAAAATGTTTATAATCAAAAATATTGCTTCAATCAGGTGCAGCTGCTAATACTGTTCTTCCTAGCACATGGAAATATTCTTTGAGGTTATCAATTAACATTGATTCAATCGAAACGGCAGCAAAGGCCCTGGAGCAGGAAAATATTCCAGGCAACCAAGAGTTGCTGGAGAAGGTGCATCACCAAGAAATGCTTAACATCACAGGTGAATAACCCTTAATGTCCACTGAGTACTCAGTGTTGCTCAACTCCTTTATCATCCCCTCAAAACACTCATATTTTCAGGTAGCTCTACCTCTTACTCACCAAGAAAGATGAGAACATCGCCATGAACTTCCTCAAATTCTTTCCTCTCCAGTGAAAAAAATATGTCCTCCTTCCCTCCCCTTTCCATTCCTTTTCTTCCCCTCCATTTCTTTTTAAAATTTTTTAAAATAAATTTTAAAATTTATTTTTATTTTTAAATAAAAAATTTTTATGTCTTTATTTTATTTTGAGAGAGAGAGAGAGAGAGAGAGAGAGACACAGACAGACAGTGAGCAGGGAGGGACAGAGAGAGAGGGAGACACAGAATCTGAAGCAGGCTCCAGGCTCCGAGCTGTCAGCACAGAGGCCAACGCTGGGCTTGAACCCATAGACTATGAGATCATGACCTGTGTCGAAGTCGACACTTAACCCCAGCACCCCTTCCATTTCTTTCTTTGCTTCTTGTCTTTGCTTTCCATTTGTTCTCCTTCCTTACCTCTCCCTCCCTCTTCCATCCTTCCCCTTCCTTTATTTGTCCAGAGATCATTTTTCTGCCATTCATTTTTACATATTTTGATACCTTCCTCTATAAACTGTTTGCCTTCTCTTGATCTTTATTCTCTCCTCTTTATTGATCCATTCTGTCTGGATTTGCATTTTCAAAATTGGTTCTTCTAATCCTGAAAAATAATTTTGCCCAACTCCGATGCATCTTTATGCATTGTCCCATTATTTCATTCTTTCACAAAATTACCTTCTGAAATCAGGGTTCTTTTTTAAATTTTTTTTTCCTTAATGCTTATTTATTTTAGAGACTGAGAGAGCACAAGCAGGGGAAGGTCAGAGAATGCTGGAGACAGAATCTGAAGCAGGCTCCAGTCTCTGAGCTGTCATCAGCTGCCAATTTTTAATCTGGCCAAATAAAATCAGGGTTTTATACTCACCACCTTCAGTCTTGGTTATCAATGATGGGAAAACTTGGCTGTGAATAAGCTTGTTGACATTAGTACATTGAGTTTTCAAAATGCTATGATGGCGATTATCAATAATATTATGAGGAAAAGATGAAAATGCTTACAGGAACAAAGAACATTACCTACTTGGAGCAAAGCTGTACATACTCTGTTTCTGCTTATCATGAATTACATCTCTAACGTTTGCTTAGAAGGGAATGATATTCACAGAACTATTCAACTGGAAACTGTAGCATTTTGTTTTGTTTTCTAGAAATGTAGGTTTTGTTTATAAAGGATGGAGACCAAAAAGTTCTTTTTACCCCCAAGTTTTTTTTTTTAAATCCAGTTAGTTAACATACGGTGTAATATTAGTTTCAGGTGTAGAATTTAGTGATTCAAAACTTACAGACAACACCTGGTGCTTATCCCAATAAGTGCCTTCCTTAATCCCCATCACCTGTTTAACCCATCTCTCTGCCCACCTCCCCTCTGGTAACTATTGTTTTGTTCTCTAGTTAAGAATCTGTTTCTTGGTTTGCTTCTCTCTTTCCCCCCCATGTTAATTTTTTTTTGTTTCTTAAATTCCACATATGCATGAAATCATGGCGTTTGTCTTTCTCTGACTTATTTCGCTTAGTGTATACTCTTTACCTCCATCGATGTAATTGCAAATGGCAAGATTTCATTCATTTTTATGGTGAGTAATATTCCATTTTGTGTGTACATTATCCTTTGAGTAAATACTTAGTAGTGCAATTGCTGGGTGGTAGAGTTGTTCTATTTTTAACTTTTTGAGGAACCTCCATACTGTTTTCCAGAGTGGCTGCACCAGTTTGCATTCCCACCAACCGTGGAAGAGGGTTCCCCTTTCCCTGCATCTTCACCAAAACCTTCAGTCTCTTGAGTTGTTAATTTTAACCATTCTGACTGGCGTGAGATGATATCTCATTGTAGTTTTGATTTGTATCATGAGGAGTGATGTTGAATATCTTTTCATGTGTCTATTGGCCATCTGTATATGTTCTTTGGAAAAATGTCTATTCGTGTCTTTTGACCATTTCTTAACTGGATTGTGTGTTTTGGGGGTGTTGAGTTTTAGAAGTTCTTTATATATTTTGGATACTAATCCTTTATCAGATATGTCACTTGCAAATATCTTCTTAAAGTAAACGTATAGGAAATTATATTTATTTTATTAAAAAAATTTTTTTGTCTTTTATTTATTTTTGAGAGAGAGAGACAGTGCAAGCAGGGGAGGGTCAGAGAGAGAGGGAGACATAGAATCTGAAGCAGATTCCAGGCTCTGAGATAGCTGTCAGCACAGAGCCTGACGCGGGGCTTGAACCCACGAACTGTGAGATCATGACCTGAGCCAAACCTGGCCGCTTAACCGACTAAGCCACCCAGGCACCCCTAGGAGGTTATATTTTAAGTGTAAAATTTTCATGAAAAAATATATTGTTATAGAAAATTTAATGTGCTAAGTTATTATTGAATTCACTATCCTGTGTTAAAGTTGCCATAATGGGGGTGTGTGTGTGTTTGGAAAGCATTATATACAAATTTTAGCTTTCTTGATCAAGCTGTCTGATACAAATTATGACTCAAACAGATTCAAATACCAAATCAATGCTGATACATATTCTTCCAAAGCACTTTCTTTCCCTCTTTAATGCTCTCTCCCTGCCAGGCTACAATTAGCCAAATTCAATTATTTTAATCAGTATGTATTATATGGGGTAGATTATTAGAATTTGATGATGATCATCATCAATACCTCCTGTTAAACTGCACCCTCTTTGCCTTCCATAAAACTATTCTATTCTAGATCTCTCCCTATATTTTAGATCTTTTCCTTTACCATTTATCTACTTTTTCTCTTCTTTTGGATTTACACAGCACCATCAGCTTTTTGGCTGAGCTGGAGCTGCAATTTCAACTTTCTATTGATCTTGTTTACTTGCATATTTTTTTTATCACCTTTAACTTAATGTGTCCAAACTGATCAGACCACATTCTATTCCTCTCAGCCACCAACAAAACTACCCAGAAGCCAACCTGCTTTCTCCGTATATGTTATTGTGTGGTTCATCCCTCCAATTCAGCAGAAATAAGTCCACATTACAGAGTATATATAGGAATTGAGGAGTAATTCTATGAAAGGACACAGGAACAATTACAACAGTAAATTTTGGCCTGAGTTTGAAGAATAAGAAGGGCAGGGCAATCGGAACAGCAGACATATTATGGAATAGTGGTCAAAAGCACAGATACTGGAGCCAGATTGCCTAGATTCAAATATCAGCTACACTTCTCACTAGCTGAACAACATTGAAAAGTTTCTTAACCCTTTGTTGCCTCAATTTTGTCATCTGTGAAACAGTAATAATAATTCCTGTGAGGATTAAATGAGTTAAGACCAATAAAACTCTTAGATGAACACCTCCAAGCATATAGTAATTATTATCTACAGGCTGCCTTGCTTCTGATGCCCAAAGACTCAAATGGAAATGGGAAACAGGACGGCATGTTCCGAGCATTCACAACAAAGTGATAACTGAGTATTGACAGTGACTGAGGGGCAAGCAGCGGTCAGACAATAAAGTGCCCTAAGTGCATGTCGGGGCTTTGGCCTTAACGCACGGTGATGAAAATCATTCAGACATTTGTAAAAGAAGTGAAGCTGGAAGTGAAAATGCTAGAGAATATTTTGACTTAAAGGAAAAGGAAACATAAGGCAGAGACATCATTCAAGAAGCTCCTGGGGGAATAGAGGCAAGTAATGATGAGACACCATTCGCCTTGAGCACCTTTCTCATCTCACTCTCTCCCCACTGAAACCAAATGCAATCATCAGGATTCAGTGACACCTCCCTTGTTTCTTATCACCACAAAAGACATTTCTGTCCAATGCACTTCCATGGGATTTTTATGTATATGTCCAAACCCAAACACTTTTGAGAGTGAAGGAGGAGACTACTGAGAATTACGCAAAAGCAACAGGCATACACACAGACTCTTCCGGGCAAGCCAGGACATAGGATCACCTCCTCTATGCCATTTGTATGACACTTAAACTGCCAGGGTGCAGTGGTTTGGAGTGCGGGTTGCTTCCTTTGACCAGCCTCCGTCTCCACTTTTGCCACACCACATAGTGTCTGATAGGCAGAGATTGGTCTTAAACACCTTTTACTGTTTACAGTGCTTTGCATACAGAAGGTTTTCAGTAGGTATTTAGCAAATAAACAAATTAATCAATTTTTAGCATTACTCAAAATTGTTCTAGTTTCAAGAGTTATTTACCCCTTTACTTATATATTATGTTAGAGGGCTGTGATTATACATAAGATATATGAAGCAATAAAACATCATAAGAGTTATAAATAAATATCATCCTTGGTATGTTACAGAAATATTGGATATATATATATATATATAAAATATTTAAAAGGATGAGCATTATATCCATCCGTAAAAGCACATACATATCTATTACTTGTAAAGAAAAAGACATAGATACACGGGTAAATAGAGGTATAGCTATGTGTATACATAAATATATCCAGGGTATAAGAGTTCACAAATTGGGGGCGCCTGGGTGGCTCAGTCAGTCGAGAGTCAGGCTTCGGCTCAGGTCATGATCGCACGTTCGTGTGTTCGAGCCCCGCGTCGGGCTCTGTGCTGACGGCTCGGAGCCTGGAGCCTGCTTCCGATTCTGTGTCTCCCTCTCTCTCTGCCCCTCCCCGCTCATGCTCTGCCTCTCTCTGTCTCAAAAATGAAATTAAAAAAACACTAAAAAAAAAAAATTTTTTTTTAAAAGAGTTCATAAATTGATTTTTAACTCTTGAGAACTCAAGGGTTATATAATACTCACACTGTTCTTTGCTGTGGTGGAACTATTGAACTTGCCATTTAAAATTTATTCCTCTAAAAGGAATTAGGGCTTTTGGACCTTGTTTTCTCTTCAACATCACTTGGCCTGATTCTTAACTGCATTATTAATGCTTATCTTTCATCAAAGATGGTGAAGAAATGTCTTGTTCAGCATATTTCTTGCAGTCATGGAAAACACAGATTTCTAAAGGCAAAAAGATTGTGCCTTTGATCAACCTCAATTGTAAGTGCAGCCATTTGCCTGACCTTAGGGAAAAGTCTGTTGAGTTATACTGACTGATAACCTAAAATAGGTGCAATGCTAGAGCAAAATATAGTAACTACAAGATTATTATCATATAAATACCTAAGGAAATGGATAATAGGATTTATGGAGAATGGAGAAAGTACCTGGAAATATTTTTGTCAGAGACAAGGAAACTGAATAAAGGCATTCATTCAAACACAGTAGAGTTTGTCCTATTTGTCATAGGTTATGGTTTGCTAAAACAAAACTCAGTACACAGTTAATTGCATGAAATTTAGTATACCATCCAGGTATGTCTTACAACCTTATGACACTCCCTCTTTTCCACACCAAAAGCTAGGTATTGCCATGGAAAATCAATATAAGGATAACTTCAGTATGGTGGGGTCCAAGTCACTGAGCTTATCATGGAACCTCTCTTACCTTTCAATAATCTTAGACTGATTTTCATTCTTTCTTTCTTTTTTAAACTCCTCTAATTCTAGAAGCCTACCAGGGAAATAGCTAAAAATACAATTTTAAGCCTTACCTCAAATTAAGCCAAAATCTCTAGAAAAGGACTTGAAAGTGTCTGATGAGTTATGGTGTTAGAATGAGTTGGGAGAAAGCTATAATAAGCTCCTCAAGAGAGTCTCATGGGCAGTAAGCCTGTGAAATCCTGACTTATGTGTAGGTAGCATGGTAAGGTTCAAGGACTTCAGGATCTCATCATTAGTTAATGATAGTAGTTAATTAATAAAATAGTTAAAAGTCAGAACGTGCTGGCATCACCAAGTAGCACCCCCAAGTTAGAGTTTGATTCAGTATGATATTGTTAAGTGCCCAAATACTTCCCAGCACTCTGGGCTGAATAAACAGAACAAAATAGCTTAATCTTCAGCACATATGATAAGTTCTAGCATCAGACACAATCGGCTCACTCAGACCTTTATAAAAATTAGGAACGATCCCCTTTTTTCCTCTAGGGAAAACCACTCTGCACTGGGATAAAGGACTTGGCCATTGGGACATGGGCTGGATTTCAACTTATATCATTGTGCAGGACATTCTGAGCCACTGGTGGTCATTTATTGATATAAACTACCAATCTCAAGAGAGATCACATACTAAAGATTAACTTCTAGGTCAATGACCATTCTAATATTTCAAGGCTATGGAACCTTTTTTTCTAACCAAATAACATCTTATGATAAACATGAGAATCAAAAAGTTATCATAAGGAATGGGACCAGTACCTATGGGTCTTTACAAACTTCCTTGAAGTGTGATGTTGTTGTTGCAGTTGTTTTTTGAGTGAGCTGTAAAAATAACACCTGCCTTGGGGTGCCTGGGTGGCTCAGTTGGTTAAGCTTCCGCCTTTGGCTCAGGTCATGATCTCACAGTCCGTGGATTCGAGCTCCGCTTGGGACTCTGTGCTGACAGCTCAGAGCCTGGAGCCTGCTTCAGATTCTGTGTCTCCCTCTCTCTCTGACCCTCCCCTGCTCATACTCTGTCTTTCTCTCTCTCAAAATAAAATAAAGACATAAAAAATTTAAAAAATAATAACAAATGCCTTTTGTTTAAGAAAAAGAACTAATGGGTCACCTGGGTGGCTCATTTGATTGAGCATTTAACTTCTGATTTCAGCTCAGGTCATGATCGCATGACTGGTGGAATCGAGACCCGTTACAGGCTCTATCCTAAGAGCACAGAGCCTGCTTGGGATTCTCTCTCTCTCTCTCTCTCTGTTCTTCCCCTGTTTGCATGCATGTGTGTATATGCACACTCTCAAAATAAATCAATAAAGATTTTAAAAAAGAAGAGAAAAAGAACTAAAACATCCCAGAAAAATATGAAATCTGATTTTCCCACGCTCTTCTTTGAATAGTCTCTTGAGTAATGCTCCAAGCATTGTTTTATACATATGTAAACATATTCTTTATTTGTTATTATAAATAATATATTTTTCATGTTGTTCTGCAATTTGACCTTTCAATTAATGTATCTTGCATACATTTCCAATTATATATATATATAAATCTACCTCATTTTTTATAAATGGTGCATAATGTTCCATTCTATAGATTAATTAATGGTTCACTTCTTAATGCACATTTAGATTTTCCCAATTTTGCTTTATAGGTAACAAGGCTGTAATGAATATTTTTGTTTCTGGATTTTTGTGAAATCTATAATTCCCTCTGTTGGATAGGTTTCTAAATTGGATTTGGTAGGTCAAACATATTCACATTTTTTATGTTTCTATTTGACAGTTGGATTAGGTAGAAGTGCTTCTCCTTGAAGAGAGAGCCATCAAAGGACACTCTTTAATTTTTCATCTCCGAACATCTCTTATAGGACAAACAGTTCTACAACGAAGGGCTGAAACTATGCCCATCTCACATGGTATAGAATAGTGCTAGCACTGTACTTTTTTTTAAGTTGAGTAAATTAATAACCTATCAACTTAGATAGATATTGCAAACTGAAAACTCTTCTCACAGTATCTTGAAATTTAGGAATGCCAATAATACATTTTTTTCAGTGAACCCAACACAAAGCAGCATACATAACAACGTCATATTTCAGATGATGAGAGCCACATATCATCACATTATTATTCAAAGAAAATGCCTGCTTGGCAATGAAAATGAGGAGTTATGGCAAATGTTACTAGCCCATATGATGCTATTCAAATCTTGCGTGTCCTATGAATGACAAATAATGTAATTTAAATTAATTATCTATGAACATTTATACGTAAAGTAAGCTATATCATTCAAAAATACAGTTTTTCTTTTAAAATATTCAGAAGTATTGCAATACTTAATTCTGAAATAGAAATTATCTCCATTTTTCATGACAATAGCAAAGCATGTTTATTGTAACAAAATCAAGACTATAAAATTTACACAGTAGAAAATGAGAGGCCCAAAGACAAATACTGCTAAAACTTGGTTTATATTTTTTCATAAAATATTACTACATGTAACATTAGATCCAAACATTTACTTAATCTTTCAAACTTCCTAAGCTACTATTTGTCAATCACTTTTCCAGAAGACCAGATATACTGTTTCAATAAAATCTGTAACACCTTGAACTCATCATTTAACTGTCCTGGACACTGGATTTTCATTTACAAAATGAAGGGTTTGAAAAGACATGAATTTTCAATGTTCATTCTAGTTTCAAAACATTATTTTTTGGAGAATAAAACCAATTTCTAGCAGCATAAAACAATAAACTACCATAATTAACATTGTAAATCAAGTAAACCTCACATGAGTTTTCTAGGCTTTTAAGACAATATACAAAGGATTTTTCATAAGAAGGGATAAACGCTATCTACACATTGATTTTGGTACAATAACTGTTTGGGATAGAAAAAAATATAAAGTTTCATTACGGAAAGTCACCAGTTTTTAGGAACCCTTAAAAAGTGATTTTCTTTCTGCTTGGACGGCCGTATTTCATGAGGGAGCTCATGTCCCAGGCTCTAATGCAACTCTGAAACGGAATCTAACTCTGGATTTCCCTGCCAAATCTAGTCTCCTTGATATTGTCTGAATTGCAATTTGGAAACAATTATTGGGTTTTGGGGTCTGTTATATCAGGGTACACATCTTGAGAGAATCTTCTAAATCAATAATTTGGGGATCAACTTCTGTCTAGACTTCAGCTAATTTAGTCTCAGAAGTCATGAAGTTTTTTGGTCTTAAACTTCATTCTATCCACCGCACTATACAGAACTACAACGTCACCTATGTAGGAACTATGAGTTTCTAAAGTGTTCTGACTAACTATTGAAATACCACACGACCTTCCTGTGTTACAAAGGCCAATAATTATTATAGCATCTAGATTGTTCTCTGTATCCATTGTACTACCCTAATGATGAAGCAAGTTTGGTCAATAAATAATTTTAATATAATTTTTACAATTTTTTCTAAAGCAATGGTTTTGAAAGCATGGTCCCCAGACCAGTAGCATCAGCATCGCTTGAGAGTGTCTTAGAAATTCTTATTTTGGCCATGACCTAGGTAGCAATGTAGCAATCTGTGCGTTAATAAGCCTCCAGATAACCCTGATGTATGTTCAAGTTTAAGAACTTCTGCTAGTTTTATGCATGGGGCAACCATGTCCCCCAGTGGCCAAAAACCCACACACCATTTAAAATACATGTATATATTTAAAATACCTACCAAAGACAATTTTCACTATTTTCTTTTTTTTTTTAATTTTTTAATGTTTATTTGTTCTTGAGGGGGAGGGAGGGAGAGAGAGAGAGAGAGAGAGAATAGAGGGGGCAGAGACAAAGGGAGACACAGAATCTGAATCCAGGCTCTGAGCTGTCAGCACAAAACCCAATGTGGGGCTTAAATTCACAAACTGTGAGATCATGATCTGGGCTGAAGTTGGACGCTTAACCGACTGAGCCACCCAGATGCCCCTCACTATTTTCTAATGGGCTTGAAATTTAGTCTGAAAATTCATGTGTGTGTGCAAAAAGTTTGTATTTCTTTTTCTTCTTTCAAATCTAATAAAATCCAATGCTTAGCATCAGTCTCATTGGATTACCAGGAAATTCTCACTCAGTACTAATAATATTCTTCTCTCCTAGAACTTAACCAGAATCCAAGTGGCTCCTATGGTGTTCAGAAAATGAGGAGAAATTTCTTGACCCTCGGGTCCATGACAGCTTCTGATGACATCCTTATTGTCGAAACTACAGTGGATCCCTGAGGTCAGTGTTACAGAATCAGCTCTACTGGGCACACCACGCTACCATTTATCTCAGGTCTCAGGTCCCCCTGGAGGCACTGCCACAGATTGGGGTGGATACCTAAAATTACAGGACTCTATTGACTTTTGTCCTTGTCTGTTTCTGGAAAGTGCTTCTCCCTTTCTTGCCTCAGGAGCACTTTTCGGGTCCCTTCCACCCACCAAGAGGCCCAGGTCTTTTATAAAAGATCTTTTACTTTGCTGAAGTTCTGAAAGCCTTCTAAAGTGTTGTAAAGAAGAATTACTGAGATGATGAAATTGCTCTCTATGTGCTCTACCCATACACAGGCTACTGAGCATTTGATATGTGTCTTGTGCAACCGATGAATTTAATTTTAACTAATCATAATGTAAATTTAAACAGCCTCGTGGTTGGTGGCTACTTTGTTGGACAGTACAGTTCTACAGACTTTTGCTTCCACTCTGCTACAAAATACTAACGGCCTAGTCATCTACATAAATCAAAGAGAATGGAAATACGGAGAGTGATACAAAATAGCATTTCAAAAAAAGTTCTCTGGTGATGAGTATAGGAGTGTTCATTACATGGTTCAACTTTTTACACGTATGAAAATTCTCAAAATAAAAACTTGGGGAAAAACATAGGGCCACAAATTAAAGCTCAGTTATAAATGGCTTTATGAGCAGGGATCCTGCGTGTGATTCAGTTCAGGAAAGACGTAGGGCTGAGGAGCACCCTGAGTGAGAAACCAGGAGTTGGGTGTGAAGAGAAAACCTGGATACTTTGAGGTGAGGAAAAAAAAAAACCCTCAGCCGTCAGAGGGAAACGTAAGCTGTGTTTCCAGGCAGCACTCTGAATGGGAAAGGTGTCTTCCTAACGGAGACAGAGTCAGGTGACTTCTGGAGGGAAGGGAAAGCCATGTGCCTCAGGGTAGGTGACATTCTTATGAGCTCCTGGCCTAATTTCTTGTAGATAAAGAAGTCAAGCTGGAGGAATAAGGGTTATTTAGGGCAAGCACATGGTGATGACAAGCTGGGGGCAGCAATTCAGTGGAGCAGAGGTACCACACAGTGGCTATTAAAACAGATGCTGAAATGGATGCACAGGGAAGAGAGAGACTGATGGGAAAGGCAGGGAAAGGAAGGCCTGTGAGGAAAATTACATTAGACGTACTCAAAGACAATCACATTAGAGCAGGACATCCTTTATGACCTCATGCGACTGGGCATGAAACCACAGTTCCCTTGTTTATTTTTGCAGACTCAACATTTTACATTAGCATGCATTGCCTCTAAGGAATGTTGGTGACTACTTGGAAATAAACACTGCCATAAACTAAGTTGTCAAGAATCAGACACCTAGAACGCTAAGGCCTGATTTTTCTCAACTGGAGGATAAAAATTACAACAGACCTCTGGTTATCTCACATCCAGAAATAATAGTGTCTAGGAGGACAGCAGTGTGGATCTGATGTTAGGTAAAAATTTTTAGATATGAACTTGGACCCAAGTGAGTAAATTCTAGGCTGAGGTGATAGTTATCATTATTCTTTGTTTTTATTTTATCAACCAGATACAGATTCTTGAAAGGAGTAGAAAGAAAAATAGCATCTCGTGAAGATGTTCTGTATATGGTGGTTGTAAACATTTAAATAATTCATTAGTTCTATTTCAAAATACCAGACTCTTCTGAAAAATATTTTTCTGTATCTTCTCTCTCCTACTTTTGCATAGATGAAATGTCAAAATACAATCAAGAAAATCAAGAAAAAAAATAACTCTCCTGGTAAGTCTCCAGTCTCCATGATGATATTTGAGTAGAAACTGCCCCTATATCTGATAGGCGAGCAAGAAGCAAATTTTCTGTTATCAGGAAGTTTTTAGCCATCAGGTATCTGAGCTGCTTGGGTATTTTTAAAGAAAAACAAAGAATCAGTGGTCAAAAAGAAGTCAGTGGTAGAAATTGAGTAGGAATCATCTCTGGACTGTAGTAGCAAGTGATGTTAATTTCCCTTCATTCTTAATACATCAATCCCTAAAACTGGGAAGAAACCACTCAGTTTAGTTGCTTGTTTACCTGCATTCCCTGAAAGAGCTATCAAAACTGTCACGAATTGTAATTTATTCATTTACTTTTATGCATACCTATTCAATGTATGTCTACCTTTAATAGACTTTAAAGTATAGAAGGGTAGGAACAAGAATTTTGTTGTCATAGGCATTCATTCATGAATGAATGAATGACTAAATAACACATTTTTAGAAATTGGATCACTTCTTCAACTTTCTCCATTGTGTTGTTAAGCAAAAGAAATGTAAAAGTCATATGCCTAATAATCATTGTCTTCTCCCTAACTTATATGAATGTATTGTAGAATTTTAAATGAATGAGTTATGACAATCATATCATTTATGTCCTCATTATAGACTTTGATGTGGACTATGGCTTGCGGTATTTTCTGCTGCACACCAAGTGCAGAGCATGCTACATGCTTTGAAAATCAGACCAGTAGTTACAAGTTCTCCATCATCACATTTAGCGTGAGTATGAATGTTAGAAACAAAGAAATAATAATAATCCTCATGAAACCAATATATGCCTTATTGAATGGAGCACTCATAAAAAGGAAACCAATGAAAAGTATTACCTGGCCTTGAAGTCTGGGAAAGTAACCCCATTTTTCCTTTTAGATTGTCATTAGCTAACCTACTAGCATGGTAAAAAGCAAACATCCATTGCCTCTTCAACACATTTAAAATTTGGTAAGGGCAATTTCCAAGCTTATCAACTAAAATAAAATAATTATCAGTTAGATGGAAATTTGGAATCCATGTAAAAATATTCTAAAAAGAACATTTAAACCTCAAATCTTTACCACTGTTTTTAAAGTATCTTTAAGTAGAAATAGGAAATCTCTTAATCCATTTACATTTCAATTTAATTCTCTGACCTGAAGAAATCTATGAGCAGCTGACAGAATGGCAGATGGGCACAAACATTTAAAAATGCATAGATTTTTTTTTTTTTTTTAATAAGCTGTATACCCAGTGCGGGGCTTGAACTCAAGACTCCAATACCGAGAATCACAGCCGGGTGCTCCATGCACAGGAATTCATCTTGGCAGGTTAAAATAAGCAGTATCATTAAAATAAAATATTTTAAAGTTCCTATCATTATCAGAGCCGGTTAAAAAAAAAAGGATTAATTTAATTTGCATTTTAACAACAAAGGATTTGCACCAATGCCTGTAAAGGTGAGCTTTCGGTTAAGAACCGTGACTTTTCTGCGCCACCTTGCGGCAATAATACATTTACTACAAGTAAAAGTTAAAGGTTTTTCTTTGCGTTGGTCTGGCCTTCAAAGAGCCGCATTGCGGGAACCGGCCTCTACACAAACGTGCAGAAAATGGTGTTTTCCTTTGTAACCAGTGATGGGTAACAGACTGCTCTTTTTCTTACTTCCTCCTACATTTCCTTTATTCGGTCATTCCAAATCCACCGCCCTCCTAGGGCATTTCTCCGACCTGACCCCTTCGCCATCCGGTCACGCCGCACCACCCGGTGCCGCCCCCTTCCCCATCCCCCACCCCATCCCCATCCCCCACCCCATCCCCCACCCCATCCCCATCCCCCACCCCATCCCCCACCCCATCCCCATCCCCATCCCGGGTCTTCTTCACAGCACCTCCTCCCCGCGGCACCTCCTCCTCGCAAATCCCGGCGTTGAGAGCCCGCCCCCTGCTGCCGGCAGCCAATGGCAGTGCGGCCCCGCCCCGCCCCTCCCACCGCGTCCCGGAGCGCGGGTGGGGTTGGGCCTGGGCTGCGGAACTCTGAGCCCCGGGCTCCTCCGCTGGGCTGCGGCGGGCGCGTCCTGGAGACTCGCGGCCCCTCCGGCTGAGAGCCATGGATTCGCAGGGGCTGAAGGTGAGCGGCCGGAGCCTGGACGCCGGCTGCCTCTGCGGGCGGCCTGGGGCCGAGAGCGGGCGTGGGGAGGAGCGGATTTAGCGAGGGGGTCGTTTTCCTGCTGTACCTCTGCTGCCCGGGCCCGCCGGGCGCCCCAGCTGGGCAGTGCTGGCCTGTAGCTGTCCCACCTGGGCCACCTCCATGGGCCCTGCCTTGGAATCTTGAGGTCCGGGTTAGCCACGCTGCTAACGAATTGCCGTTAGTGTGCTTGTCCCACCCTGTTTAGGGTGTTTACTTCTACTTTGTATCCCGTTTGTTGGGGAAGCTTGATCAACGAATAACACCTACTGCGCCTACCGGTGCGATTTTTAAGGACTTAATTAAGCAAACTCGCGTCACTAAACCGATTGGACAGAACAGGAACACGGGAAGATTATATGAAACCAAAGTCCTGGGCTTGAAAATGGAGGAGTCTTTATTTTGGGTGATGGTCTTCTTTATCACGGATTCATCTATAAAACAAATATTTTGTGACGGTCCAGTGAAGAAATGGTCTAAAAACAGGGACATGAGGCTTGAGAATTAAGTTTCTTTGTAGGATGATGATCTCCCATTTGTTCACGGAGTTCACTGGTTCAGCACATGTTGATGGAGGGCTCACTGTGTGTCCACTGGAGGCTGGAGATAGTGATGAGCAGACCTGAACAGTCCCTGCTTTCACAGATTTTAGTCTAATGCTGGACAGAAACCTTAAATTAATTCAACAATTATTTATTGAGTGCCCCCTATGTTGCTGGCACTAATCTAAGCCCTGACAATAAAAGGCCTGCAATGTTTAAGAAAAACTCTCTCAGTCTTGGAGCTTATATTTGAGTAGGGGAGTCAGACAGTAAGTAGTATGTTAGGTGGTGAAAAGTGGACGATAGGGCAGTGATAGGGAGTTCTGGAGGGTCTTTTGCTCATTTGCTTGAGTTGCATTATTTTCCGAAGGCTTCCCCCATCTCCTTAATTTATTTTTTTCACAACTTTAATTTGTCCTTTGCACTATGAACTAAATGAACTTTTCAATAAAAACACTTTGATGCCTAACACTGTTAGGTGGCTCTTCATCAGTTAGACGAGAGGAGCAAACCCAAGTCCTTAATATGAGGCCCTGCTAGACCCTACCTTTCTCTCCAACCTCCTCATCCTATAATCTGCATCTTAACGTAAGACTCTAAAACAGAGAACGGCAAACTTTCCCTCTAAAGGGTCAAGTAGTATGTATCTTGGGCTTTACAGGCCAGAGGGTTCCTGGCATCTAATCTGCCATTGCAGCTTGAAAGCGACCATAGGCAGTAGTTAAAAGAGCATGGCTCTGTTCCAGTAAAACTTGATGGGCCCTAAAGTTTTGAATATCTTAAGAATATTCACTTATGAATATTTTCTTATTTTGTTCCCCCCCCAACCATTTGAAAATGTATAAGCCATTCTTAGTTTGCTTACCATACCAAAAACAAAACAAGACAAAGGCAGCAGGCCACAGTTTGTCAATCTCTGCTATATAGAGTGACTTCCGGTCCTCTCCATCCCCTCCCCAACCTTGTGTATCACTGCCCGTCTTTTATCTCTGTTGTTGTAGTTCTCTGCCTGGCCAACGCCTCTACCCTCCTCAAGGATCCTGAAGGGGAAGTAAGGAGAGTGTGTGTATGTGGAGGGAGTGAGGTGTTCACGATTCAGAAGAGAGTTCTAAAGTGCACCCGGAGAATCTTTCCCTTAATTTTATTCTTCCGTCATCCCACGCCCCGGCCTCATTTTTCTACAGCGCTAATGCAGTTTATGAGTTCTTTTCTTGCTTGTATTTACTGCGTTGTATTTGTTATTCTTTAGATTCTAGTCTCAGGTTAAACTTTTAAGCCTTTCTGGATCAAGAACCATATCATATTCATCTTTATATTGACAGTATTAGCCCAATGCCTGGGACTAGTAGACAGTCAGTAGACATTTGTTGGTCTGAACAAACCAAAGAGAGGTAATAGGTATGAGAGCAGGAAGTAGACTAGAGAAACAGAAGAGCCTACTGACTGGTTAGAATTAGGAGACAGGGCACACTGGAAGGGAGGATGCCATGACTTGATTTCTGGCTTGGGTAGCAAGGAAATGGAAAAATGAATCTGGTGCACAGATGAGAGGTCTTGGCTGGACGCCATGTTTTTAATTTCATCAATGTATGGCGCTCAGAGGAACTTATTTTTTTCAGAATAGGAGTTTTACAGTATGATACTGTAATTAATCCTCACAATGGTCTATAAATGACTAATGGCATTTTACAAATGAGCAAACAAACTAAGGTGCTGTAAGATGGACCAGAAATTTAAAACCAGGTCTTTTCACCTTAAATCCATGTACTTTTTATGATACCTTCCAGGAAAATTATAGATGCTTAGTGATATTAAATGTTGAATAGAAGTCAAGAAAGATGGTATTAACAGTGTCCTTGGTTGATGCTAACTAAAAGGTCATTGCAATCTTAGGGAAAGGCACTGGAGAAAAAGTGCTGTGGGGGTAACTAACTAGATAGCAGTAACCAATAGGAGGAAGCAGAGTAAAAGTTACAAGGGAATGTTTGCCTAACTGGTCTAGAGAAGCATGTGGACTTCAGAAACAACACACTGTAAAAAGAGCAGTCTAGGGACACTTGGTGGCTTAATCAGGTATGCGTTTGACTTCAGCTCACATGATCTCCCGGTTCATGGGTTCGAGCCCTGCGTGGGACTCTGTGCTGACAGCTCAGAGCCTGGAGCCTGCTTCAGATTCCTTGTCTCTCTCTCTCTCTGCCCCTCCCTCACTCATGCTGTCTCTCTCTTAAAAAAAATAAATAAATAAAAATTTTTAAAACAGTCTAGACACTCATATTTCACTCTTGTCAATCACTGCTTCGTCTATAGTTCTCCCTCCTGCTCTATGGGCTTCAGAGTCAGAGTAGGTGAGTGGTGGTCGGGGTGGTCCACATTGGTTTATGGAGGTGAATCAGGTCCATCACTGAAATAGTGAACTTGGCTTCCTTCTTTGATTAGGTTAGCAATTAAGTCTTGGATATGATCCTGAGAGAAAGGTGTAAAGCAGAGACCCAATTAATCAGAACTTAGTATCTCCTGATCGTAGTTTTCTGCCAAGTAAATCTAAATATAATTTTGAAAAAAGCTTAAAGGTAGTAATTTCCATTAAGAACAGTTTAGATCATTTGTTCTTACAGTTATTTGTTGTAGAACTCAGAAAAAAAAGACAGCATTTGACAATGAATTGCTGAATTCAATTTGTTATTACTTTGTGATGCTCTAAAAACAAAATAGAAGCAAGATTTTTTTTAAAAAAGAACCCAATGATCTGGCAGTGGGAGGCTCTTATTAGTCCGGGGTTTTTTTTTTTTTTTAATCTCTTTTACCATTTTCTTTTTTTATGTTTTATTGTTTTCAGTTTATTTTGAGAGAGGGACAGAACACACCCCCTCCACACACAAGTGCACACATGCAAGTGGGGGAAGAGTAGAGAGAGAGAGAGAGAGAGAATTGTAAGCTGGCTACCCACTGTCAACAGTGCAGAGCCCTATATGGGACTCAAACTCACAAACCATGAGATCATGACCCCAGCCCAAATCAGGAGTTTGACGCTAAACCAACTGAGCCACCCAGGCATCCCTGTTCTTCCATTTTCTAAAACCTTTAAGAAAATTCAGAGAAAGAAAAGAGGCAAAAGTAGCCTAATTTCAGTGTTGTTAACTAATAATTTAGGGGAAAAAATTGAAATTATTAGAAAATACTGAGTTTTTCAAAAATGTTGTTGTGTTCATTGTGTTTTGCATTCCTTACTGTTAAGTGCTAGCCTGTAAATATTTTCAGGAACTTGGAAGGAAAAAAGAACCACGTTATCTAATTTTCGATTATTCAAAAATTTAGATTAATATCTGCTTCTTAAGGTATTTCAGGACACCAAAATCTCTTTTAACATTTAGTCCCTGTTTCCTTTTAGACTTTGATTAATTACTATTGCCAGGAGAAGTATTTCCATCATGTGTTACTTATTGCCAGGGAAGGAATGAAGAGGTATGGCAATGACCCGGTCTTCAGGTTCTATCATGCCTATGGTACATTAATGGAAGGTATGTGTTGATTATTAAACGTGTTCCATAAGTTTTAAATTCTTGTTTTGTACTATGAACTATTTTTCACATTATAATTTTGATTTTCAGGTAGAACTCAAGAAGCTCTTCGAGAATTTGAGGCTACTAAAAATAAACAAGATGTATCACTTTGTTCTTTAATTGCCCTGATATATGCCCACAAAATTAGTCCAAATCCAGGTATAGTATTTAAATAAAATGCTTAGTACAGTTTTTTCTACTCAATTCTATTTTTTTCATTTACCATAGCAATTAGTCTGATAATCTATATTATAATTTTCTATTTTACATATTTGTTTTATGTTCCTGACAAGGTCATAGATTTATCAAGCACAAGAAATACATGTCATTTATCACTTTTGTATT
>NC_043702.1:63616488-63617579 GCF_006229205.1 Suricata suricatta
ATTTCTGTATGTTGATTTTGTACCCTGCGACTTTGCTGAATTCTTGGATCAATTCTAGTAGGCTTCTGGTAGAGTTTGTTGGGTTTTCCATGTAGAATATCATGTCATCTGTGAAAAGTGAAAGTTTGACTTCATCTTTGCCAATTCTGGTGCCTTTTATTTCCTTTTGTTGTCTGATTGCTGATGCTAGGACTTCTAGCATGTGTTAAACAGCAGTGGTGAGAGTGGACATCCATGTCATGTTTCTGATCTCAGGGAGAAAGCTCTCAGTTTTTCCCCATTGAGGATGATATTAGCTGTGGGCTTTTCATAAATGGCTTTTATGATATTTAAGTAATTTCTTTCTATCGCAACTTTCTCAAGAGTTTTTATTAAGAAAGGATGCTGTATTTTGTCAAATGCTTTTTCTGCATCTATCAAAGGATCATATGGTTTTTATCTTTTCATTTGTTAACATGGTGTATCATATTGATGGATTTGCAAATATTGAACCCGCCCTGTAACCCAGGAATGAATTCCACTTGGTCATGGTGGATGATTCATTTTATATGCTGTTGAATTCGATTTGCTAGTATCCTGTTGAATATTTTTGCATCTGTTTTCATCAAGGATATTGGCCTGTAGTTCTCTTTTTTTGTTGAGTCTCTATCTGGTTTGGGAATCAAAGTGATGCTTGCTTCATAGAAGGAGTCTGGAAGTTTTCCTTCTACTTCTATTTTTTGGAATAGCTTGAGAAGAATGGGTATTAGCTCTGCTTTAAATGTCTGGTAGAATTCCTCAGGGAAGCCATGTGGTCCAGGGCTCTTATTCGTTGGGAGATTTTTGATAACTGATTCTATTTCTTCATTGGTTATGGGTCTATTCAGATTTTCTATCTTTTCCCATTTGAATGTTGGTAGTGCATGTGTGTTTAGGAATTTGTCCATTTCTTCTAGGTTGTCCAGTTTGTTGGCATATAATTTTTCATTCCCTGATGATTGCTTGTATTTCTGAGGGATTAGTTCTAATAAATCCATTTTCATTCGTGATTTTGTCTATTTGGGTGTTCTCTCTTTTCTTTCTGAGAAGCCTGGCTAAAGGTTTATCAATTT
>NC_043702.1:63617679-63681447 GCF_006229205.1 Suricata suricatta
GTGCTGATGTAAGCTCTGATTATAAAAGGACTGTGGTCCATTAAAACCTGAGCTGATATCTGGTAAGAGCCGGCTTTGTGCAGATGGTGTCACAGGTAACCGGTGCCCCACTTCAGACTTGGTGGATATCTGGGCAGGAAAGTAAAAATCCTGCCCCTGCCCTGGTGAGTTCTGTTTCCACAGAGTTCTGTCTCTATATCCTGGCTACTTAGTGAAAACTTCTGTAGGTGTTCAAGTGGGTGTGTTGGAGGGGCTTCTTGCCAAGCAATCTGTAGCCTTCCAGAAACAATTTTGTTTCACGAACTCATGAAGTCGTACCTTGGTGGTCCCACATTTAAGTTTACGTTGGTATCGTTAGAGATGAAAGGAAAAGTCATAATACCTTTCTTTGGGTAGCCATTTCCAGAAAGTTAGTCGGTTAGAATCATAGCCTTCAATTTTGACGTTTCGTCTTTCTTGTTGTGTAGTTGATCCACATTCAGATTCAGTTCAGGGTTTGTATTGAATTGATATTTGTGACCTAGGCACGCATGTAATAGATTTAGTGGTTAGAGTTATTACAGACAGACTCTCTTTTTAAGGGAGCTGCCATGCATCAGTGTTAAACTATGTAAGTAATGGTAATTGTACTACCTTTCATTGACCTATGAGAGCAGCCAGGAATGTTTACATATTTTAGAATTGGATTAGGGAGTTGGGTCATTTGAGTACTAATCCTGGATTTGCCCATAATAATTTCAGAATCATTACTAATTTCTTCAAGTCCTATTGTTAAAATAAATTTGCATATTTAGCCTTAATATCTTGAGAATGACATAAACTATACAACTATAGTATGCATTCCAGTGGTCATTAACCACATGTGGCTGTTTGAGCTCTGGAATGTATCTAGTTTGAGAACCCACATTTTAAATTAACTTTAATTCTAATTAATTTTATTTTATTTATTTTTATTTATTTATTTTTTAAATGTTTTATTTATTCCTGAGAGAGAGAGACAGCATGAGCAGGGGAGGGTCAGAAAGAGAGGGAAACACAGAATCTGAAGGAGTCTCCAGGCTCTGAGCTAGCTGTCAGCACAGAGCTCTATAGGAGCTCGAATCCACAAACTGTGAGACTGTGACCTGATGCCTAACTGACTGAGCCACCCAGGTGCCCCTCTAATTACTTTTAAATTTAAAACTGAATCTTGATTCAATTATTAGAAAAGTAATGTTTGGAACAATGAATATATGAATCTACTGTTTTCGTATATAAATTTTCAGGAATCAAAGTATATATCAGGTGTTTTTGAATAAAATTTAGCATTATAACTGAGATGTACTTTGTATAAAATACACATCAGATTTTTAAAATTTAATAAGAAAAAAGTATCTCAATTTTCATGTCAGTTGTGCATTGGAATGATAACATGGATAAATTAGGTTAAATAAAATACATTAATAAAATCAATTATACTTGTTTTTTTACTTTCTTGATGTGGCTACTAGGAAATTTCAAATTACGTAGGTGACTTATATTTTATTTCTGTTAGACAGTGGTGCTATAGAGAGAACTATATTCTGTGCTTTGTTAATCATCTGACCTATTATGAACACTTGATCTTGAATTGAATTTTTATTTAATGTCTTTTTTCCCTCCTAGATAAAGAAGCCATTCTGGAATCAGATGCCAAAGTGAAGGAGCAGCGTAAAGGAGCAGGGCCGAAAGCTTTGTACCACGCAGGCTTATTTTTATGGCATATTGGTCGTCATGATAAGGCGAGAGAATATATTGACAGAATGATCAAAATGTCAAATGGCAGTAAAGAGGTAGCTCATCATCTTATTTTGAAATAGATGCAATAGAGGAAGCTTATATATTCAGTGGTAGTCTTTGTTCTACTCGATTCTCAATTTATAAAAAACAGCTTTATTTTAATATTTTATTATTTTGTAAAATTGCGGTTGTCTAAGATTGGTTTTTTTAGGCTGTTAATTAACCCTTGAAAAGATCCCTCTCTGGTTCTTTCCCTTCCTTCCTTCCTTCTCTCTGTCCTTCTCTCTGACTCTCCGTATTGAACTGCTCTAGATACGAGACACTTGTTTGCACTGCTAATAATACAAAGATCAGGAACACATAACTTTACTTACACGGATGGGTCAGTCTAGTAGTGTCATAGAGCACATACCCAGCTAGTACCGTGAGAACATTCATAAATGGTATGAGAGACGTGAGGTTTAAAGTATTCAGGAAAACAGTAATTAACAGTTCTTGCTCACTTACGTTGTGCTAGGCACTATTTTAAGTACTTAAGGAGAAATCGCATCTATAAATGTTAGGAGAATGAGGAAGAGTTTCATGAAGGAGGTAGCATTTGAGATAAAACCTGAAAGATGGGTACAGCTTCCACATGCAAAGATGACAGAAAAAGGAAGCAAATACCCCCAAGGTGGGAAATAATAAATGGAAATGAGAAAAACAAGGAGACATGTTGGTTCTGTGTACAGTAAGAAGCTCACTTTTGACGGAAACACTGGGCATATAGGTAAAGACAATGGAAGAAAAGCTTAAGACAAGTAGGTTGGGACACCTTGAAGGGCCTTGACAGCTTGCTACAAGTATTTCTATGTAGTTTAACAGGCATGAAGAGGTCATTGAGGTTTTTAATTGTGGCATTGGTATTATTAGAGTGAAAACTCTGAAGACTATTTTAAGTATGGTTTATAGGATGAACTGGCCTGAGGAGAAACTAGAATGCTGCCCCAAAATGGTAGTCAATACTTCCAACAAAAGGTTTTGAGGGCCTAAACTAAAATATTATACCAAGATATAAGCGCTAAATATGCAAATTTTTAACAACAGGATTTGAAAAAATTATCAATGACTCTAAAATTATTAGGGGCAAGATTTTGAGGTGTTAGATATTAAGGATGTCTCTCTGAGGTCTTAAGTCTGGAAAGTTCAGATTTCAGTTAACATGAACAGAGAATTTGTTGGGATGAGAAGGTAATCTTGGAGTGGGTAATGCATTGGGTTCCAGACATACTATATTTCCACATCTGGTAGAACAGTGAGACCGAGAAGGTAGATGAGCTCTTAGGAAAAGAAAGGTTTAGAAAGAGGTACTAAACTAGAAATAAAGGTTGAGAATCATCCACACAGAAATAATAGTTGAAATAATTCAAATAGAGACATTGATCTAGTGACTAGAAATAGCATTTAGTATTCATATCTTTCTTTTCAGGTGAAATACGGGAAAGTAAATATAATCTTAAGGATTTATAAGTTTACAAATTAATCTAGAAAATTTTTTTTAAAGATTTTATTTTTAAGTAATCTCTACACCCAAAGTGTGGTTCGAACACAACCCCAAGATCAAGAGTCACATGCTTTTCCAACCAAACCAGCCAGGTGCCCCTAGAAATTTTTTGATACAAAAACAGATTTCACAACTTTTGATTTTGAAAAGAAAAGTAACCTGTAGCCATCTTCTTTCTAATTCTGTAAACCTTATAACCCAATGAATTACTAACAATCCTGAAAGGAAGCATCTGTGACTTTTCAGTCTTTAATTTCTGAGGCCATTTATCCTTTCATTTGAAATTCATTGGACTAATCACAGAGATTAAGGTAATTGCCAGCTTATCTTAACTTTTAATATATATAAGGCAAGACACTTATGTTTTTTCATCTTAGTTCACTCGGTCTGCCCAAAAAAGAGGTAACAAATTCTTGTTTATGTATTGAATTACATGTTTAACAATTTTTGATAATAATTTACTAGCAAAGTCCCAGATAAGACTACTGGTTATTTAGTATTAATGGAATATTTGACAAGTTTGTCAATATTGGACACATCATAATCTTAAAATACTTAACAGTCCCCAAAACTCTAGGCTGGAAACGATTTGAACCAGTTTTATTGAACACTGTTTCATTGTTAATAACATTTTTTGACACAGTGATTGTTGTTACTAATTACAAAAAAGGACATTAGTTTTACCTCTTCAATCAACATTTCTTTTGTTTCCAATAAAATGTATGATTAGAATTTTTTCATTCTGCAGGGACAGGTTTTGAAAGCATGGCTTGATATCACAAGAGGAAAAGAACCTTATACTAAAAAAGCACTAAGATCTTTTGAAGAGGGATTACAAGATGGAAATGATATTTTTGCCCTGATGGGTAAGGTGAGTTGGAGTTAGGGTAAATAAATCATATTTTAAAATTTAGTCATAATATATGTATTTGAAACCCAACATAACTAAGTAGCTCAAAAAAGATAATAATTGTCATGTTACTTTAGGCCTCTATGAGGGACTTGCATTTTATTTGTATAGGACAATGAACTACAAACTAGAGAAATGTTTTTCCTTACCAAATTCCTGAATCCTGACTGGTTTTCATTGTTTTGGTGGTGGCGGTCATTGTTCCGGTGGTTCCTATTTTGCTTATTTACCAAACATTTATAGTTTGTCTAATATGTGCAAGGCATCACTGTAGATTCTAGGGAGACCCTGAGCAAAATAAAACCTCTTGCTTTTATTGAGCTTTTACTCTCTTGCTGGAGACAGACAGTAAACAAAATAAGTAATTAAATTACATAGTGTATTGGAAGGTGATAAGTGCAATGGAAAAATAAGTAAATCAGATAAAGGGAGAGAAGGATAGCTGGCGTATGAACCTATAGTTTTAGATGATGTGGTCAGAGAAATGACATTTGAGCAAAGATCTAGAGGAGGTGAGAATTACAGCTCTGTGGCAGCTGGGAGGAAGCATTACAAATAGAGGAGGTAAGTTGAGGGGCGCCTGGGTGGCTCAGTCAGTTGAGCATTTGACTTTGGCTCAATTCATGATCTCACAGTTCAGGGTTTGAGCCTGGTATCGGGTTCTGTGCTGACAGCTCAGAGCCTGGAGCCTGTTTCGGATTCTGTGTCTCCCTCTTGTTCTGCCCCTTCCCTGCTTGTGCTCTGTCTCTCTCTGTCTCAAAAATAAATTAAATTAAAATAGAAGAGATAAGTTGAGATCCATTAAGGCATGTTTAGGGCATTGCTGGGAGGCCAGGAGATGAAAGTAGAATGAGCTAAGTGGAGGGTAGAAGTGGAGGCTGGAAAGGGGTTGGTGGACATGGAGGAGGGCACTTGTGGGGAAGAGCACTGGGTGTTGTATGGAAACCAACTTGACAATAAACTATTTTTAAAAAAATGGAGGCTAGAGGAAAAGATGATGAGTGTGAAGAGAGGTGGGTATGAGAGCGATGAGGAGAGCCATGGCTGATTGTGTAAAGCCTTTGGCTTTTACTTTGAACCATATAGGTGGGCAGCCAATGATACGAGAAACAACATGACCAGACTTACATTGTGAGGGATGAGTCATTAGAAATCATGGGTGGGTAGAAATATATAGTTTGGGTCCTTCTATTCCGTTGATGCTTTCTGAATGTCTTAAAATATTTGAAATTTTTCATTCAGCAAAAGGAAATTACATTTTCTGTTAGGAAAACAGCCCGTTAGATAAGCAGTAATTTGCGGGGTGTGAAAAAGAAGAGAGGATTATTAGTGTCTTGGCTGTAGTTAATATCCCCTCATGGCTCTTGTCAGTTTCTGTGGCTAGTGAGCTTGTTTCCAGTTATGTAGCTCTGCTACAGCTAGTATTCATGCTGACTGCACTCAAGTTTTACTTAATGACAGTCTTAGAAGAATTGAGCGTTTATCAACCTATTGAAAGTTTTTCTTGATCATTTCAACTCCACCCTGTTCTTAAAGAAAAGCTGTTTGAAGGGCATCAGGGTAGCTCAGTTGGTTAAACATCTGACTCTTGATTTCAGTTAAGGTCATGATCTGACGGTACTGAGATGGAGCCCCTTGTTGTGCTCTGTGCTGGGCATGCAGCCTGTTTGAGATTCTCTCTTCGTCTACCCCTTCCCTGCTTGCACTCATGCTCTCTCGCTTGCTCTCTCAAAAAACAAACAAACAAAAAAATACTAGTTGATAATCTGCTACGGTCTAGGGCTATTTCAGGTGTTAATATAAACAGTTTAGGAGAGATTTACCTTTTTCCTCCAGTGCTTAAGATTTGTTAAATTCTTTTTTTGCTACAACCCATTCCAATTATGTTTTTTTTTTCAGTTAATTCAATAGAGGATGTTTGCATTAGCCTAATTCCAACTAGGAATGATATGAACCAAATACACAGCAAATTTAGTTTCATTTGATATGTTATGTGGCATCATGTGGGAGGTGATGGTCTAAGGAAGTAATAGATGTGGTTCTTTAATGTGATTTTTTTTATATTACTCTCTATTTAGGCAGATTCCATGGGTATACATAATTTGAAAATATTCTCTGCATTAATCTTCATTATTGTCAGCTATTCAGAAATTTTAATAATTTATTTTGACATAGTAGCATGTTCAGATGGTTCTCAGACTTGAATTATATGGAAATCATATGGGGCTATAGATGAGAATATAATCTCAAACCGATTTCAGGATTTAATTGTAATTCTACTGTACCCCTGTTGAGACTGGATACTCATTTTGAACTGAGATATCCTAGGACTAAATTTATTCTTAAAGAAGAGCCAGTAACAAATTTTTAAAAATCTGATATGTGATAAATATGCCTAATGTCTGCTCTTAAAGTGCTAATTCTATAGCTTTATTTTTTCTGTGAAAGTAATACATGGATACTGTACGGAATGCAGTTAATATCAGAACTAAGAATAGATATCACCATTGAAGATAACCAGTTAAACTATTATATTACAAATGACATCTCTTTATGTCATTAAACATAGATCTATAAATCTACATAATGACTTAAAAATTTTTTTTTCATGTTTACTTACTTTTAAGAGACAGAGACAGAGCATGAGTGAGGGAGGAGCAGAGAGGGAGGGAGACACAGACTGAAGCAGGCTCCAGGCTCTGAGCGGTCAGCACAGAGCCTGATGCAGGGCTCCAACTCACGAACTGCGAGATCATGACCTGAGCCAAAGTCAGCTGTTTAACCTACTGAGCCACCCAAGTACCCCTACATAATGACTTTTAATGGCCACCTAAAATTTGATTAAATAGCTATGCTATAGTTTAATCCTGAATGGACATTTTAGATTATTTTTTTCTACTATATCTACTATATATTTTTTCCTGTGGTCTTATTCAATTATTTCATTAAGATACATTCCAGAAGTGAAAATGTTAACATAGAGGGAGTTGTTTGAACTTTAATTTGCTTATTTCTTAAAGTCTTATCTTCTTTAACATGAAAGTTACTTATTTGTTGTTTCTTATTTTTTTAGGTTTGTTTATTTATTTTGAGAGAATGCATGTGAGCAGGGGAAGGGGAGAGAGAGAGGGAGCGAGAGGATCCCAAACAGCTGCTCTGCTGTCAGCGCAGAGCCTGATGTGGGGCTCAGTCTCACAATCGTGATATCATGACTTAAGCCAATATGAAGTCAGATGCCTAACCAATAAGCCACCCAGGTGCCCCAATTCACTTTTTTTTAAGATTTTATTTTTACGTAATCTCTACAGCTGGTGTCTGACTTGAACTTACAACACTGAGATCAAGAGTCGCATGTTCTATGGACTGAGCCAGCCAGGTGTCCCGGCCCGAAAGTAGTTGTTTTTAAAAAAGATACAAAATCTCTTCATCTTATTTTATTTATTAAAAAAAAATTTTTTTTAATGTTTATTCATTTTTGAGAGAGATAGGGAGAGAGACAGAGCATGAGCAGGGGAGGGGCTGAGAGAGAGGGACACACACAATCTGAAGCAGACTCCAGGCTCTGAGCTGTCAGCACAGAGCCCGCCACTGGGCTCCAACACATGAACCTTGAGACCATGACCTAAAGGGAAGTCAGACACCCAACTGACTGAGCCACCCAGGGGCCCCTGGAATCTCTTCATCTTAGATGCTATTTGCAAATATCTTGGAAATATTTTATTCTAAAAGATAATTTTTCTGTTCTAGTTATTTAAAAGTAGATTTTATAACACAGCCAATTACATACAGTATGTTTATTGATCTGCGATATTTTAAAATTTTTGTTTTGTTAAAAACTTATTTTGGATTACTCATTATAAAAGTGATAACTGAATAGAAAACAAAACAAAGAAACAAATAAAAACATAGAAAATGTTAAATGCTAGTATCCTACCTCTTCAGGATAACTGTTGTGAGAACCTCTGTATATATGATCACACTTTTGATACCACTTTTTTTCCTCCTGTTAGGCACAATGCCTTGAGATGCGCCAGAATTATTCAGGTGCTCTGGACACTGTGAACCAGATAATAGTGAACTTTCCGAGTTTCCTTCCTGCTTTTATAAAGAAAATGAAACTACAACTTGCCTTACAGGATTGGGACCAGACTATTGAAACAGCACAGAGGTTAAGTAAAAAAGGATAATACAAGAACCTTTGGATCTGGTTATAATTTCAAGAAAAAAACATCTGTATTCTTTTATCATAAGACTTTTTATTTTTATTTAAGTTTTGTTTACTTATTTTGAGAAAAGGAGAGAGAGAGCATGAGCAGGGGAGGGGCAGAGAGAGAGGGAGAAAAGATTCACACTGTCAGCAGAGCCTGACTTGGGGCTCGATCCCATGAACTGCAAGATCATGACCTGAGCCAAAATCAAGAATCAGAGTCTTAACCAGCTGAGCGTCCCAGGTACCCCTATCATAAGATTTTTACATTTTGACTCTTTTTAAACAACATAGAATTGAAAGAGAACTTAACATTGAACTTTTTAACAACTGAATTTATTGACTTATATAAATATTGGAATAGCTGTTCTAAGACAGATACTCTTTTATGCAAAAATCTCTGCCCTTGTGAAACTTTTATTCAAATGAGAGGAACCGTGTAATAAGCAGAACAAGTAAAAGATTACATAGTATGTCAGAAAGTTTTAAGTGCTGTGGAAAACACATAAAGCTGGAGAGTGAAATAAGGAGTGGGAGGAATGATTCCATTTCATGAGATGGACCAAGACGGCCTCACTGAACAGATGACTCCTGAGCAGGGAGAGCAAGCCATCCAGACATCTGGGAGAAGACGTTGCAGACAGTAGGAAAAGCAAGTGCGAAGACCTTGGGGTAGGAGTGTGTGTCATATTTTTAAGGAGAAGGAAGCAGGGTAAAATGAGTAGACAGTGAAGTCAGAGCAGAAGGGTAGGAGAGAGCAGGGGAGCCAAGATATAAATGGTCTTGTTGGTCATCTTGAGGATTTGGAGTTTTCTTCTGGAATGTGAATTCATCGGAGGATTCCCTCTCTCCTTCCTCCCCTCCCTCCTTTTCCTTCTTTCTCCCTCCCACTTCTCCCACCTCTTTTTCTTGATGTTTAAGATAAAGAAACCCGTGTTTTATCCTGTAGGTTTTCCATAAGAGTTTTATTGATTGCATGCCATATGCTGTTGTTTATCCTCTGAGTCTCCTGTAAATTGGTAGTGGATATAGAGGCTTGCTTAGATTTACAGCTGATTTTTTTTCTTTTTGCAATTACTTCATAAGTGGTGATGTGTACTGCTATCAAAGGGACAGAATCCCCTGCTGTCTTTTTGTGGAATATCAGAAATCTGTGCTCAATACCTGGATGCTTTAGGATTACAATATGGTTATCTCATTCTTCATTTCTTAGCTGGAGCACTATGAAAACACCAAACTTAATCTACTGGTTGGTTATTCAGTGGTATAGTTCGTATAAGAAACGTTGGATAACATTAAGTAAAATGTTCTTCTGCAGGTTAATGCTTCAAGATAATCAAAATGTGGAAGCGCTCAGAATCCTGGCTCTGTACTATTTGTGTAGGGTAGGGGACATAGAGAAGGTAAGTCACATTGTACTATTTAAGTTTCCTATATTAAAAAATATATAGTTACACACACATATGCACATATATAAGAGTCTTCAAGAGCTCTTTTAGAATGTGTTACTTGGTAGTTTTTACTTGATTCATAGAAATACACTTCAACAAAGAGATGAGCTTCTTAAATCAACTAGTAAAGCAAAAATATTATATAGTTAAAATACCTTAAAAATTCCTTAAATCATTAATTATAGTATATGTGCTTTTCCACATAAGACTCCAATACAGTATTATACATGATTAATGAAACTGGTGGTGCTAGGAATGGAAGAAAATAATACAAAATATAATTCACAGTATTTTTACAATTTAACTGTGTTTACATTATTTAAATGGGCTTAGAATGAAATCCCGTTGGACCTTATGATAAGATACATGTTTCTCTAGTAATGAGCACATTGATTCTATACTGGATTATGGAATGCCAAAATCCAGTCTGAAGTAAGTAGTAGTATAAAATAGTATTATAACAAGTAGTAGAATTGAATTGTGTTTAGTCTGGTTAAATTGGTTAATGTGATAGCAACTAATAAGTTTTTCAGTAAATACCAGAAAAATTTTAGTAGGGGTACTTCTTGAGTAAATTTTCCTGGCATTGAAGTTACTTACAATAGTGTCTTAGTGCTTTTTCTAATCTAAAGAATATTTTAAGTATAAACCAGACTATATAAGTAATTCGAAGTCTGATCTCACATAATAGTAATGTTTATATTTATGTTTTCATATCTCATGTGTGTCATGAGTAAATTATTGGAAAGGAAACTTGGCATATATAGTTAATTGAATATTATGGGTATCTTTGCCCAAAGATTTCCATTCAATAACAAATATTTTAAGAACACATTTTAAAACTCAATTCTTTATTCATAATTCTTGAGCCTTTTTAAAAGAATTTCTGGGGTCCCTAGGTGGCTCAGTCGGTTAAGCATATGACTTTGGCTCAGGTCATGAACTTGCGGTTGGGGAGTTTGAGCCCCACGTCGGCTCTGTGCTGACGACTTGGAACCTGGAGCCTGCTTTGGATTGTGTGTCACTGTCTCTCTCTTTCAGCCCCCCTCCCCCATGCTGTGTCTCTCTCAAGAATAAACATCAAAAAAAAAAAAAACTTTTAATACATTTTGCAACATAGATGATTTCACTGGAGCCAAGAGGAAATTTGCAAAAGCAAAAACTTTTTAAAATATTAATTGTAATATGTATTCATGTGTATGTCATGTATTCTTTTTTCATTGTTTATTTTAAAATTATACTGGTTACTTTTGTTTTAGGCTGCTGCCACGCTGGAAAACTTAGAAAACGCACTGGATGCCACAGAGCCACAAAATGCTCGACTTTTTTATAAGATCACAGTGGCCTTCAGCAGAACTGTAAGAGCCCTTGCTATGTGCCGGAGCTCTGTATCCGTAGCTGGGAATATAAAATAAGTTACAAAGATTGAGGCACTAAAGAGCATAAGCCTAGAATGAAATACCCTACGTGTATAAATATTTGATACATTCCTGAGAAAATCAGTTCAGAGGAGATACACGATTTCTAACCAACCGTAAGAAGGCATCATAGATGCTTCATGGAAGTAGGCTTTGTTGGGCCTGGAAGGATAGGGAAGTGGTGAATTCCAAAGTAAATGGGAAATCCTGTATTTTAATCAGAGCATAGGATTTATGATTAGAGTTATTCTTTGTTTTGTTTTTTAAAACTACAGTTGACCCCTCACCCACCTGAGTTTGAACAGCATGAGTCCTCTTAATGAGATGTTTTCACTCAATACAGTACTGTATGTTAAATGTAGTTTCCTTATTGTTGTGATCTTTTAAGCAAGATTTTCTTTTCTCCAGCTTACTTTATTCAAAAATACAGTATATAATGTACAAAATATGTGTTAATAAACTATGTTATCTATAAGGTGTGCTCAGTAGTAGGATATTTGCAGCTTTTCAACTGTGCAGTGAGGGTACGGGCCAGCACCCTACCCCCACGTTATTCAAGGGTCAGTTGTGTTTGAAAAAAAGTTTTAACTTGGGTATGAGACAATTTTGGTGGGGGAAATGGTTGGGATCTTTTTTTTTAATAATAGTAAATAAATGTTTTTTATTACAACTTCCAATAAGAGGAAGATAATCAGGAATGGAATAGAAAAATACAGCAGAATCAATAAATCAATACAAGGAATGAGAGTAGTGAAACGTTAATTAAACCAGGAAAAAAATAAGGAAAGCAGTACACATAAGTAGATGAAATAATAAGAAATTGAAAGAAAAAAAATCAAGGATATCAATTGTTAAATCACATGAAGAAACTGAGCTCTTTTGTTAAAAAAACAGATTGTCAGATTGTGTGAAATTTAGAGAGGAAGAAAAACCCCTGCTATTACAAAAGTTTGAGTTAAGATATTTACCTTTTTTTAAATTTACTTTATTGACACCTAATTTATTTTGATTAGTTTTTAATTAAGCTTATAAACGTTCAAGCTGTTTAGTATTTTACTCTTAAAGGTTGTTGTGGTAGGGACACCTGGGTGGCTCTGTCAGTTGAGTGTCCCGGCTCTTGACTTCACCTTGGTCATGACCTCAGAGTCATGAGTTGGACCCCACATCTGGCTCGGTGCTGGCAGCACAGAGGCTGCTTGGGATTCTCTCTCCCTCTCTCCACCCATCTCATGCTTGCGATCTCTCTCTCTCTCTCACATAAATAAACTTTTTTAAGTTATTATGTAAGAGCATTATATACCTATTTTAGTAGAGCAGCCATTTCTTGAACTATTTTTGAAGCTTTTGTAACAAAGATTCTAATGCATGAACTTTTTTTTTTTTAGGTTTATTTAGTTTTGAGAGAGAGAGAGTGTATGCATGAGTGTGTGCTGGCACGATCAGTGGCTGGGCAGAAAGAGGGAGAGAAAATCCCAAGCAGGTTCTGTCCTGTCAGTGTGGAGCCCAATGCAGGGCTCAGTTCCACAAACTGGGAGATCCTGACTTGAGCCAAAATCAAGAGACGCCTAACCAACTGAGTCACCCAGCTGTGCCCAAATGCATGGTCTTTTAAAATATTTGCCTTGAAACCATGAGAGACTCTTAAATA
Source organism: Suricata suricatta (assembly GCF_006229205.1). Taxonomy (NCBI): domain Eukaryota; kingdom Metazoa; phylum Chordata; class Mammalia; order Carnivora; family Herpestidae; genus Suricata; species Suricata suricatta. Next base: position 63,630,615 of record NC_043702.1, read on the forward strand.
TAGAGAACAAACTGAAGGTTAATGGGGGAGGGGAGGCTAGAGGGGAGAGGAAAATGGGTGATGGGCACTGAGGAGGGCGCTTGTTGGGATGAGCACTGGGTGTTGTATGTGAGCGATGACCATGGGGATCTACTCCCGAGGCCAAGAGCGCACTATGTACACTGTGAGTTAGCCAACTTGACAATAAATTATATTTTAAAAATACATATACTACCTTTTTCCCATTAAAAAAATAATTTGGGAGAAAATACAAAGAAAAAAGTAAAAATACTAATGACCTCACCACTAAAACCTTAACAGTTTAACATTAAAGTGTTTATCCTTTCTATGCACATATACACAATTTTTAATAAAATGAGATGATATAATAAAATAATGAAATATTTGCCCTGGTGGTATACCTTCTCCTTAGGGAGAAAGCAAATCATTGTCCTAGGTTTTGATTCGATAAATATATGTATATTATGTATACCTTAAAGTAATAATTTCCTTGTCTAATTTGTAAAACAGTCATGAGACAGTTTGAAAACAGTCCTAAAAAATACATTTATGCAGCATCATTAGAGTATCCTTTCCAAGAAGCTATTGTTTAAAAGTACTGCTCATTAGGATTCTAAGTTCTGATTGGATATAAACTCTTTCTTGCTGCACTGTCCAGGTAGTAAATAGAGAAGTTTTATTTTTCTTTGGTTACTAAATCTTTTTGTTTTCATTCTGTTTCTATGAAGTACAAATAATTTGTATTTTTAGAGAAAAGTAGCCCTCCCACCTGAGTTGAAGTGTTTGACTTCTAATCTAAATTTTTTTTTCTTTTTAGTGTGGACGAAGTCAACTCATTCTTCAAAAAATTCAGATATTACTAGAAAAAGCTTTTGGTTTAACACCTAAGCAATCAGAATTTGCTACAGAACTTGGATACCAAATGATTTTACAAGGAAAAGTGAAAGAGGCATTGAATTGGTATAATACTGCCATGAAGCTAGATGAAACTAGTGTCCCTGCACTAATTGGTATGACAACTGTTTCTATAAATGTTCCTCAGATACATACACATAATAATTCTTTTAATACCTGCTATTAAAAAAGAAATAATGTATGTTGTCGATTTCTGAAATCAGACTCCTCCACTATCCACAATAGAAAAAACATTAATCTTTAAAAATAAACTTTGTATTTGTTAAAATTTTTTTAATGTTTATTTATTTATTTTTGTTTGAGGGGAGAGAGAGAAAGAAATTGCAAGCAGACTCTGCGCTGTCAGTGTGGAGCCTGATGCGGGGCTCAAACTCAAACTGTGAGATCATGACCTGAGCCGAAACTAATCAAATGCTTAACCAAATGAGCCACCTAGGCCTCCCCTTTTCAATTTTACTTTGCTTTAGACAGAGAGAGAGAGCATGAACTGGGGAGAGGGACAGAGGGGGAGAGAGAGAATCACAAGCAGGCTCCATGCTCAGCACAAGACCCAACCCAGGGCTCGATCCCATGACCCTGGGATCATGAGCTGAAATCGAGTCAGACACTTAACGACTGAGCCATCCAGGTGCCTCTGAAGTTTTCATTTCTTAAATAATATCTTGCGAGAATAAATTTTTACGAGGTAGGTCCCATAAATTCTGAATTCCTTAATGACTGATTTTATATAGGTACTAAGCTGCCCATTTTATTTCCTTTTATTCTTTTTTCTTCTTTTTTAAATCTGATGTAGTACTTATTACTTTATTAATTATAATTATATATAATTAACATATATATTAATATATATTTAATATATTATGGGGAAAACCTATTTTATTAATGTTTGTATTAGCTTGAGCTGTACATGCCTGAGTGGATGTGGACTTTGACTGTTTGTCACCTGTTTGGCTTTAGGAGTTATTCGATGTCAGTTACTAGAAGGGCAGTTACAGGATGCAGATCAACAGCTCGAATTCCTTAGTGAAATTCAGCAGTCTATTGGAAAATCTGCGGTACAGTATTTTATTTTATCAGATGGTATAGATCTTAACTACTGTTTTAAAATATGAAATTTTAAACGTAATAGTAATGGCTTTAAAGAACTAATATGTGCTAATTTTAATACATGATTGCATTTACTAACTTACATCCATGCAGAATTTGACATTAAGTAATCTTGTAGAAGAGTCTAAAAGTTTGTCCAAGATAATACTTATATTCAAGTAAATATTGCACATAAATAGCACTTCATATGTCTTGGAAATCTAAGTAGAAATAAATGGCTTTACAACTGAATGGGAGAATTAATAACAACTGCTTAATTTCTAGGAATTAGCTTATTTACATGCAGTTCTTGCTATGAAGAAAAATAAGCGACAAGAAGAAGTTGTTAATATGTTAAATGATGTTCTGGACATTCATTTTTCACATTTAGAAGATTTACCACTTGGCATACAATATTTTGAGAACTTAAATCCTGATTTCTTACTAGAAATTATTACAGAATATCTGAATTTCTGCCCAATGCAGGTAAGTAATTCTGGGACTTTTTCAGTGAAAATATTTACATCACTTACACAATGTTTTATGAACTGTGATAATAAATCACTTTTCACAGATTATATCCACATCTTAACAATGGTAGTATTCGTATCTATATTAGTTGAAATAGTTTTTAAATCAGGATATTTATACCAGTTACTGCTATCAAATAATAAATGTATTGGTCTATAAATATTCACTTGTAGTTAATAGAATGTTAAAATCTTCAGGAGAAATATTAGAACTCGTTTAATTCAGACATGCATGTAATATTTGAATCTTCTCCATAGCATCTTCATTAAAGGCCCATCCAACCTCTGGGTGCACTCAAAAATGCAGTTCTTACTGTATAACTATGACTGTTAGATTGTATTTCCTATGTGTTAAAAAAGGGGCGCCTGGGTGGCTCAGTCAGTTAAGTGTCCGACTTTGGCTCAGGTCATGATCTCAGGTTCATGGGATCGAGCCCTATGTCAGGCTCTGTGCTGAATGCTTGCTCAGAGCCTGGAGCCTGCTTCAGATTCTGTGTCTCCTCCTCTTTCTGCCCCTCCCCACTCATGCTGTGTCTCATTGTATCTCTCAAAAATAAATAAATGTGTAAAAAAATATTTTTTTTTAAATTCACCCATGTTCTGGTCATCCTCTTGCTCTCTGAAGTGACCCAAGGTAAGTCCAGTTACTTAGCCAAAGCAAGGGTTTTTCTTCATGCGTAAAACAGACCTTCAGGTTTTAGAAGTTACTTCTCATGTATCCCTAACCAAGTCCAGGTTTTTAGCCATTTATTTTTACGCTAGAACCCTGCTCATGGGCCTAAGGAAAGTCTTTCTTCCATTAGTAAGCTCTCTTTAAGATCACTCTTCCAGATTTGGGTTTGACCTTGGCAGATCCTCTTTCTCCCTAATTCTAGATGTTCTTCTGGCTTCTTTTGTGAATCATATTATATTATTGACCCCTATTGAATTAATAGTTAACTGAAGTCCTTTGATCTGTTATTGAGTGTAACATAGGCCCAAACTGTAGACTCTACATTATCCCTATGGACCTTTATCTCCTCAAACTCATCTCATAATTCCAGATTCCCCATATTCTTTTAGATACTTATTGTCACCTGTTTTATGCAGATCTTTATTGTCATCCATCATCTGCCTTATCTAGCTCTTAGTAGAACTGAAGACAGAACCTTTTATTGTACTATCAGAGTTCTTTCCAAACTGATGCGGATCCGTTAGTCAGCACTCTCATTACTACAGCAAGCAGATGACTTAATGCTATATTCAGCTCATGATTCAACACAGGAATACCGTAACAGGGAGTATCAAATGTTTCATTGCTAAAAGCACAGTTCTTAGCATTCTCCCTGATTTACAGCTTCCATAATTGTGTTAATGAGGATAATGGCCTTTCTTTAGGGAAGCCATGCTACTTTTTTTGATCACTATGTCCTTTTCCAAAGTTGCATAACTGTATTTTTTTTTTTCATTAACCCTCCAGGGAGCACCTGGTGGCTCCGTGAGTTAAGCATCTGGCTCTTGGTTTCAGCTCAGTTCATGATCTCACAGTTCCTGGGATCCAGCCCCATGTCAGGCTCTGTGCCGACGGTGCAGAGCCTGCTTAGGATTCTGTCTCTTCCTGCTCTCTGTGCCGCTTCCCCTCCCCCAAGCTTGTCCTCTCATGCTCTATCTACAAACAAATAAATAAACTTTAAAATAATAGTAATTTAACCCTTCTGGAATAGGGTTGATCCAAGTCTTCCCTGTCATGATGTGTTTTCAGTTGCTTAGACTTAGAATGCATTTTTGCAGTAATCAGAATTCCCTCAATGAATGCTTGTAGAGTACCCAGGAGTCTGCTTGGAGCTGGGAAAGTGGTCATGGAAGAATGAACTACAGCCTTTGTCCAAGTCAATTACATGGTGTATTAGAAAATCTCAGAAGAACTAGGCTGGGCGAGGTGATAATTTCAGATACGGTGATTTTGTTAGGCCTCATTAAGATGGCAAAAGTTGAACAAAAACTTGGTGTTCATGTGGAGATACGGTATAGAATGTCTCAGGTACAGGGAACAGTTGTGCAGTGGCCCGAAGGCCACAAGGAGACTAATGTGACAGGGATGGAGTGAGGAACAGGTCACAGCAGAGAAAGCAGACCACACAGGACCTTCGAGGTGTTGCCCCTTCCCTGGCATCGATTCTGAGTACAGTGGGGGCCATCAGGGGCCATCATCTGACTCAGTAATTTAGAAAGGATTTCGGTGGCAGCTGTGCTAAGAATTAACCATAGGGGAAGCAAGAAATAATGTGTTAAGTGCAATTGTGTCTCTAGTCCACAACATTACGTGTTCCCCCAGTATAACCTTTGTCAGCATGGTAGTGCCAATTAACATTCATAATGCTGTTTTCATGGGGAAATGTTAGAAAGGCAGACTTGCCTCTCCAGTTCTGTTCTTTGCCCCTTTTATATTTTGTTTTTAATCAAACAGATGTTGTCTTAAAGATTGTCCACATACAGTTCACTCTGAAAGTGTTTACAGTAAAAATGATGGTGGTCCATAAATCTTAACAGGTGGCAAAGATTCTTTATATCACCTGTACTTTCACTATTTTCAGTTACACTGAAAAAATAGATACTCCTGAAGAATTTACTCTGTTCATTACTATGTGAAAGAGTGTAAAATTCTGATCTTAAAGGCACATAAAGACCTGAACCTTATAAAAGAAGCAAAACAAAACATGAAACTACTTTGGAATTTTATAAGATAATATAAGATGCTAAATTTTATTACATGGATTATAAGCGTTATAGAAATTTAAAGAAGTTGATGTATTCTAGGCACCAGTGGTCATATTTTGAAATACTTTTTGAGTGCACATTTTTTCATGCATAGTTTTCTTTTCAGTAATAACATCTCATTGTAGGAGTGATTGTCACTCAGTCATATACTCTAGTTAACAAAATATATGTGTGGAGGGGCGCCTGGGTGACTCAGTCAGTTAAGAGTCAGACTCTCAACTTTGGCTCAGGTCATGATCTCACTGTTCGTGAGTTTGAGCCCCTTTGGGGCTCTGCACTGACAGTGTGGAGCCTGCTTGGGATTCTCTCTCTCCCTCCCTGCCTCTCCCCCACTTGCTCTCTCTCTCTCTCTCAAAATAAATAAAAATAAACAAGAGTATATATGTGTGGCATATAGGGGAACGATGGGGAAGATTATTTTTCAAATTAAGGAAGCAGCGTTAGTAGGTCAAAGGAGGGAGAGTGAATGTTTGGTATTTAAACTAATACCACATTTGTTACTTGTGAGCGGGTAAGCCTTGGATAAAGATTAGTTAGGTAGAGAGACATTAAAACAATAAAAAGATGCTCTAGTACTACTTTAGTTCCCATATTCACTATGTATTAATAAAAAGAGAAAACTTTTGAAAGCCTTTAACATGCCAGGCAGGAAAGTAGAGAGTGTGAAGGCGTGAGGTATTTGGTGTAATACACATGTGTGTGTTCTACCTTGTGGCTTCCAGGAGACTGATCTTACAGTCCTCGAAGGGGTAATGCAAGTAAATCATAGTCAGATCTGGAATTAGAACTACATTGCCTTGACTCTCATTTCCAGCAAGAAATTCTGCCTCTCAGTTATATTTCCTTTGAATATGTTTCTTTGACAGTTTTTGAACAAATACGCCCTTTCATGTTATCAAATCAGTAACTATAATAATGTAATAACTGTTCTGCTAAATAAAAGCCATTCCTTACATGGTCTGTTCACAGATCCCTGGGGGATAAAGTAGTATTAGTCATGTTATAGTAAAGCTATAGTAAAGATATTATTGAATAAGAGAAATTTTGGGAAAATACATAGTTTTGCTAGTTACACTAAAATTTATGTGTTCACTTTTAGCCAAAGACTAATATAAACTTACAAAATGATGTGCTCATTTGTTTTGTTTAGCCTGCAAGTCCTGGTCAGCCTCTTTCTCCACTCCTCAGACGTTGCGCCTCAGTCCTGGAGACCATAGTCCGAACTGTGCCAGGTCTACTGCAAGCCGTCTTCCTAATAGCAAAAGTGAAATATTTATCAGGTAGAATATAACTTAAAAACTTAAATTAACATTTTTATTCTGATGTTGATAAAAACCAGGGTAAATTAAATACTCCACATATTTGGAGAATAGTCACATAACACGCATTTTGTGCACAAATAATTTTAATCCAAAATAGAATTGCATAAAATTCTTTTGTATTTAATTCTTTATAAACCACTGTAAACTTCTGTTATTCCAGTGAATTGCTGGGAAAAAGCAGTTGTGACACTTAACAAAAAAACTCCATCAGATGGTACTTAGATGGCCGTTAATCCGTAGTTGACTCATTGGTACAGCCAGATGCAAAGTTTGCCAGGTTTCAGGCCTTTATGAAATGTGTTGATTAATTCCTGCTTAGTTTCTGTGATTGTGTATAGCTAAAAAAAAAAATAACCCAAGGTATATAACATTAGTTTTTTAGGACACAAGCAGGTGTGTGACTATGCACATAATAGACCATCCTTTGGTGCTTATATTTATGTACCTTTGCTAGGTGAATTGCTACACAAAGTAAATTAAGTTTGTAAAACTATAAAGAAACCAATTTAAAGGTATTACCATAAACTATTATTTCTTGTATGTAATGGAGAGAGCAGATTGACTTAACTAATTTTTCAGACCTCAGTTTTATCTGTTAAAAAAAGAACTAGGTGATCTCAAAAGCTCGCATCTCTAAAATACTCTAGATGTAAGAAGTGGCTCTGTGAGGTCTTCCTCTGATTAAGTGCTAGTAGTGAGCCACGCGACCTTTCTATTTGCCTCTCAGTTGAAACAGTATTATCTACTAGGTGATTAAACTGGGACTGAGTTCAGTGATTAATTTATTGAACACTTGTTATCTATTTTGAAAATTGATATAAATCAGTCTCAGTATAGTAATACTTACTTGCCAGAGTCTCTAGAAGTGAAAGTCTCATAGATTGACACCATTTTTAAATCATTTGAAGTAGGACTACATTGCCTTGACTCTCATTTCCAGCAAGAAATTCTTCCTCTCAGTTATCTTTCCTTTGAATATGTTTCTTTGACAGTTCCATCATTCCTGTTGCTTTAATTTTGATCATGTCTTCCATCCAAGACCATTTTCTTAGATGGACAGAGGATGTGTGTCCAAATCGTTGACAATTTCAGTTGGCGTTTAAAGGCATATTAAATCAATAGCTCATATCTCTGAATGTCTGAAATATATCCTTATGCTTTTTTTGTTTTATGTACAATGATAAAATTTCTAGCCAAGAATAATTAGAAGGCTCTATCTTCTTTGTTAATGTAAGGGACAGTACAGATTCTAGCTATTTAAATGTCTATGTTTTGCAAAACTTACTGTAATGAAATTGTAAGTAAAAAGTGTTTTGATCAGGAAAATAAATAAAGGCACATTTATAGTCCTTGTAGTAATAACAGTGATGGACCCCGATCCATTCACAGCTTCTCCCTGCCTTGCTCCTCATAACTGGCCTGACGTACAGGTATATTCTTTGATGAAAACTAGAAGGAGGCTAGCTACCTGGTGCAGGTAGAGGTGACACTGCCTTATAAATAGAACTGGAACTCTCCACAAACCCCTCATGACCCTCTTCTCTCTCACATCTCTGTCTCTTAACCATTTGAATTACAGTGCTTTGGTTCTCTCATTAGGTGACACTGAAGCAGCTCATAATAACCTGCAGCATTGCCTGGAGCACAGTCCTTCTTATGCAGACGCGCATCTCCTGATGGCTCAGGTCTATTTGTCTCAGGAAAAATTCAAATTGTGTTCTCAGGCACTTGAACTTTGTCTGAGCTATAATTTTAAGGTAAGTATTCCAAACTCAGGTGGCATAGGACACATCACCCTCCTTGAACCTTTATTAGATGTTTATGTATTCAGCTATTTTGTATTTTTGCCTATATGTTTTGCTAAGAAATATTTGTAATGGAAACAAGTTTGGATTCACAAGCAGTGGGAGAAAACATGGAGGCAGCTGTGGTGTAATTAAAAAGCTGTATGGACTTGGCCACAGAAGACCTGGGGGTCAGTGTCTGGTTTTCCCTCTTATCTCTCTTTGAACCTGTTTTCTTCTCTATAAAACTCATATATAATAACACCCTACAGTTATAGTGAGCATTAAGTGCAATAATGGATGTATATAAAAATAATTGTAAGCTATAGAGTATTATGCCTAATATTTTTTGTGTCGGAACTTTATTTTACTGCTTTCTTCTTTCCTAGATTGTGGCTTTAATAACATCTTTTTAGGAGCGCCTGGGTGGCTCACTTGGTTAAGTGACCTACTTTGGCTCAGGTCATGATCTCACAGTTCGTGGGTTCAAGCCCTGCATCAGGCTCTGTGCTGACAGCTCAGAGCCTGGAGCATGCTTCCAATTCTGTGTGTCCCTCTCTCTCTCCCCCTCCCATGCTCATGATCTGTCTCTGTCTCTCAAAATAAATAAATGTTAAAATAATAATAATAATAATAACATCTTTTTAGAGTCATCATCAAGGAACGCCTAGTCATTTTGAAGGTTCATATATGATTTGAGGATATAAACACACTAGATTTCTATCCAAGAAATTCTGTGTTACACCCCATATCCCTAAGCGTTAGGGAAAATCATAGGTTCATGACTACCTGGAATTATGGAGGAGCTCCTCAGACTTTTGCTTTGGTTCACAGGGTCTTGAACCCTATAATGTGAGGACCCTTCAGTGGATTGGATAATTCAAGATTTGCAGAAGGCAGTGCCTGCTTCTTATGTCACCAGTTCTCAAGACTGGTGGTACGTTATGACTCCAGTGCCAGTACCCCATCGCAAGAAATTGGAATCTCAGGGAGAAGAATAGAAGCATGAGTAAATTTTCACAAAGCCCATCAGAAATGATGCCTAGCGAAGGCTCAGAGCTGCAGCCTCAAGGAGGACTGTAGGCATCCTAGGCATTAGATGGCTGCCACCTTACCTCATTCTGGATCACCTCCTTCCCTCGACTCCTCCTTCATTCATTTTGTCCTTCTCTTATTTTTTCTGTAAATACTTTGGATAGTCAAAATAAAGACAGAAGCTTCATTGCTACAGGTTTCAGAGTAGATCAATAGCTAAAACCAAGTTTGACTAAAATGTTCTGAAATTTTTAATCATAAAATTAAAAAAGAAAAGGAAAAAACTGTGTTTCTAGAAATCTAATGACTTTATATCAGTACTAGAAGTCCCAGATAAATGCCCTTCCTGAAAACTAAATTTCTTAGAATATATTCACTAGCCTTGGGGCACCTGGGTGACTCAAGTCAGTTGAGCTTCTGACCTCGGCTCAGGTGATGATCTCATAGTTGGTGGGTTTGAGCCATGTGTCAGGCTGTGGCTGACACAGAGCCTGGACCCTGCTTCAGATTCTAGGTCTCCCTCTCTCTGCCCCTCCCCCACTCGTGCTCTTTTCCTCTCCCTCACTCTCTCTTAAAAATAAACTTTAAAAAAATTTTTAAGAAGAATATATTTGCTAGCCTTTTTAAAAAGTATTTTCTATCATGGTAAAAGCCTTTAATCACCTTGTTTGTCATCGAGGAGGATGCTAGATAGTGGCAGGCTCCCTGAATCTGATATCACACAGTAAATGATCAGAAAGTTAATAAGAGGGCAGATATAAACCTCACGTATATAATCATAGGCTGCCTGTCCTCAGAGATTCTGTTATTTTGATGTTTGGTAGGTTGTAAATTATGTGTTGATGTTGTATGTAAACTCCAAGGAAGTATTTCTGAATATTATTTTTTCAGGTGAGAGAATACCCTTTATATCATTTGATAAAGGCTCAGTCACAAAAGAAAATGGGAGAAATAGCAGAAGCAATTAAAACTCTGCACATGGCAATGAGTTTACCAGGAATGAGGAGAACCGGAGCTTCCTCAAAATCAAAACACGGAAAAACTGAAGTTGATGCAAACCATCGTCTATCAATCTTTCTTGAGTTGGTAGAAGTTCATCGCTTAAATGGAGAACAGGCAAGTCAAGGTGTATTTCAGTAGTTCAGCTCTGAACTTTGTTATTCAAGTATACATATTAGTATGAAATGGAAAAGCTAAAATTGTTTTCTTGGCCAAATGATAGTTTAGAAAATTTATTTCTCATTACTTTGAATCAAATCATGTCCTTTCTACAAGCCCCTGAAGTTAAACATAATTTGCATCAGGATGACCTTAGATATCAGTGTACTTACATACCAGGCAACATAATAACATATGTGTAATATAATATGACTAATAATATAATTTAATATATGCCATGAAATATATTAATATAATGTATATAACAATATAATGTGTGATTATTTCTGCTACCATGAAATGTAATAAAGAAATACAGTTATCATTCTGTGAATTCCTAAAAGGACTCACACATGTGCACATACACATATGTACATGTGCACACAGGTACTACTGGAATCAAATGAAAGTACCATCCTGAAATTCGAACAGCTGAGAACACAAGAACAAGCGAGTATAAAATCGAATGCTTAAAATAATATATACAATAATATGATGTAGTATGTAGTGTAATATGATATATAGTATATAACATGATATAATAATAAATAGAGGGAAGCAGGCAAGCATGCAATTCTGAGAGGAGTTAAAGCCTTGTAGAAATGAGGAACTTAACATCATTTATATCTGCTTTTTAGATTGCAACAGTTGCTAATCAGGTATTTTCTTATTTTAGTGGAAATTAAGAAGGCTGTGTCTAGATACTTGCCAAATCTCAAAATAATTTCTATTTCATAATACATTAACATAAATGTATAACAAGAACCAATTCTGCCACAGACAGTAGATTCTGAAATGCACTTTTTTTCACATTAACCTTTCTCAAATCAGACTGTCTTACATTCTCTAAAGTTGAGATGAATCCTAAAAGACAGTTTAGTTTCACTGAGGTGCAGATTTGAAAGTGAGGTAATGTATTCAGATGAGGCATAACATAACTGCCGTCCTGGCATAGGGAGTAAAGTGATCTACTACTTGATGAGGGGTCCTGTGGTACAGCAGATGCTTGTGGGCTGGATCCCGTCCACGGGGCGATAATGACCATGTCTTCTTAATTCTCCAAATTCATTTTCCTTACTGCATGATGCAAGTAATGATAACAACTAATTTAGAGGGTTCTTGAGAGAATCCAGTGGGCTAATATAATGCTGGAAAAATGCTTCTTAAATTACAGTAGCAGGATCTCCTTTATGGCCACTGCCATTGTCCTAGTCGCAAAAACCCTCCTCACCTAAAAATATTTATACTGTCATCTGAATTTGGTCTCTGAGTTTAGTTTTAAATTTTTGTACCTTTCAGAAATCGGTCAGTATTTCATCATAACTGTGCTATAATTATTGTTCATTCTGGATTAGTAGAAAAATCTTCTTTTCTAATGTAATTTGTTGAATGTTTTGAAAGAACGTTATTTTAACTTCATCTTTACAGCATGAGGCAGTGAAAGTTTTACAAGATGCCATCCATGAATTTTCTGGGACATCTGAAGAATTGCGTGTTACTATCGCTAACGCAGACCTGGCTCTGGCCCAAGGAGATGTTGAGCGAGCTTTAAGCATGCTTCGGAATGTCACTGCTGAACAGCCTTATTTCATTGAGGCCAAAGAAAAAATGGCAGATATTTATCTGAAGCACAGAAAAGAGAAAATGTTATATATTACCTGTTATAGGTAAATGATTATTCAGCCCATTGTATTTTGACACATTTACTTCTTAAAAATAATTCCCCAATTTGTTTTTGTTCTTTAGCTGCTTTGCAGAGATATTTTATAAACCCTTTCCTTAACGTGTTCTACTACCAACCACAATCACGCTGACCAAGCAAAGCCCTTTCCTAAGTCCTAAATCATAATGATTATGATTCTTTTGTGGCATACATTGGATTCCACTCTCCTCCTTCATTAGATGCTATTTCTAGACCTTAAGTCTTCCTGTTTGGGAAGGGAAAGAACAGGTATTACATGTATTCTAATAGCTTAAGAAAACTATAATATAACAACAGTTCAGGAGCTAAATGGTCATATTTAATGCTCAGCATAATAGTTATAGCAGTAGAAAATTGTGACTTAGTATACACACACCAAAATATGGATTGAAAATCTTCCTTGGTGAAAGGGCAAGGACTTAAAAGTTATATCAGACACTGGTTCCCTTATTGGGGTAGGTGACACACACAGATGGTTCTTCCTCTTCTTCCTTAACAAAAAGATGAACATACATGCACACAGTTTATGTAAGAGGAGACCAACATTCTTATCTGTTGAGAACAGAGGACAATGTTGAACTAATTCCGTTCATCTGTATCATGTAAATATCAAAACTTAGAAAGTGCTCCGGTTCTCTGGAGGTGCTGAGTGATTCGAAGACACTGAGCCGCACCCATGTATAGATGGGTGAACTGGAGGTCCTAGATCATAGTTCCTGTGATGTCTGAAAGATCAGCACTGTCCTCTCTCATGATCAGAAGATATTTAAAATAGGATTGATTTGTTTTGAGTGCCCTCTAATATAGTAGTTAAAAACAGGTCTTGTTTCAGGCAGATCTGACACATTAGTTATAGACTTCAATTCTTAGTGTCATGTATGAGATCATACTTCTCATATAGTTTATGGACCAATTGAGGGAAATGCCGTACATTACTGATAGCATCACATCCTGTTTTGGTGCCTTCACTCCTGCATCATTTCAAAATTAAAGATAACAAAACGTATTTCCATATAGTGAGCATTTACATGTTTACTGTCTACCAGTACTCTTGTTACCTGAATTTCAGAAAATGGAAAGATTTAATGGAAAAAAAAAAAAGTTGATCTGGCATAAATAATCTGGGTGTGAACTGGTTTTTTTCTTTTACAATGTAGAAGATACTCTGAAGGCTATGGGTTAATTGAAATACGTAAACTTTTACTCTTTATTTAATTGGTTTAGAAGAAGATACTTATATTCAGGATACTAACTAGAACTGGTCTGATTTCTAGAGAAATTGCTGAGAGAATGCCCAGCCCTCGTTCTTTTCTTCTCCTTGGTGATGCATACATGAATATACAGGAGGTAACGTTTCTGACACTACTGAACTTAGAATAAAAAAAATCAAAACTCCCTTTTGTGATTAGCATAGTATTCTATTTAAAGGAATGTTTAAATGTTATTTAATATTTCAAGATCCAGTCATCACATTAAAAAGGAAATAACCATTACAGTAAAAAAGTTGTTTTCAAATTGAGGTCCAGTAGTTCAGCAATATCATTATTTGAAATAGAGAGGATACCAGACGCAAGGTAAGAGTCTCTTTTAAACAGAAGAATGAAGAGAGCTGCTGGCTAAGATGGTGTTTACTGATGAGTTACACCTATGCTAGTGACTGCCACGCCCTCAAAGTGGTGTTGTTTCTAGACTTAAATATGTGCTTTGTCCTCCTGAGTGAGTTCTGCAGAGTTAGAGCTTAATTATAGAAGTGCTGCCCTTTAAAAGGATCCAGCTAAGCTGTTTATTCATTGCTTATTTTTTGTATCTGCCAACATTAGCCAGAAGAAGCCATAGTAGCTTATGAGCAAGCATTAAATCAGAATCCCAAAGATGGAACGCTGGCAAGCAAAATTGGGAAAGCGCTTGTCAAAACTCACAACTATTCAAAGGTAAGTACTTTGGATATTTGAAATTTGCCTGTTGGATTAACTGTTTCACACCCTGCTCTGTAAAACGTCTTCAGCAAGCACTCTTTGTTATCTGGATGGTTAGAAACTCCATATTTGTTGTCACAAACTGGAATTTATGTTAAAGACTTTCTCAGTGTCTCATATTCTTCACCACTGCATTTTGCAAAGACTGGACCCCAAAGTTTACTTCTGGCTTCATCTTGCACCTAAACCCTGCAGCCAGTCAATTACGATAAAGTTACATCTCTTTCATTATAGGACAAAGCATAATAGCTGTCCTTTCTAATGAACCAGTTTTGGTAAGCCATGTGCTTTTATTTCCCTCTAGTAGGGTTAATGGATTTTCCTTTAGTTGTTATATTCTTGTTCTGTTCCTGGTAACTACTGAACATATATATTTGCATTCAATAAAGTTCAGTGACCTCTGGAATAAAACTGGTTAAAAAAAAAATTTCACCAGGCAGTTTTTATTAACTGCTTTTCATAAGAAATGCTAGTTGCCTTGTTTGATGTTTGATTGTCTTTTTAAAAATGGCATATTTAACTCGTAGATAAATGCCTAAGTTTCTTCCAGGTTATTTCCAATTTTTCTATGCTTTAAGTCCATAATGCATAAAATATCCATGCCTGAACCCCATTCTCATTGCCTTCTCTTCTTAACTGAAGTGAATCTTGTTTAGGCAATCACTTACTATGAAGCCGCTCTGAAAAGTGGACAACAAAATCACCTTTGCTACGACCTGGCTGAGCTTTTACTGAAGCTGAAGTGGTATGACAAGGCGGAGAAAGCCCTTCAGCATGCTCTAGCTCATGAGCCTGGTAGGGAAGTCTTTCCAATTTGAAAAAAAACGTATACCGTACCTGATATATCTGATCCATTTTATTTTTATATTATTTAAATGTTTATTTGTATTCTCGGTGTACTATATATGTGAGGCTTGTTAATTTATTATCAGAACGTCCCTCTAGTAAAGTAAGATATTTGAATAATATTTATGAAGCAGTTAATTGTGTCACAGAAAGATACTTTACTTTCCAGAATGATATGAAACTATATCTGATGTTTAAGTAAACACTTTTATAATTTTCCCCCTTAAGTTTTTTAAAAGCATTCAACACAATCCAAGGATATATAATGTGTAAGTCTCCAATTTCTCATGTGAATTCTACTTGCCCTCTTCTCAAATTTACCTTCCTAGAGGAAACCATTTTTATGTGTCAGTGTATATGTAAGTACATAAGTATAATATGCAAAATTCTTCTTTTTGAATGCATTGTTCTTCCTGTTCGGGAATTTTCTTCACAGACAGCGTACCCCACATATAGTTTGATATCAGTACATTCATATCCTTGTAACGGCGTCATAATATTATATAATCCCATAGTTTTTTTTTGACTCAATGTTTTTAACTTTCCTTCAATAATTCTACTTAAACATTTTTTAAGTTTATTTATTTATTTATTTGAGAGAGAGAAAGCATGAGCAGGGGAGAGACAGAGAGAGAGAGAGAATCCCAAGCAGGCTCTGCACTCTGCACTGAGCATGTCATGGGGCTCGATCCCATGAACTGTGAGATTACGACCTGAGCTGAAACCAGGAGTGGGATGCTTAACCAACTGAGCCACCCAGATGGCCCCCCATTATTAGACACTTAGTTGATTTTCCATTCTTTTAATAGTAATAAACTATGTTACAGTGAGTATCCTTGTATTTCATTCTTGGTATATACTTGCTTGTATGTCTTAAGAGTAAGATGCCAAGTCAAAAAGTATGTGCATTTAAAATTTAGTTGGATACTATCTAAATTGCTTTCTTATAAGTTGGTAAAATTTTGCCTTTTTTTTTTTTCTTTTTTTTTGAGAAAGAGAGAGAGTGAGCAGGGGAGAAAGAGAGAATCCCAAGCAGGCTCTACTCCCAGCGCAGTTTTGATCTCAGCACTGAAAGATCATGACCTGAGCTGAGCCAGACACTTAACTGACTGAGGCACCCTGGCCCCCCTATACACATTTGCTTCTTAAAGATTTTTATTTTAAAATAAAATCTGGTGCTTACTCATTGCCAAAATTTAAAGATTACAGAAGTGGATGAAAGTTGTGTTGTCCCGCTCTTCAGAAAAAAACCACATTTACTTTGTGTATCCTCCCAATTGGTGTCTCTGCCATGCCTCTCTTCGTCTCTCTCACACATAATCACATACATTTTTCCTGTCAAAATGGGGTCATGTTGTACTGTACACCTACAGTAGACATTTTTCACTTCGTAGCTTCTCTCCATGTTGGCAAATACAGCTTTTCTTTATTTTCTTTAGCATAGGGATTCTACTATATCTTGATATAATAATTTATTTGATGAGTCCCTTATTGGTAGACATTTAGATCGAAGAAAAGTTGAAGACAATATGAAATAAGCTTCTTATTTATATACCTCTGAGTTGAGTCGTGTCCCATCATTCTTTCTTAAGGACAAAAATGTCCCATCATTGTGTAGGATTAATCATGGGGGGGGCGGGGACCCCTTCAATTTGAATTTCTTTGATGATCCATGAGGTTAGGCATCATTCCATGTCTGTAGATCACATTTTCTTTTAGTATATTTTCATATATATCCTTTGCTTTGACCCTGAACCTCTGATTAATCATCTGTCACCTGTCATTCGCAGATGTTTTCTCCTGAGCCTATTCCTTTTTTGTATTTTCAGTTGAGTGAGTTTGTCATTTCCTTAGTCAAGTAGAATATTTAATTATTATGTATACCAGTCTTTCCTTTTTTTTTTTTTGAGTCCTGAATTTCCTCTCATGCTCATCTTCCTTCATCTTAACATTATAAAAATATTCTTGGGGCGCTTGGGTGGCTCAGTCGGTTAAGCCTCCGGCTTCGGCTCAGGTCATGATCTCACAGTTTATGGGTTCGAGCCCCGCGTCGGGCTCTGTGCTGACCGCTAGCTCGGAGCCTGGAGCCTGCTTCAGATTCTGTGTCTCTCTCTCTCTCTGACCCTCCCCTGCTCGTGCTGTCTCGCTCTGTCTCTCAAATATAAATAAAAAGCAT
This sequence comes from Suricata suricatta, assembly GCF_006229205.1. Taxonomy (NCBI): domain Eukaryota; kingdom Metazoa; phylum Chordata; class Mammalia; order Carnivora; family Herpestidae; genus Suricata; species Suricata suricatta. Next base: position 63,647,902 of record NC_043702.1, read on the forward strand.
AAAAAAAATTTTTTTAAATATTCTTCTATATTTTTCTGTAATTTTTGTAGAACTTTAACCCACAAGCAGTTTTTGCTATATAGTTTCCCAAATGGAGACCAGTTTTATTTCAGAGCCATTTATTGAGATGCCACCCTTGTCACATAATAAACCTATTTGTATGTATGACTAATTCGGAGAATCTGCATTTTATTGCCCTGAGTTATTTTTCTTTTGCCAGTGTCCTATCCACTGTAGCTTTAAAATGTTTTTAGAGGCGCCAAGGTGGCTTAGTCAGTTAAATGTCTGACTTGATTTCCACTCAGGTCATGAGCTCATGGTTTGAGAATTTGAGCCCTGCATCGGGCTCTGCACTGACAGCACCACAAAGTCTACTTGGAATTCTCTCTCTCCCTCTCTCTTTGCCCATCCCCTGCTCATGTGCTTGCTTACTCTCTCTCTCTCTCCCGCAAAATAAATAAATACTTTAAAAAAAATAAAATGTCTTTGGATATATGATAAGGCCAGCCCACTCGAAGGATTCTAGGATTTTCAAAACTAGTATTTTCATTTAGCTTTGATGAAGTTGGTGCTTCAGTTTGCCTAATTTTGGACTTATTCACTATATAAAGTGTTATTAGTGCCATAAAAATATTTGCATGAGTCTGTCAGACCTTGCTTGAAACACTACAGATAGCCTTAAATGAGCTTATATATCTTTGAAAAGGCTGTAGAGGAAGAGTGATTCAAGTAGCATATTTTACTTATATGGATATAAGTTTATTACACTTATGTAATATAAATGCTTTCATGTAATATTTGTTGAGCACACCCCACGGTGTACTTTGATGCTTTCATGTGGTTTCATTATATATTATTTCATTAATGTCCACATCCGGGGCGCCTGGGTTGGTTGGGCCTCTGGCTTTGGCTCCGGTCAGATCTCACCTTCGTGGGTTCGAGCCCCGCGTCAGGCTCTGTGCTGACTGCTAGCTCAGAGCCTGGAGCCTGCTTCTGGTTCTTTGTCTCCTTCTCTCACTGACTCTCCCCCTCTCATATTCTGTCTCTGTATCAAAAATAAATTAAACATTAAAAAAAAGTCCACATTCATTTTTGAGGCAATTGTAATTATCCCTGTACTTAAATTAGAATCTAAGACTGTTTTCTTGACATAGCCAGCTTAATCTAGGTGAAGTAGCTAGCACCTGGATCCTAATAAACTCTTAAACTTAGCATGTCTAAGACGGAACTCCTGATCTGCCTCCCCACGTCTGTCCTGCATGCAGCCTTCTTTGTCTCAATAACAGCTTTATCCCACTTTGTCATTGCTGAGAGCCCGGATCCCAGCCTGCAGGAAATCCTGTTGATTCCTCTCAGGCGGAGGTTTTAAAGAAATAATACAGGGGCCCCTTGGTGGCTCCCTTGGTTAAGCTTCTGGCTTCGGCTCAGGTCATGATCTCACGGTTCTTTGGTTCAAGCCCCGCGTCAGGCTCTGTGCTGACGGCTCAGAGTCTGGAGCCTGCTTCAGATTCTGTGTCTCCCTCCCTCTCTGACCCTCCCCTGTGTATGCTGTCTCTCTCTGGCTCTCAAAAATAAACAAAAAACAAAAAAATTTTTTAAAGAAATAATATACAAACACCACATTGATGTATATGTGTCACAGACCATCCACTTGATAAATAGTGGAAGAAGCATATTTTTTTATTTATGTAGGGTTCTTTTATTGCTCTTAAATCACAAAATAATATCAAATGTTTAATTAGCACTTATCATGATGACTATTTTAATTGCTTTGCATATGCAAACTTATTTCATAACTTACCAACTTTTTAAGTTTTACAACAACCCTGTGAGATGGGTACTATTATTTCTCTTATTTTACAGATGAAAGGGAAACACAAAATGGATTAAGTATTTTGTTTAAGGTTGAATAGCTCGTAAGTGATAAGGCTAGATTTGAAACCAGATGGATTGCCATCAAAGTCCGTACTCTTAATGACCATACTTCATTGCGTGTCAAGTTTCTGTTATTTTAAAAAACAGCCATATTTCTTAGTTGCATGTAGCAACTACTCTGTCTTGTTTTTTAATGACTTCAATAAGCATAGATATTTATGCACTTAAAAATGAAAATTGAAATTCTTACGTGTTGTTATGTTGTTATCGCAATATAAGGCTAAGAAAAACCTTGTTGTTATCCAGTTCTTTAGCTTTTCTTCCAGCTAGTTTTTATCCTAAATGTTTTTTTATTTAATTCGGCCATCACTGTTAACTGACTGAAAGTTTTTCAACTTTATTCACTATTTCTCAAAACCATTCTTTCTAAGAGCCTATTTCTAAACTTGGAAAAAAATGTAAACATTTATTTAAAAATGACCACTTGTTCCCAATATCTTCTTTCATAGTAAATGAACTGTCAGCTCTCATGGAGGATGGACGTTCTCACGTTCTCCTAGCAAAAATTTATAGTAAAATGGAAAGACCTGATGATGCTATCACTTCATTACAACAGGTAAATGCATTTGTTTGTGAGTGTTTGTGGTGGGGGGTGGCGGGGGGAGAGAGGAGAAGGGATTATGCTACGGGTAGGAGAAAGACCAGTTATTTTGGCCCAGCTAACACAGAAAATAAGTCAAAATAGAACTGATTGAATGCCAACGGGTTGTACTGTTTAAATGTGTTATTGCTAATTATTATAACAATGAGAGCAAGTTAATATTTTTAATCCACTTTTGTAGCTGAGGAAGTTCAGTTTCATAATTTGTGTAAAGTCACATGACTAGGGTTTTGTTTGTTTATATCTTTGTTAATTTCCCTAATGTTTGGGGGGTTTTCAAAGGAGAGATTTTATACACATTTCCTTAGATAAATTCCTAACAGCTGATGGGTTTTGATGATTTTTCAACTCTAGTTTGCTAATGGCTTTTTTATAAGTGACTTAAATTTTATCTACTGCACTTTCTGAATCTGTCAAGATGGTTGTGTGACTCTTCTTTTTTTTCTTGTTAATGTGGTGTATTAAGCTGATTGATTTTCAAATGTTAAACAACCCTTATATTCCTTAAATAAATGTCCACTTTGTTGTGATTTTTTTGAAAAGCTTTGCTGGAATTTAAAGATACTAATACTTTGTTCAAAATTTGTATATCTATGTTCCCGAGGGAGATTGGATCTCTAAGATTGTTGCTGTTTCTTTAATATTTGGAATAATTTAAAATTAAACCCATTTGGACCTTGAGGCTTGATTGATGTCAAGTTTTTATTAAAGGATTCAACTGTAGGTTTCAGACTGATCATTTTCTTAAAGGTTATTTCTTTAAAAGAGAGAGCACATGGGGAGGGGTGCAGAGAGGCAGGGAGAGAGAGAATTTCAGGCAGCTCTGCACTGTGAGTGCAGAGTCCTACTTGGGGCTCAAACTCCCAAACTATGAGATTATGGCCTGAGCCCAAATCAGGAGTCTCTAGATGCTTAACCAACTAGACACCCCAGGTGCCCCTCAGACTGATCACTTTTAGATTTCTTATGTTAGTTTAAATGGCTATATGTTTAAGTAATTTGTTCACTTCATTAATTATCAAATCTATTGACTAAGATTTGTCCATTGTATCTTACTGTTTGAATGTCTGCAAGTGCTGTAAAGATGTCTTCTTTTATGGTCCTGATATTGATGGTTTTATTTTTCTTCTTCTTTTAATGATCAATTATACCAGCAGTTTATTATCTTAATATTTTCAAAGAACCAACTTTTGCCTTTTCTGGCTTCATTGAATGTTTTCCCTTTATCCCATTAATTAGTTTCTACTTTCTTTGGATCTGGTTTGCTGATCTTTGCCTACCTTATTGATGAATTACTGTTAGATAATGGACTAGTTAGCCTTAGTTCTGTTCTTATTAATTTAAGGTGATAAATTTTTCTCCAAGCATTGCTTTAGCTACCTCTCAACAAGTTTTTTTTTAATTTTTTTTAATGTTTTATTTATTTTTGATAGAGAGACAGAGCATGAGAGGGGGAGGGACAGAGAGAGAAGGAGACACAGAACCGGAAGCAGGCTCCAGGCTCTGAGCTGTTAGCACAGAGCCTGACGCTGGGCTTGAACCCACGGATGTGAGATCTGACCTGAGCCGACGTCGGAGGCTTAGCCAACTGAGCCACCCAGGCGCCCCTCACAAGTTTATTATTATTCAGTTCGTAATATTCCTCATTTCCACTTTGATTACTTCTTATGGGTTATTTAGAGGTGTAGTGTTCAGTTTCCAAACAGTTCTGGTTTTCTTATTATTTATTTTTTTTCTACCTCTTAATCCCTTTCACCTATTTTGCCCATTCCACCACCCCCTCCCTCTGGCAACCACCAGTTCTCTGTATTTGAGTGTTATCTTTTAGATATTGGTTTCTAGTTTAATTCCACCGTGGTCAATACATACTTTGAATAATTCAGTCTTTTGATATTTATCAAAGTTTGCTCTGTGTCCTACATTAAAATCAGTTTTGGTACAGGTTCCATATGGATTTGAAGTAATGTGTTTCTGGCATTACCGAGAGCTTAGTTCAACATATGTCATTCGGGTCAGATTTGTTAATTGATTTATCCTACATCTTTGCTGAACTTGAAGTAGAACATAAGAGTACTTCACTACTAATCCTGTACGCTTCCTAGAATACCCCACTACTTGACATCTTTTGACCTGATTTTTACATACCCAGAAGAATTCTGCATTCCCCAACAATTTATCAAATGTTTTGATTTTGAGCTTTAGCTAACGGTGGTATGCGCACGCGCGCGCGCGCGCGTGTGTGTGTGTGTGTGTGTGTGTGTGTGTGTGTGTGTAAAATAACCTGTATTTCAGTAATTTGTCCAATATATCCAATGCTGTTTTTTTTTATTCTAGTTGGGAATGAACTGAGCTTGGACCATTAGATTTCTGTGATACTCATTAAGTTTCTGTAATACCCATTTAAGTTTATCACTTCATTAAAATATGTAATCTTTAGAGTCTTAATATCTTATCCTTAATTGTTAGTATATTTTATCCCTATTTTTCTATCACATGACAAGAGAATTTCACCTAACCCTAGGTTAGCTACCATTAGCTACAAGAAAAGTATAATTTTGGTAAATTTAGACTTTTAAAGTAATTTAGAGTGAGTTTGGTTTATTTGACCTTTTTATAAGTATTGTTAGTCCCAGCTGCCTCAGTTATAGAAGTCCTCGTGTTATAGGAGCAGGTGCATCAAGCAGCACTAAGGAGAGAACAGTGTGCATGGCTAGACAATGCCAGTTAAAGAATTTTAAGTTTGTATGTTACAGCACTGAGATTATTCATCTTTAATAAAATGTAAAGAGCCCTAAAGTGCTTCCCAATTGTTAACATTCTAGCATTCCAATCTCCAAAAAGATAAATCCTGAGTTGTAACTCAAACAGAAACTTATAAATGTAATCAATGTCTTTGACACTTTAAGTTCATTTATTTAGGAACCATTTATTGAGCCTAATCTCCACGTTATGGAACTTTAGGAGCCCCATCTTAGTATTTTTGCATAGTTGCTAAGCATTTTAGGCAGTGACAGAACTGCTACATTTAGAGAAAACCCAAGTCTTATTAATTTTACTTTCTAAAGATTTCAGATTTCTGAAATAACTCATTTTTTCATCTCGTCATCTCTCTGTTACCTTTTAGCCCTGTCCAGCATTATCTTTCGCCCAGACTCCAGTAGCCTATTAACTAATCCCCATCTTCTTCCAATCTTGTTTCATTCCAGTTGGTTCTCCACACCACCAGAGTAATTTCTCTAAAAGGTAGACCTGATGTTGTCACCCCACTGCTTATAAATATGTAGTAGTAACTACCCTGTGGAAAAAACTGCCCTCTAGAATAAAACGCAAATCATTTAACAAGCTTACCTGATGTAAATCATCTCTGTATTTCTAGCCATTGTTCCTTCTAATTCTTTGGTCAAGAAACAGTGTCCCTTAACCTTCTTCCTTCACCTAATTCCTAATTCCTTCCTTCATTCCTAGTGTCTGTACTCCATACCATCTCCTTTCCTTCTCGCAAAGTCACAGGGGAGTGCTACTAGTAATTCTTCAAATCTCACTTGATCTCCAAGATTAGGTTAGGTCTTCTATTATGCAAGCCCAATGCAACTGGTGTTTCCCAGCCATAAAACTCCTCATAATTTGCCATAATTATTTTTTTATCTATCTTCATGCTCAAAATTTCCACGAGTGAAGGTGTAGTTCCATGTTTTGTGACCCTAGCAAATGTTTGCCTCATTAGTTTTCTATGCTAAGTAACACATTGCCACAAGTTGTAGTCAGTGAAAACAATACATATATTTTTTCACAGTTTCTGTGGGTGTGTATTCTGAGCATGGGTTAGCCGGGTCCTCTAAAAGGTGTTGGGACAGTCAAAGTGTGGCCAGGGCTGGGTTCTCCGGTGGAGACTTGTCTGGTGGAGGATCTGCTTCCAAGCTTACACGCATTGTTGGCAGAATTCACTTCCTCAAGGCAGTAAGACTTAGGGCTTCAGGTTCTTGTTTGCTTCTTGTTGCAGATCTGCAGGTTCATCAGCTGCTTGCCTGGTAGGCCAGCTAATAGGGTCACTTCGTTCTTCAAAGCCAGTGTGGGAGAAAGGCTGTAGAATGAGTCTGCTAACAGAATCTTAAGAAGTGTAATCATAGAAGTGACATTCCATCATATTTGCCATATTTTGATGGTTACAAGGAAGTTCTAGGTCACACCTCAAAAAAAAGGGGTGATTAATACAAGGAAGTGAACATCAAGAGGTGAGGATCATGGGAGTCATCTTAAGATCTGTCTGCCATGATGGGTTCTTGAAATTTTACTTGAATGACTGAAAGGAAGCCATACATTATTTTTAAAAATTTTTTAAATGTTTATTTACTCATGAAAGAAAGAGAGATCACAAGCAGGATAGGGGCAGAGAGGGAGGGAGACACAGAATCCGAAGCAGGCTCCAGGCTCTTGAGCTGTCAGCACAAAGCCCGACATGGGGCTTGAACTCATGAATCGTGGGCCACAGTTAGACACTTAGCCATCTGAGCCACCCAGGTGTCCTGTGGAAACCATACATATTTTAATTCTTTAATTGCAGGAACAATTACAGGGGGAAAAATCACTTTGTAGCATATTAACCATTTTTTCTGTGAAAATAAAATCTAAATAATTTAGATATGAACAACCTATATGTCATAAAACAGTAACACTTTTGTGATTTTATAACTTAATGTGGTTTTAATTAATATGAACAGATTTTATTTTTACTTTTTTCATGTAACATTCATTTGTGTGGATTTTTCCCTGATGTCTATATGGCTCCATCTTCATCATATAAAATGTGATATTCTGGTTTTATTGGTATATTTTATGTTGATAAGGCTTTCAAGAAGATACATATATAACAAGGCTATTGAAATATAAAAGGAAAATTAAGAAGTCTATGAATTAAGATGTTTATTTGTCATTCTACCCATGGGTTTTAAGGAATTTACAAAAATATTATAAAATAAGGAGGGGGAGAGAAAGTGAATGCATTGACAATCAAAATTAACATAGTTATTGTAACAGATGATTAAATTTAGCTTTAATCTTTCTGGAACTCAAGAAAAAACATAGGAAGTGGTGTCAATTCTTCAAGAAAATTATATTCTGTATAAAAATATTTCCTAATGATCATTATGTATACTTATAATAATTGAGTGTTCTTTTATGAAATGCCTTTAGTAGGAAATGCAAAAACTTTAACTCAAAAAAAAAAAACTGACCTGATTATTTACTTTTAAGAAAATGCAAAGTAGGGCCCTGGGTGGCTCAGTTGGTTAAGCGTCCCACTTTTGATTTTGGCTCAAATCATCTCATCTCATGGCTGTGAGATCAGGCTCCACCTCAAGCTCCCTGTCACGGAGCCTGCTTAGGCTCTCTCCCTCACCCTCCTAAATAAATAAGTGTTTCTCTAGAAGTTAAGCTAATAAGGTCCACTTATCCGACTTTGTAGTGATTTCATTGATGCAGAGATAAATCTTAGGCTATGTAAAGAATGAATTGTATACCTTTTAGACCTAGTGTGACCAAAGAATTTATCATTTAAGCCAAAATACTTTTGAGAGAGAAAGAAGGCAGCATTAATAATGAAGCCGGCACAACAGGTGTAAACGTTACTGCCAGATGGAACAGTCCAGTCACTCTATTTAGACAGCTGTTTCAGGGGTTTTTGTCTACGAGTGTGTGTGTTCATATGTGTGCAAAACTCTGCACACCAATATATATGCATATATAAAAAATCAAATAAAAAACATCAAATACACAAATGTGCACATACCTCTATACTTAAATAAACATGCATTCATATAACCAAAATTAAAATTTCATGAAACAATATTAACCTTTACCACATGCTGTGTATACCCATATTTTCTAATCTTTCCCTCTTTCATTTACAAAAGAATGCTTTTTGGGGCGCCTGGGTGGCTCAGTCAGTTAAGCCTCTGACTTCAGCTCAGGTCATGATCTCACGGTTCATGGGTTCAAGCCCCACGTCGGGCTTCAGATTCTGTGTCTCCCTCTCTCCCTGCCCCTTCTCCCACTTGTGTTCTCGTTTGTTCTCTCTCTCTCTCTAAAATAAATAAACATTAAAATTTTTTTTAAAAAGGAACGCTTTTTATGAAACCTTAAATTAATGTTATGACCTATTGTTCTAAAAATACTCTGGTTTAGACCATCTTCATCAAATACCAGTTGTCAACCAACATTCTGACAGGAGTCCCCGGAAGGGCTCCCTGTGTGGAGCATAATGTGTGGCAGATGGTGGGCATTTTACTCTTTGTTAAATGAATGCGTACATGCATTAGTGGATGGTTATCTTTAGCTCAGAGTTAAATTTTATTGTGAAGGCCTAAAACATAGGATATTTCTGTCCTTTACAAAAGGAAGTCTCCGTGTTTCACAAATCAAACATGTAGGTGATAAGGCTGACATTCTAGTTTAGCAGCTGCTCTACATTCTCACCTTGACAGAGGCCCCTACTTCCTTTCTGGGTATCTGTGTATAGTGTTGGGCCTTATAAATACACACCATCAGTTGGTTAGTCATTTCCCCATCATTAGACATTTGAGTTGCTTTCAAATTTCTTGTTTTTTGTTATTCTTTTTTTGTTTTTACCGCAAATAACAGAGATTGTTTATTTTTCTTTTTAACAGATAACATGTTACCTTTTTTTCTGCTAAGTAACATCCATAATATCTTCCCAAAAGTGGAACAACTAAGTTCAGTAGTCTGATTAGTTTTATCAAGTTAGCATGTTTTGCTAGGGTGCTCTTCAGAAAGATTGGACTCATTCATATGCCATCACCAATATATGGATGTACTTACTGCCTAAAACCTTCCAATATTTGATTTAATAATTTTTAGATGTGACTATTAATTTAATAAGCATTTTATATTTCCACTTATTTAATTAGAGCATCTAGAGTATTTTTCATGTATTTGTTTCATGCCTGCATTTCCTCCTTAGTGAGCCTTCTGTACATATCCTTATACCAGGGGAAAGACTCAGTAGTTTTATGATACTTCGGTTGGAAAGATATGTGCAGGCTGGCTCATTCACAAACAAGCACATGTTTAAGACCTCAATTAAGACATTTTCTTTGGATCAGGCTTTGTTAGATTTAAGGCTGATAATGGTTAAATAGATCCTCTGTAAATGTATGCTGTGTGTGAGTTACTGATAATTGTTTAACTTATTTTCTGTTTCTTTTTTAAATTCCTTTTTATCCTTATTTCTCTCGAGGCTCGAGAACTACAAGCTCGGATTCTAAAACGTGTTCCGATGGAACAGCCAGACGCAGCCTCTGCCCAGAAGCAGTTAGCAGCTGAGATTTGTGCCGGGATCGCCAAACATTCTGTTGCTCAGCGAGACTATGAAAGAGCAATTAAGTTTTATAGAGAGGCTCTTGTTCATTGTGAAACAGATAATAAGGTCGGTACCTTTATAAATTTTTTACTGCCTTTTATTCCAGATGTCACCTAATTGCCCCAAATATAAAATTCTTACCAGCTTATTTAAAAAAAAAAGTAATAAAAATCAAGCTAAAAAATTAATATTCTTTCTAGAAATTCTTCAAAATACTTATATGATTCCTTCTGTAATAATGTTAGAGTCTAAAAATTATTATGAAACAAGACATAAAGTAAATCAATAAACTCTTTGGGTTTTTTCTTAAATATTAATCTGTGTTTTTTTCTTTTTTTAATGTTTTTTTAATTTATTATTGGGAAAGAGAGAAACAGAGCATGAGTGGGGGAGGGGCAGAGAGAGAGGGAGACACAGAATCTGAAGCAGCAGGCTCTGAGCGGTCAGCACAGAGCCCACAAACTGTGAGATCATGACCTGAGCCAGAGTCAGCCACTTAACCGACTTGAGCCACCCAGGCACCCTTTAATCTGTGTTTTAATAGTCACTCTAAAACAATTTTTCAGTCTTGGATAGCTGGATCTACATGATTCAGTATAGTTTACTAAACTGCTGTTGAACACCTCTGTATTTCAATTGCTGTTTGGTGTTGGAGATGCAGACAAGTGACTAGATTGAATCTCTTACTTCAAGTGGCACAGCATGAGAATAACTGTAAGGATAATTCTGGTAAAGAAAACCTCTCTATGTGTCTGGTTATGTAAACTAAAATCCTGTTACTCTCTCAAATCTAGATAAATGATTAATTTAAAAATATGTATATATGGCTACGTACTTTTTTCTTTTTTTTTTCATTTAAATTCCAGTTGACATACAGCGTAATATTAGTTTCAGGTGTACAATATAGTGATTCAGCAATTCCGTACGACCCCTGGTGTTCATCACAAGTGAACTCCTTCATCCGCGTCACCTATTTCATCCATCTGCCCACCCACCTCCCCAATGTGTTCTCTACAGTTAAGAGTCTGTTTCTTGGTTTGCCTCTCTCTCTCTCTTTTTCCCTTTGCTTGTTTGTTTTCTTTCTTAAATTTCACATATGCGTGAAATCATATAGTATTTGTCTCTCTGTCACTAACTTGATGCAGGATAAAAGACAACTATATTTTAGAATTTAAGGTTTTACTTTTTTATTTTTTTTTAATGTTTACTTATTTTTTAGAGAGAGAGAGAGACAGAGTGAGCCAGGGAGGGGGAGGGGGAGCGAGAGAGAAGCAGGTTCCAGGCTCTGAGCTGTCAGCACAGAACTGCGAGATAATGACCTGAGCCAAAGTCAGATGCTTAACTGACTAGGTCACCGATGCACCCTAGAATTTAAAGTTCAAAACTGAATGTTTTAAAATGAATACTGCTCTTTCAGGTGTAAAGCAAAAATAACCTTGAAGGCATAAGCAAACAAGTACCTTGTCTAGTGGTGGCTAAATGAGTTGGGATCATGTTTTCAAATCTGAAGCATACCTTAGAAATTATCTGCTTCAAGCTTTTTATTTCTCAAATGAGAAAACAGGTTTAGAGGACCTGGGCCCATCTGGAGAAGCCTGGACTAGAATCTGATCTCTGATTTAAGACCAGTGTTCTTTGCACAGTGCTTTGTCTCTCTACCTTTTAAGTGAGTTACTACCTGTTTCCCCCTTTCTCCCAGTGTAAGAGAAAATAGAGATGCATAGGCCTATAGTTTTCCTGCCGATCATGCTTGGCATTCTTATTGCGGTAGCTTTTGGTCAACTAAAGTGTAGTCGGTGCCCAGACAACTTCCTTATGCACGTTTAATCCAGTTCTGACTGACCTTGCACTTTTCTCTACAGATCATGTTGGAGCTGGCTCGCCTCTACCTGGCGCAGGATGACACTGACGCATGCCTGCGGCACTGCGCCCTGCTTCTCCAGAGCGACCAGGACAACGAAGCTGCCACCATGGTCAGTCCAGAGGACTTAGGGCTGGAAGCCGTCACGTTTCATATTCCATGGGGAAGTTTCAAATTCTACCTGATCAAACTAATACTAGTTGAGAGGCCTGGCTCGTGTTAACTTTTTGAAGAAATCGTATTTTTAACATGATTAGCATATTTCATCAATAAAAACCATGAATCTTTTTGTTTTATTAGAATGGCAAGCCTAGGTCAGGCCTTTACTTTCCCTTTGGGGCCCAGTTAGTTTTTCTGCATGTGACCAGGAGGACTTAATGTGATAAAGCTGTCATTTGCTAACGACTAATTATTAAGTACTTACCCAGACACGCAGGACTAATTAAAAAGTTTCCGTGGGACATTTGTAGTTACAGAAAGAACCCTTGGCGCATTATTCTAAGTGGTCTATTTCAGTGTTGCTTTGCTTTCCCATTTTTACCTGAGATCGGAGTTGAGATAGGAGTTCACTTTCCAACAGCTACATAGATGATAGTATGTGAGGTTCACTGGAAGTTATTAGAATAACAAAGAAATATAAAAACTACCCCTTTTAAAACACGCAGAAAAGCTCAGTAGATCTTGTTTATTTTAAATTCTTTTGGAATATTTAGGGCTTAAGAGTATTTTGGTTTTGATTAAATCTTCTCGTCCTTTTAGCCAAACCGAGGGAGGTATCTTTTCTATTACAGCACATAAAGTGTGCAATTCCTTTTAAATTTCTGTTTTTAAAATAACCACTTGAGACATATTTTCTGCTAAAAATAAAGTTGTCTGAACAGAGTGATCTGTTTCACATCCTTAATTATCTTCTGTTAGGCTGATACCATTGCTAATCTGCCTATGGTGTACTTGAGTTTTATTTTTTTTTTAACATTTATTTAATTTGAGAGAGAGACAAGAGTGCAAACAGGGGAGGGGCAGAGAGAGGAAGACACTGAATTGAAGCAACTCCAGGCTTTGAGCCATCAGCACAGAGCCCGGTGTGGGGCTCGAACTCACGAACCGTGAGATCATGACCTGAGCTGAAGTCGGACGTTCAACCGACTGAGCCACCCAGGGGCCCCGATATACTTGAATTTTAAATGGCTCCTTTTTTTATAGAAGTTTGCCCTCCTCATGGTTGTCATAGGCGTTTTCATAGCTCTACATCTTGACAGGAAAGATATGCTTTGTAAAACGTATGGCAATATTTTTAGAACCAACTTTTACCTTTATAGATGATGGCAGATCTCATGTTCAGGAAACAGGACTATGAACAAGCAGTGTTTCATTTACAGCAGCTTTTAGAACGCAAACCAGGTAAATATCCATTAATTATATTTTTAGTAATGCAGTCAACTTTCTTTCTCTTCTTCTCAGCTGTTTTGAAACCCTCAGTCAAATCCAATGCTCTACTTATTCCACACGTGCCTCTGAGTAGCAGACATGGCTGTAAGGAGAATGCAGCACCATTGACTGACCTCACTTTCCGTTATGACCACAGACTCCCAGCAGGGCCTCAGATGCTGCCAGGCAATCTTGCTGTATTTCTCTAATAAATTAGCTCATTCCAGCTGCTTTTTATACCTTCTCCTCCCTCCCCAAACCTCCAGTCCCCTCATCCCCCTTCCTTCTCGTCTACTAAAAAGGTTGCCTCCTACTTGAGTAGGAAAACATGAGCAACTGGAAGAGAATGTCTCCATTCGCCTTTCACCAAGTCTGCCTTCTCACAGCCGTTGTCCGCCCCGGGCCTGCCGTCCTTCCTTCCCACAGCCAGCATCTCCCTGTGGGTCCGGGTGCCACCTCCCTCCTCCCGGAGGGCTTTCCGCCGACGCTTTCATCTCCCCTGCACCGCCATTTCCCCCCTAGTCTGCACATGAGTATGGCGAGATAGCCCCTTACTTACTATATTAATAAATAAGAGCTGATTCTTAACTCCCCACTTACTCTTCCGTCCAACAATTGCTCCATTCTTTGGTTTTCCCATGTAGAAAATTTCCTGTGAACAGTTTCCACCCGTGCTGTCTCCACATCGTGCTCTGGGCTCCTGCAGTCCAGAGAGGCTGCATCGGCCGGGCAGCCGGCCCTGCCACCCTGCCCCGCCACCCCCGGCGTTCGCTTCTCAGCTCTGCTTGCTTGGCCTGTCCTTACACTCAGCACAGCGCCTCCCCTCCCTCATGAAGGGCTTTCTTCACTTGCCTGCGGGGGCCCTGGGCTTACCTGGTTTTTTTCCTTCCTGCTGTCTACCCCTTTGTTAGATCACCTTTCTCTTTATGACCTATAAATATCAGAATATTCTAGACCTGGGCTCTCGAACTTTTTCTTTTTATACATTCGGCCAGCTGGGTGACTTCATCCAGGCCTGTGCCTTTATGCCTTATGTGTGTGCTGGGGTCTTGCAAGTGTGCTTCTCCAGTCCTGACCCACACACGCCACTGCCTGCGTGCACCCGCACTCCAAGTCCTGGGGGGTCTCCAGCTTCGTGTTCCTGTAGAACAGTTGATCCCTCCCTCCCTCCAAATCCGCTCCTCCATTTCTCAGTAAATATCATCAACATCCCCGCTTAGTCCGGCCCCAAACCTTACAGTTACCTTCGGCTCATCCTTCTCTATACCACATCCTGTCTGTCAGCAAATCCAGCAACTACCTCCAAGGCCTCTCTGGAATCCCACCACCATTTACCTCCCGTGCTGCTGCCAGTTGGTCTCGGCCGTCGGCATCTCTCACATAAATTATTAATGCTCATTCTCATAACTCACCCCTGTTTCCGTTCCTGGCCTCCAGAGAGTTTAGAAATGCTTTCCGCTGAAAGTAGCAGAGACTGTCCTCTCAAAAAATTCCAGTGGCCTGAATGATTATGGCTTTTTATTTTCCGCTTATGTAAAAGAAATGTGAAAGTTGGTTATGCAGGGAGCAGCGTGGAGGACCCACAGCATCACCAGTTCACCTGAGTCCTCTGCCTTTTTCTTCTGCTCTCACCAGCCTGACTTCCGTTCTGAGGACCACCTCATGGTCTGGGGTGACGGCAGCTCTAGCATCAACGTCCCAGGGCCCGGATGGGGAAGGTTGGCGTGGAGGTGGGCTAACAGGGATACCTCCCTAGTGAATCATTTTTTTTTCCCCTGTAAAAAATTCCTTTCTAGAAGCACTCCATGGCTGCAAAAGATGGTGGGAAACGTCATCTTTTAGTTGAACCCAGTGCCATGTAGGATAAAATCGGAATTCTGAAGAAAGTGATCATAGAAATTAGGTAGGCAGCAGTCCTTGCCGGTTAGCACCCTGACACTTTTAAGTTGCTCTTCGCTCTCCCTGGAATATTCCGGCGGCACCTCCTTCATTCCTTCAGGACTTGGCTCCAGCATGGCCACATCCTGAGAGCACCCTTCTGCGGCCAGCCTGTATCAATGGCACCTCTTACTGCTCTCCATCTTTCTATCTTGGGTTTTGTTTTTTTAATATTTCCCTAAATAACAGAACGTAAGCATCAAGTGGCCAGGAAGTTTGTCTTCATTGCTGTGTTTCCAGGATTTAGAACAGTATTGGCCAACTTGGTGCTCAGTAAATAGAAAAAAAGAGTGGGGGGAGCAAAGGAAGGAGAGGGAAGGAGGGGTGGGGGAGGAAACAAAAACAAGGAAGAAAGGTAGTTTGGTTTTAACCAAAAGGAGCTTGAAATCTCAGAGGAAGTCCTAGAGGTGTCACTGAGTTCTTGGAACCCCAATGCCTTCCCAGCGGGGTGTGGCCGCGCGGCCAGAGCTGCCGGGCTCGGGTGGCCCTCTCTGTCCAGCAGGGCACTCCAAGAACCTCATCTACTCTACTGTTGTAGTTACTAATGATTCTACTTTTACAAAGTTTGAATTTGAGAACAGTTTCTACTTACAGATAAAATACCCCTAATTATTAAAGATTGAAAGAAAGTCCTTTCTGTCTTTATAGTGATGACAGCATTTTATTTTCTTTTTATTATTTTTATTATCTTTAAATATTCTCCCACCTTTGGATTGCCTCATGCCCTGTTGTTGTTTCCTTCCCCAGCCTGTCCCAGCTTCTGCCCAGATGTTATTTAAAAGAACAGTTAGTCCAGGTGCCTGGGTGGCTCAGCTGGTCAAGCTCAGGTCATGATCTCTCTCTCAGTTCGGGAGTTCAAGCCCTGTATCAGACTCTCTGCCAACACCACAGAGCTCATTTCACATCTTCTGTCTTCCTCTTTCTCTTCCCCTACCCTGCTCTCTATCTCAAAAATAATAAATAAACATTAAAAAAATAAAAGAGTTCAGTTAATTATATTAACATCTTACCTCTTCTACTCACTCTGAGTCCATCTTCCCACCTCAGTTGCCCAAAGCTTACTCTTAACTTTCTCCAAGCCTAAGTTATTTTTCTCATGTGACTTCTGTCCTGGGTTCTAGACTTTGTTTGTCCTTTGCTCCTTCTGTGAACTACCACTTAAAGGGATACACATACTATTTTCATTCTGTCTCAGGTTGTTTCCATATTGTAGCACTTCCCTCTGAGTGAATAATCTGTTTTTAAAAAAAACAAAAACAAAAACCTCTGCCCTTGTGGCTATTTTTAAGCCATTGATGAGACTAGTGCCCTCACATAGAATATTTGAAGAAGCCCTCATCTGAATTTCGTCTCAGCCAGGTAACTTGGCATCAGCATTTTGTTAAAAGAGATAGTATACTAGTCACATTGACTTAATAGATTGGCAGCTTTGGACTTTCTTTTTATAAACAAATATAAAATAATTTGTAAATTCAGTGTAAGGATTTTGTACACTGGAAATACCAAATCTTATACATCCACACCTCCAAATCTTTTAAAGATTTTTCTCCCTTTTGCCTGTAGTGCACATTGCCTTCCTTATTCTTCTTCTCTGTCTTTCCCAACACATAATCCAAAATATACTCACCCTTTACCAAAAGCAAAAGCCTGTACCTTACTGCCACCACCTATGTTATAAGAAGCCTTTGCCAGAGACTAGAGAATCTCCTGCAATGCTGTACTTCCAATGCTAAAAGAAAGTCTCAGCAGACGGATGAGTTGGTCACCCAAATCCTGGACGACTTCGTCCGTACCTTGTTATCTCTTCTAGTATTTTTCTGAAAATATTTGTGCATACATTTGTCTTCTCCGCGAGACTGCAGTCTCCTCAAGTTTGCAGAGATCACGTCGTGTTCGTCTTATGTCCCCAGCTTGAGACACATCACCAGGCACATAGATGGTGCAAATAAATATTAAGTGGTTGAATGGATCAACAAATGACTAAAGTACCTAGTCATTTAAAACCACAAAATGTTAAGAAAATTTTTATGGGCTCATATTTTAGGTTTTTGATCTTGCATTCTTACTTTATTCCTAATAGGACTCTATTCACAGATCTGTTCTATTAGAATTATTCTAACACCTGAGTATCTATACTTACTCTCTGCATAAATTATAGGTCATCCTTGGTAGCATATGTTATATCTTAAATTAATGCTCTATTTTAGCTGACTTTAGAAATGTACTGTCTAATTTGACTTAACCTGACGAGTAGAGAATCCTTCCTATAGAGGTAATTACTGTTCTCTTGACAGATTACACCTCTTCTCTCTCAGAATCTCCACATCATCTTGGGTTGTCTCTTCCCCGACACTGACTGCTTTACAGGCTTCGTCAGCTCCGTCTGCTGAGGAGCCAGCTGTCACATCCAGGCTGCCTTCTCCTCAGCCCACTGCGTGACTTAGGGCCTTTATCCCCTCTCACCCAGGCCAGGGCTGCCCCCACACTCATCCTGCAGGCTCCAGGCTCCTGCCACGCCACACCTGCATAGCCCGTCTGTAAATCAAAAGTTACTGCTTTCCTTACAATTCAGGATGGCTCTACAGGGGAAAATCTAAAATCATAGCCTTATTTTGTAATAAGGAAGCTCTAAATTACTGGAGGGTATTTCTTACCCTCTTCCTCCACTTCAGTGTGGGGTAACTTGGACTTACCAGCACTCTCCGTGCTGCTCTGCTCTGTCTTTGCACATGCCATGTGCCTCTTGGAATGTCTTGGTACATCTAGCAAGATCTTCCTTGTAGCCTTCAGGCTGCCCAAAGGTCTGATTCTATATGAAACTTCCAGCCTCCCGCAGGCAGAGTTAGGAATTCTGTGTAGTGTAATTCCATAGGACTTCATTCTTGCGGAATCACATTACGCTGTAATTATTTTGATATCTTCTCCCTATCCCTCAGTAAGTATGGGCTAAGTTTTTTCAGAATGTAATACATTTCAGTTTTCAGTGGATTCCTTAAGTACAGAAATTTGCCTGCATTTTAAATTTCATGGTTAACCAAAAGACAAGTTAATGTAATTTAATCTATCAGTGGTAATTATAATTTGAACTAATAATACATTTCAGTATTATTGGAAGGTGATAATTATTTAAGACACTGGCCTCCCAAGCATATGATGCATCACACATATTAGCAACATCATACAAAGAAACTTTGGCCAGAAATTTTCACTTTTACATCCTTCCTAATCTAAGACAGCTTCTAGGTTCTGTGACTTTATTATGGGTGGTTATCCCTAGTTTCTATCAACACTTTTGGAGTTGTAAATATCTCTAATGACCATTGTATTTTTAAAGTTCTCTCATGACCTTTTTTTATTTGGTCTCCATGACAGTTTGAGGGTCAATATTATATTCCTATTTTAAGAAAATAACTAATCCTTGACTCAGAGAATTTGAGTAACTTGTTTGAATTTCTGTAGCTAAAAGACAAAATCAGTATTTGAATCCTCTATCTCTGAAACCATATTCTTATCATGCTCTGCATTTTAGTGATGCCAAAAGACAGGAAGAACAAAATCCCAAGACGCAAGATATTAGGTCAAGGAAGGCAAATGATGGTATTGTCAACCTGGATTATCTAGGCATCATGCAATAAAAGTAGAAACAAAGCCTAAAGAAGTTTTTTTCTAAGTAATATTTTTTTATTGCCCTAACATAAAGTACGTAACATAAAATTTGCCATTTTAACCATTTTTGAGTGTACAGTGCAGTGACATTAGGTACATTTAAATTGTTTTGTACTCATCACCATTATTCATCTTCAGAACTTATCCATCATTCTAAACTAAAATTCTGTACCCACTAAACACTAACTCCCCGTGCTCCCTACCCCATCTCCTGGCAACTCCTATTCTACCTCTCTGTGAATCTCACTACTGTAGGTAGATACCTTATGTAAGTGGAATCATATATTATTTTTGCCCTTTTGTGCCTGGCTTATTTCATTTAGTATAATGCTTTCAAGGTTCATCCATGTTGTAGCATATGTCAGAATTTCCTTCCTTTTTAAGGCTGAATAATATTCCATTGTGTGTGTATACCACACTTTATTTATCCATTCATCTGATGATGACCACTGGGTTGTTTTCACTTTAGACGATTGTGAGTAATCCTGCTGTAAATGCAGGTGCACACATATTTGCTTGATTTCTTGCTTTCAGTTCTTTTGAATATATACCCATAAGTGGACTTGCTGGATCATATATTTTCTCTCCTTAGGACGTAAAATCAAGGAAAATTTTCTTAAAAAGTTTTTGTTTGTGTGTTTTAATTCTAATTCACCCAACAAAAGAGATCAGCATAATTTATACAATGATTTTTGCAAATCTCCTACTGTGAGTCCAGTGCTAACTGAAACTTGAGAGCCTAAATACCTAAAAAAGCACAACTATCGAGAAATAAAATATGATCCATCAATGTAATAGACTGTTATGCAGCCATTTAAATCATGTTTTTAAGGACTATTTAATGAATTGAGAAATATTTATTGTATAATGCTGAACCAAAATTGAAACCCTAAGTGCGACTTCAATTTTGTATATATTAACATTGCATATTAATTTTGTACATATTAAATATTGATAGAATAAAAATAAATAAGTATTGATAGAATGATTTTCACTCACAAATATATGAAAGGAAAGGTACCAAAATGTGATAATCTCTAGTTGGTGGGAATATGAGTGATTATTTTTCTTCTTTATACTTTTCTGTATTTTTCCAAATTTTCTAAAATGTCCATGCATTCATTATTTTTACAGTCTGAAAAATAGTTATCAAATTTTCCTCAAAACTGTATTTTAGTGATGCAAAAGAACTAGATAGAATCAGGAGAAGGCTTTCTAGAAACCTGCCAGGAAATTATACCTGAGAACAAAGAACTAAATTCTTTTTCCTTAGGAGAAGGTAAAATAGGATTAAAATACTAGGATTAATTTGTTATAGTTATATTATGGTAAGCTACTGTCTAGTACATTAGTCACATGTATATATTAAGGAAAGTCTGGAGTAAAATTTCTAATTGCCCACCCCAGACATTACCATCAAAAGATACTGTTCTCACCCTGTTCCTAGCTACAGTGAGGGAGAAAGGAGATCAGAGACCATCTCACCCTGAGCAACCACATCAACCCTCCTGAATTTCACAGTTACAGTGTAGATGATCAATGCAGACTGTTTCTAGGTTCTGTTCCCAGGAACAATTGAAAATTAGGTTATAATGAATGTACATTTTTATAGATTGGCTGGTATAGAACCTTTTCCCACTGCCCAGACCAACTGAACCTTTATTCAATTACTCATCAGCCTTTTTAGGGGTTTGTAATACCTAAAGCATTCCTTTTGCTTGTATTTAAATTCTACTTCACATGAAGTAAACTGTACTTGAATGAAGCAGGATTATAACCATGAAAATAAGAGATATGAAATGTCTATATTTGAAATATTCCTTATTTCTAGATAATTACATGACATTATCTCGTTTAATTGATTTCCTGAGAAGATGTGGAAAACTTGAGGAAGTTCCAAGATTTTTCTTAATGGCTGAAAAACGTAACTCCAGAGCAAAGTTGGAGCCAGGATTTCAATACTGTAAAGGACTATATCTTTGGTAAATCTGTTGGTGAATAAATACTACATAATAGTTTTTTGTCTCATTGTGAATACAGTGGAATAAGCTTTTCTTTGTCTTAAGAGAGATCTGCATTTTATGGAGCACATGGGTGTCTCAGTCGGTCAAGCATCCACCTCTTGATTTTGGCTCAGGTCATGATCCCAAACTCAGTTCAGAGTTTGCTTGGGATTCTCTCTCTCTCTCTCTCTCTCTCTCTCTCTCTCTCTCTCTCTCTGTCTCTCTGTCTCTCTCTCTCCCTCTCCCCCTCCCTTCTTCTGTCCATCTCCCCCATTTGCGTTCTCTCTAAAATTAAAAGTTAAAGGGCCCCCTGGGTGGCTCAGTCGGTTAAGCATCCGACTTTGGCTCAGGTCATGATCTCACAGTTCATGGGTTTGAGCCCCACATCAGGCTCTGTGCTGACAGCCCAGAGCCTGGAGCCTGTCTTCGTATCCTGTGTCTCCCTCTCTCTCTAACCCTCCCCTGCTCACGGTCTCTCTCTCTCTCTCTCTCTCTCTCTCAAAAAATAAAACATGAAAAAACATTTTTTAAATAAATAAAATTAAAAATTAAAAAAATAGGGGTGCCTGGGTGGTTCAGTTGGTTAAGTATCTGACTTCAGCTTAGGTCTTAATCTCACGGTTTATGAGTTTGAGCCCTTTGTTGGGCTCTGTGCTGACAGCTCAGAGCCTGAAGCCTGCATCAGATTCTGTTCTCCCTCTCTCTTTGCTCCAACCCCATTTGTGCTCTCTCTTTCAAAAGTAAATAAACATTAAAACAATTAATTAAAAAATTTAATAAAAAGTATATATGTTAATAATTTTAACCAAATCTTTACCAGAGATATTATAAATGACTTAATGTTTGTGGTCAACAATTGAAATACGTGATTTTTTTTGATATCTAACAAGGTATACTGGAGAACCAAATGATGCCCTTCGACATTTTAATAAAGCTCGGAAAGACAGTGACTGGGGCCAAAATGCCCTTTATAATATGATAGAAATCTGTCTGAATCCAGATAATGAAACTATTGGAGGTGAAGTATTTGAAAATCTGGATGGAGACCTAGGGTGAGTTATCATTTGGCAAATTATCCCTTTTCTGGGATCCCAACACTTACCAGGGAAAATAAGCAAGGACATCTTCTAAACGAGGCCTCAATCTAAGATAGCACTGATGGAAGGGCAGATGAAAAACATCCTAGCTAGAATAGCCATGCTCTGAAACCAGCATGAAATGCTTTTAGGAGGTTTCCTAAATCCGCATAAGCATGCTATGAAGACACTCCCCTAATTGCTTGTTGAAACAGGATAAATTGTAGGATTTGATTGCTTTAGCAACAGCTGTTCACCTGCTCATAGCAACTTCTTAGCAAATGGTAGTTCTCTGCCACACCCTGTGCTGTGCTGTGTACTGTATATGCATTGTCTTATTTACTCCCTGCAACAGTGTTGTGAACGAAGCTCAGAGTTAACCTACCTAATGTGATATTAAATGGTGGGGGCAAGACACGGACTGAGTTCTCCGTGACCTCAAGGTTCCTGCTGGTAGCCACTGTGGTGCACCTCCGATAAATAGTGTTATTGCTGTCCACCTGTTAATTGCTTATTCTCAGAAATGGGTAGGCACTGTAGGGGATAGATAAGGGTGTAAATATATAAGGTATGTAAGGTAGTTTCTGCCTTCAGGAGCATGTAATTTACTTAGGAGGCAAGACAATATCTGGAACCATTCAATCTTTGACGAAATGGAAGTGGGTGAAATGGACAGTAAGTGTTACAAGAATTCATAGAAATCTAGCAGTGCAAAGCAGTCCGGGGAAGATGCTCAAGGGAATGAGAGAAAATTAGAACAGACGGCTGAGAGGTTTTAATGACAGGTTTGAAGGGTTGGACTATAGAGACCATTAAAAGTTTTAGAGCGGAGGCATGTTTATGTTTTAGAAAGGTTAAGGTAACATTACTGTTACGCGACCTTAGGCTGTCCTCAGGGAAATATTTAGCAAATAGTTGAAAATCCAAAACTAGAACTCGAAAGGGAGGTCACACACAGCTGGAGGTACAGGTTTGGGAGATGTGTGATCAGAGTAGACAGTTGGAACCCAATGAGTGGCTTCTTTGCAAATGGAATGCAGTAACCGAAGTTTGAAAGCTAAACTTCAAGCTGATGTTTGAGGGGGTTGGAGGAAGAAGGGAAGTGAGAAAAGGGCAGTCAACACTGCAGCAAGAGACTCAAAACCGTAATATTACAGAAGGCGAAGGAGGGAAACTTTGAAGAAGGTAGTCAACAATGTGAAATGTTTTAGAAAAGGTAAAGCCTGAAGCCTGAGAAAAAAACCAATGGCTCTAGTGATTGGGCTTTGAGAATTTAATTTCTTTTGATTAATTTATTTATATTTTTTAAAAAACAAGAAAAGTGATGTTACATATCCAAAGTATTATTGCACTTGAAATTTACAGCCTTTGACAGATATATAGTTTCTTTGCTGAGAGTCTGATTGGTAAAAATATTGCAGTCCTTGACACATAGTAGGTGCTTCAGCAAAATTAGTTACTTTTTACTCCTTTCTTTCCTTTGATTTTTCTGAGTTTATGTACCACTTGATAATTCTATGATTCTACTTATGCTGAATTCTAGTACATTAGTGGAAATAAACACACTTACCGCATGTACTTATTATTCAATATTTGTCTTCAGTCTAAAGTGAATAAATGTTTAATGATGTTTTATTAAAACTGTATTAATTTTGTTTAAATATAATGCACTGTAACTAGTTCACTTTGGATTAAAAGAGAATGAGTGACATTCCACAAAAGGATTACTTTAAATTAGTGATAGCAAATAAACCTGCATGCCCTAGGGCTCATTCTGATCTCAGTAAATTTTACTCTGTGAGTAATAGGTATATTTATTTTTATTTGTATACAGGAATTCAACTGAGAAGCAAGAGTCTGTGCAATTAGCAGTAAGAACAGCAGAAAAACTCCTTAAAGAACTGAAACCTCAGACCATTCAGGGTCACATACAGCTTCGCATCATGGAAAACTATTGCCTAGTCGCCACCAAACAGAAGTCTAATGTTGAACAAGCATTGAATACCTTCACCGAAATAGCAACAGCTGAGGTTAGTTAGATTTTCTTTTTCAGCTTTATATTTTCTTTCCTTGGTGGTATAGAGAGAGTTATTTTCTGAAGATTGACTTAATTATAAGTACCAATTGCGTCTGTAGTTCTGCATAATTCTACATAACATATACACTTTCTGTTTTCAGAAGACACTATTTTGTTACTATTTTGATATGTTGATATTTATTTATATGTATTTATTTTCATGTATGTGTATTTATATATATGTATTTATATTTACTTCTATTAGAATCATAAATTCTAAGAAAAGGAAATTCTTCAGAAGGGCATAAATTGATGCTCAAAGGAATGGCTTTATCTTCTGGAGAATTTCTATATTGTTTCACTTAACTTGCTAAGTGAAAGTAAACACCTGTCTGCCTTGATAGCTCACCTTTTCACTTACGCGAACTTGAAATGTTTCCAAATCTAAAGCTAAATGAGATCAGTACTGACAGCTTGTAATTCAGTCATGCGAATAATGGGGTTGTTTTCCTCCTGCAATAATAATAGTAGCAACAAGAACAATAATTAGAGCAAATAATAATTAGATCAAAGGCTTTCTTCTCTTTTCACCTCACTCGGATCGACCTCCCAACTCTCTGAGTGCTCGGTTTTGCCTTCTATCACACAGTGCTGTATTTCTTCAGTTGCTAAATACTAAGGAAGGAATTCTAGGGACCACACTCATCAGCAACGGTGAGAGCTAGTTCTAAGGATACTCATTGGATTTCATGTTCTTCTACTCATCAGTGTCATAGGCCACCAAAAATTCATAATTTGTCGCTCCGAGGATATACAGAACTTTGCTGTGTTTTCTTGTGGTTCAGAGGTCACAGTGATAGCAGTAAAGCTACCAACTGCCCCCCGCCCCCCGCCCTGGCAGTGGCCCCTTCCTCTTGCCTCCCATGACGTGAGAGAGCTTTGGGGAATCTACAGCTTTTGTTGCCATTCGTGTCCAAGCATCCTAAATGGCCCTTTATTCCCACCATAAGCCATCCTTGGAACTCAACAGCAAGGTAGCCTCAGCAGCAGTGACATTCCAGAGCAGCGCCCTCCTGACCACGAAGTGACGTTCTCGTGGGTGGGCCATGTGGCAGCAGATGGATGACCGCAGTGGTGAATGGAGAGCAGAAGTAAGCCAGAGAGTTTAAAATGTGCGGTTAGGTGGAACACCAAAATCAGTGAGCGACATTGCAGTGTTTCCTAGCTGTACTGTGCCAATTTTGTGTGTTGGTGAGACTGCATTATTTTTACCATTCATATATATGTGATCAGTAATATACTATCCTCAAATCTACTTACTGACCATACCAGCCAAAGACTGATGCATGAACTGAAGTTTCAGAATCAGTGAGTTTTAACTCATAAGCTGCATGTATTAAATAAAATATTCATTAAGCAGCCAGTGGCTGCTAGGCACAATAGGAATCACAAGAAAAAGCACACACACACACACACACAAAATCATGTACAGTCTCTTTTATCAAGTTTATCATAATCGAGGGAAGATGAGGCAAAGCATACTGACTGTGTACAAACCAAAATGCATTACATTCTGTCCTAGCGATGCAGGTAAAAGTCATTTAGGAAACAGTATAGGGAAAGTGGGGAGGCCCTTTTGTGAAGTATGATTGAAGAAGAACCACTATGAATTGCATTTTCACAGGCAGAGACAGAGGAGATACATTCTAAGGGAAGGGGAAATATGAACAAAGGCAAGGAAGCAGAGAGGCGTCTGGTATATTCATGACAGTACGTAGCATTCAGATGGATTGAAAAGAGTAGGTAACAGGAAGTCACCTGAGGAAAGGGTGTTAGGCACATTAAACCCAAGCAAAGTGTTTCCACCTGCTTTCATCCTGTCATCTTGAAGCATACGGGTGCATTGCTCACAACATGGCTGCATTGTCCTCTGATCTAAAGTTGCTGCAGCTCAGAGTGACTGAGCGAGACGTTGACAAGCCAGCTGAAAACCTGAGGATGCTGCACCAGAAAAGACATATGGGTCTAATGCAGGGTTGGAACTCAGGTTTGCACTTCTAGAAACCATTCTTGAGTTCATTCAGCAGTAATCAAGCTGTGAGGAACTGATTAATTCTAATCAAACTCAAGTTGTGCGATTCAGAGAGCTTATTTTTAAATGTATAGTGTGGGATATTTTTAGAATGTGACTAGATCTTGACATTTTTAAAAATTGTTTTTAATGTTTGTTTTTTTTTTAATTAAAAAAAAATTTTTTTTAGGGGCGCCTCAGGTCATGATCTCACGGTTCATGGGTTCGAGCCCCGTGTTGGGCTCTGTGCTGACGGCTAGCTCAGAGCCTGGAACCTGCTTTAGATTCTGTGTCTCCCTCTCTCTCTGACCCTCCCCTGCCTGCCCTGTCTCTCTCTGTCTCTCAAAATAAATAAAAAACATTTAAAAAAAATTAAAAGAGAGACAGAGTGCCAGTGGGGAAAAGGCAGAGAGAAAGAGAGAGGGAGACACAGAATCCGAAGCAGGCTCCAGGCCCCGAGCTGTCAGCACAGAGCCACCCAGGCATGCCCTAAAAATGTATTTTAAGTCATGAGTGTATTTCATATAATTTCTAAGCAATTAATTGCATGCTTTGATTGTAACATTTCGTTGGTCAAACTTTAATGGCTTTGAAAGAGGCTTTCAAACAAAACGAGAAGGAAGGGAAAACATGCGAAAGAAGTCCATATTGATAAAAAGTCAATATAAATAACTCAATAGGAGTTCATGTAAAGAAGGAATATCTTTTGCACATAAATTATTCTCATTCTTGTTTTACAAGGGAAAGAACTAAGGAATCTGAATGCAGAATCTAAAACAGAAATGTTCAGTTAGTATTATACTGAAATAAAATTTTGGTTTTTTTCTGTTTCTGTAGAAAACCATAAAAACTAGATAGTCCCCTAAAGATCAAGTCGTCCTAACTGTCTGAGTCATGTGGTTGTGGCATCTTTGTATTTAGTGAACTGTTTTGACCGCATGGTTCCCGACCAGGTTTCTTCAGGGTAGTTTGAGTTTACTCAGTGTATTGAATAACGACTGTGTCACCGTTAAATCGTGGAGCCAGATACAGAATTCACAGGCCAGTCCTCATATTGTGGCGCACTTGCTACTGTCCTTTTAAACATAGGACATTTATATTTGTGTGTGTGGGCATCTGAAGTTTTGCTTTCTTACAGAGGGATCATATTCCAGCACTTTTGGGAATGGCAACAGCTTATATGATCTTGAAACAGACTCCAAGAGCCAGAAACCAGCTGAAGCGGATTGCGAAAATGAACTGGAATCCGATTGATGCTGAGGACTTTGAGAAGAGTTGGCTGCTGCTTGCCGACATTTATATTCAATCAGCAAAATACGACATGGCAGAAGAACTACTGAAACGGTGCTTGCGTCATAATAGGGTAGGTGATTGAAGAGTAAAAAACCATTCTTACCCTTTCACTTACAAGCTTCCTGTAATACACTATTGTAGCCTGTTGGTCCACTTCTAAGGATTCTTGTGTGTTTTATGAAAATTAAATGTGTATTCTTACCAAAATCAGGAAATAAACAGTATGAAGGAAGCCATTTGCTCTTGAAAATAAAGAAAAACAGATTTATACCGTTTCAGGGTTCAGCTGTGGTTTATGCCCCACTTACAGAAAGTGTTTATGGGATGTCAGGCATTTGTGATTATCCAGCTCATCCCAGAACTAATGAAAATGGCAGAAGAACGTTAATTGCAGACATCCGTCCCTTCTATTAAGAAATACTCTAGATAAATTTACTGCAGCTGCATGTTGTTTTCACATTATTAGAATCCACTATGCATAATATATTTTGGGGGGAAAAGTCTTTCCGGCATTAAATTTGCTTATTAAGAAGTCCTTCCCTTTAGGTATAAGATTGAAAATCTTCAAGTTCGTATAATTCCACAATATTTTAGTAACAGCTCATTTTGGTTTTTAGGCATTAAAAAAAAAGAATATCTTGTTATGATTTTTTAAGTTAAGAATTTGTTAGTATTTGTTGAGAAATAATTGTACTCAGCTTAGAAACTTAAGGATATTTTTTTTTTTTAATTTACATTCAAGTTAGTTAGCATATAGTGCAACAATGATTTCAAGAGTAGATTCCTTAATGTCCCTTACCCCTTTGGCCCAGCCCCCTCCCATAACCTCTCCAGTCACATAAGGATATTTATCTTTACAGATTCATGTCAGGTACCTCAAAATCTTAATCATAGTAAATCTGTCTTATTCTCGTTGAGCAAATTAAGTTACAAAATGGATCATCTGATGCTATTAAGTTACTTTCTGTAGGAACTTTAAAAACCCAAAATATCAAGCTATTTATTAACTTACAGTCTGTACATCTAATTTGAAGTTAAATTGGCCTTGAAAAACAGATAATACTAACTAATAGGTTTTGTAAAGTCTAAACCTCTAGACCCCTCAGGCAAGGGAAATAAATCAAAAACAAACTATTGGGACTACACCAAAATAAAAAGTTTATACACAGAGAATGAAACCATCAACAAAACAAAAGTGCAGAAGTGGGAGAAGATATTTGCAATGGTGTATGATAAGAAATTAATATCCAGAGTATATAGGGGCTCCTGGGAGGCTCAGTCGGTCAAGTGTCTGACTTTGGCTCAGGTCATGATCTTGCAGTTTGTGAGTTCAAGCTCCGCGCCAGGCTCTGTGCTGACAGCTCAGAGCCTGGAGCCTGCTTTGGATTCTGTATCTCCCTCTCTCTCTGCCCCTCCTCCACTAGCACTCTGTCTGTCTGTCTGTCTGTCTCTCTTTCTCTCAAAAATAAATAATAAAATTTTTAGGAAAAAAGTGGAAAAAAATCCGAAGTGTCTAAAGACCTTGTACAGCTCAACACCAAAAAAAAAAAAAAAAAAAAAAATCAAAAACAAATAGTCCAATTTAAAAATGGGCAAAGGACCTAAATAGACATTTTTCCAAAGAAGATATAAGGTGGCCAATAGATATGAAAAGATGCTCAATATCACTAACTGTCAGGGAAATACAAATCAAAACCACAGTGAAATATCACTGTCACAATGACTAGAATCAAAAGATAAAAAATAACAAATGTTGCCAAGGATGTAGAGAAAAGGAAACTCTGGGGCATTATTGGTGGGAAGGTAAATTTGTACAGCCACTATGGAAAACAGTATGGACGTTCCCCAAAAAATTAAAAGTAGAAAGACTATATGATTCGATACACTGCTGGGTATATACCCAAAGAAAATGAAAATACTAACTCAAAAAGATATATACACCCCCCATGTTTAAAAAGCAGCATCATTTATAATAGCTGAGATAAAAAGCCCAAAGGTACATTGAGAGATGAATGGATAAAGCTGATGTGGCATATATATTCAGTGGACTATTACTCAGCCATAAAAAAGGAGTCCTTGCCATTTGTGCAGCATGGATACACCTAGAGAGTATTACGCTAAGTGAAATAAAACAGAGAAAGATAAATATACCATATGATTTCACTTATATATGGAATCTAAACAAACAAAAAGCAGGAGCAGACTCAAATTTAAAGAACAAACTAATAGTTGCCAGAGGGGTGGGGAGTAGGGGTAGGGGCAAAGTGAGTTAAGAGGAGTGGGAGATACAGACTTCCAATTACGGAGTGAGTAAGTCATGGGGAAGAGAGGTACAGCTTGTGGGGGGTGGCTCCCTGGGCAACTCAGTCGGTTAAGTGACCAACTCTTGATTTTGGCTCAGGTCATGATCTCACGGGTCAGGAGTTTGAGCCCCGAGTTGGGCCCTGTGCTGACAGTGCAGTACCTGCTTTGGATTCTCTCTCTCCCTCTCTCTCTCCCCCCTCAAAATAAATAAATAAATAAACATTTAAAAAAAGAAAGAAAAGAGGTACAGCATAGGTAATATACTCAGTGGTACTGTAATAGCGTTATATGGTGTCAAACGGTAGCTATGCTTGTGGTGAGCATGGAATAAGGTACAGACTTGATAAATCACTATGTTGTACCCCTAAAACTAATGTAATGGTGTGTGTCAAATATACATCAATTAAAAAGAAAAAGAAAAAAAGGTAAACTGCCCAAGAGCTGACCCTTACACGCTAAGCAAGATTACATGGAAATGCAGGTTCCAGTGCAGATAGGATACCAGCTTACCAGAACACGGACAGCAATATATTGCGTGGTTGAACACAATGGCTACTTTAGAGCTGCCAGTTTGGCTCATTACGCCTGTCAATATTGGAAACATGAGATTCAGGAACTAGAGCTTAGAAACCTTGAATTGTATAATTAAAAGATGGAGATCATCCAGATCTGGGACAGAAATGTACAGCATGACATTAGACCATCTTGTCATACCAGATGGCAAGGAAGCTATCGAAGATGATTAGAGTCACGTCCAGGACTCGGGAGCCAGCTTGAAGACACTCTCACTAGCCAGAGCTGGAACACATTAACTATCAGTAAGAATAGTAACTGCAGTGGATTGAAACACACCACATACATTTAAATCCATGGGTTTACAAAGACCTAAAAAAGAAAAAAAAAATCCAAAACTTAATTGGCCACCATTGACATAGACTGATGAACTATTATTTCTGAAGCTGAGAAATAAAGGGAAGGCATTAAGCATTTAGCCTTCCTTTTCTGTATGAACTCCACTACTGAGTAACAATATAGTTTAAAAGACATCCCTTATTATAGATTTTTTCCAGATAATAAATGAAGAAAGTGATAGACTGTCACCATTTTCCATTCATGATAAATTGATGAACAGGTATAACAATCATAAAGAGACTGATGTTATGTGCTTCCTGAGGGAAGAACATGCCTGTGACAGAGCTGAACTGGGATGAGACACGTGAAACCCCCACTTGAGGTCCAAACTTTACAAGGGCACTTTACGTCTCAGCAATGACCTTAGGCAGCTGGTGCTGCTGTAACAAAGTACTATGGACTGGGTAGCATATAAACAATAGAAGTTGATTTGTCACAGTTCTAGAGTCTGGACTCTAAGGGGTAAGAGGGCCAGCATGGTTGGACTCTGGTGAGGGCACCCTTCCAGGTTGTGGACCACCAACTTTTTTTGTGTCCTCACACGGTAGGCAGAGAGGGGAGAGAACTGGCTGGGGTCTCTTTTATAAGGACACCAACCCCACCCAGGAGAGCTCCATCATCATGACCCAATTACCGCTCAGAGATCCCATCACCTAGGGAATTGTGGGGAAGAGCACTGGGTGTTATATGGAAACCAACTTGGTAATAAACTTTTAATAAAAAAAAAAAAGACCCCGTCTCCTTGTATCATCACACTGCAGGTTAGGATTTCAGTGTATGAATTTGGGGAGAAAAGAAACATTCAGTCAATTGTAGATAAATTATCATTTAATCAAGAGAATCAAGATTATTATTATAAATTATAATAAAAGATGATTATAATAATTTCATGCAGAGGCACCTGGGCGGCTCAGTCACTTGAGCGTCCAACTTCAGCTCAGGTCATGATCTCACAGGTTGTGAGTTCAGGCCTTGTGTCAGGCTCTATGCTGACAGCTCAGAGCCTAGAGCCTGCTTCAGATTCTGTGTCTCCCTCTCTCTCTGCCTCTCCTCCACTCATGCTCTATCTGTCTCACTCTCAAAATAAATAAACATTGGAAAAAATATTTTTTTAATAATTTCATGCAGTATTTTCTAATCAAAAATGTCAACATTAAAATAAATGTATTTAAATAAATAGCATCTGACAGTGCTATGCTGAGTGGTATTGAAGCCTGAAACAAAAGTGAAAATGTATGCTCCATATCCATGCTTTTATACATTTTTTTTAATGTTTACTTATTTTGAGAGAGAAAGTATGAGTGGGGGAGGAACAGAGAGGGAGAGAGAGAATCTCAAGCAGGCTTCGCACTATCAGCGCAGAGCCCCATGCAAGGCTCAGAGGCATGGACCATGAGATTATGACCTAAGCCAAAATCAAGAGTCAGACATTTAACCGACTAAATTACCCAGGCACCCCTGTGTATTTTTCAGTGGTAATGATTTTAATGAAAATATTATTAATGTATTTACTTCCATTAAAGTCAGGACAATAAAATTAAATTTTGTTTGGGTATAAATAAAATACGTAAGTTCTAAATGAGAGTATTAATATCCCAACTTTTCCATTTGATTTGTAAAAACTTAACATCCAGGAGGGAAAATTATCAATTAAATCACAAACCTATACCGAGTTGTGCATTTTTCCTTTTGCCTCAGGCTCCATGTGGCTCAGCAGGGCACTGACCTGTGAAGTACTTTCACCTCTCTCCTCAAAGATTGAAATCAAATTCAAACCTTGAGATCTAAGTCCAATCTCCCTGAAAGATTGGAAATATAGGAATATGTTACATAAGCACCGCAAGGATGTTGGATGTATTCAACTAAACCTGGGCTGTGAGAAATTCTAGGAAAAAAATTCTTTTCTGCTATGTTTAATTGCAAGAAAAGAGAGAGATGGAAAGGAAACCTCTAGATCAAAAGAAAGTCAAGAGACATTTCCACGCATTACAATGGATGGGCCTTGTTTGGATCATCCTCCTAACAAACTAAAAAACAAGACCAAACAAAATGATATTGAGACCATTTAAAATTTGAATAATGACTGGATATTTGGTAATATCAAGGAGTTGTTACATTTAGGTATGAAAAAGTGTCGTAATGTTTAAAGAAAGTCCTTGTTTTTAAAGAGGCATACTAAAATACTTTTAAATGAGATGATACAATATCTAAGGATTTTTTAAAATTTTTCAGCCTTTTTATTTTTTTATTTTTTATAATAGTTTATTGTCAAATTGGTTTCCATATAACACCCAGTGCTTCTCGCCACAGGTGCCCCCAACCATGACCATCACCTCTTCCCTCACTCTCCCCAGCTCTCTTTCCCCCTTCCTCTCCCTATGGTCCTCTATTAGGTTTGTCCTGTTAGACCTATGAGTGCAAACATATGGTATCTGTCCTTCTCTGCCTGACTTATTTCGCTTAGCATGACTCCCTCGAAGTCTATCCACTTTGCTACAAATGGCCAGATTTTATTCTTCCTCATTGCCATATAATACTCCATTGTGTGTGTGTATGTATATATATATATATACCACATCTTCTTGATCCATTCATCAGGTGATGGACATTTATTTAGGCTCTTTCCATGATTTGGCTATTGTAGAAAGTGCTGCTATGAACATTGGGGTGCATGTGCTCCTATGCATCAGCACTTGTGTATCCCTTGGGTAAATCCCTAGCAGTGCTATTACTGGGTCATAGGAGAGTTCTACTGAATTTTTTGAGGAGCCTCCACACTGTTTTCCAGAGCGGCTGCACCAGTTTACATTCCCACCAACAGTGTAGGAGGGTGCCCGTCTCTCCACACCCTCGCCAGCATCTATAGACTCTTGATTTGTTCATTTTAGCCACTCTGACTGGTGTGAGGTGGTATCTCAGTGTGGTTTTGATTTGTATTTCCCTGATGATGAGTGATGTTGAGCATCGTTTCATGTGCCTGTAGGCCATCTGGATGTCCTCTTTGGAGAAGTGTCTGTTCATGTCTTCTGCCCATTTCTTCACTGGGTTATTTGTTTTGTGGGTGTG
>NC_043702.1:63681547-63721329 GCF_006229205.1 Suricata suricatta
CTCTTGATTTGTTCATTTTAGCCACTCTGACTGGTGTGAGGTGGTATCTCAGTGTGGTTTTGATTTGTATTTCCCTGATGATGAGTGATGTTGAGCATCGTTTCATGTGCCTGTAGGCCATCTGGATGTCCTCTTTGGAGAAGTGTCTGTTCATGTCTTCTGCCCATTTCTTCACTGGGTTATTTGTTTTGTGGGTGTGGAGTTTGGTGAGTTCCTTGTAGACTTTAGATACTAGCCTTAAGGATTTTTTAATCTCATAATACAGAAGGACAAGTGTAGGGGGTAGACGTTAAAACAGTATTAATCCTGATTTTAATTGTTAAAGATAGAGGTTCATGCATGGGGTTCATTCCACTGTTAATTTTAACTTGAAACTATTTGTAATAAAAACTGTGTGTGTGTGTGTGTGTGTGTGTGTGTGTGTGTGTGTGTAAAATATTACAGTTCCTTGCCTCTCACATAAAAATCCTGACTCGGGGGGGAATAGAGGTGGGGCTTGATCTTTCATTAAGTCCCACAGATGACTTGATTGCCTAGCCCAGTTTGAAAAACATTGTTTTACGTGCCAGTTAAATGAGTTAATATGGTCAGCGTCTACAGTCATAAGCACCCCATAAAATCAAGTTTAACCTGTTGATACCTTTTCCATTTTTCTTCAGTCTTGCTGCAAAGCTTATGAATATATGGGATACATTATGGAAAAAGAGCAAGCATATTCAGACGCGGCCTTAAACTATGAGATGGCGTGGAAACATGGCAGTCAGACAAATCCAGCAGTCGGTGAGTTTAACAGATGAGATAACCAGGTTTTCCCTGGAAACTTAGGTTTTATTTGTAAGTCTTCACTTAAATCCATTTAGTATTTTGAAAGAACAAAATACACATTAAGATATTTTAATGTAAAATATACATTAAGATATCCTAAATAAAAAGCCAACCTCCTTTATCAGTTCTTCTGAAAAATAAATTTTATGTTTATAATAGATTATTAGCTTAAAGTATAATTTCCTTAGATTCCAGCTGGTCCTTAGTTACATCTTTTTTTTTTTAATGTTTATTTTTGAGAGAGAGAGAGAGACACAAAGCATGAACAGGGGAGGGGCAGACAGACAGGGAGACATAATCCAAAGCAGGCTCCAAGCTCCTAGCTGTTAGCACAGAGCCCGACACGGGGCTCAAACCCATGAACTATGAGATGTGACCCGAGCTGAAGTCAAATGCTTAACTGACTGAGCTACCCAGGCACCCCCTACATCTAACCTTGCTCTGCCCCTTTCTCTCCCTTAACCCTCCGCTGTTTCTAAAATGGTTATGCTGTGGGGAAAAGTGTTCCAATGTCAAATCAGTTAGGAAAGCATTTCATTAAATCAAGATCAAGTTCAGTGGTGAGGGACGTGGGAGAGGCAGAGAGAGAGAATCTTAAACAGGCTCCATGCTCTGCGTGGAGCCCAATATATGGCTCAATCCCAGGACCATAGGATCATGACCTGAGCTGAATTCGTCAGATGCAAAACCAACTGAGCCACCCAGGCACTCCTGCAGTTCTCTTTACTGCAGAGCTTCTTGTGCCTTTAAACACTAATGTATCTTGTGATGGATATCACAGAGGGGACGTGTTTCCTACAATAATATGACCCTGGAACATTTTTTTTTACTGAGCGTCTAGAAATATCAACTTGTTCCAGTAATAGACTCAAGGAATGCGGTCTCCAGCATCCCTACCAGATAGACAGCATCTGGAATATACTTAGTGCCTAGCCTCTCCCCCGTTTTGTGAGGGAGCTCGTACCCATTCTCTTCCCTTTGTTTGTCCTGATCCAAAATATGCTGCATGGAAACTGATCAGGTCTCTTCTCGGAGCAGCCCACGGAGTCTTTTCCCTCGTACCCGTGGTGGCACTCTGATTCAACTCCATCCTGTCTCCCCCAAGACCTCTCTTCAAACCATCCCAGTTATTTGTCCATTCTTCCTGAGTCTTCCTTCCAGATCTTGCTCCCTTCTTGTTACTGTCTTCTGGAAACTCTAGAATAATGCTTCGCAATCTGTCCTTTGGAATAGTTGGTGAGATATTAATAGTTACTTCTTTAAGAAAAAAAGAAAAGAGGAAAGGAAGAGAATGGAGTACGAGGAGATTAGATTTCATGGCCAAATAAGTTTGGAAAAGGCTCTTTTGTTTCTCCATGACCCTCCTGACCTCTTGTACCAGAAATGAACAGTTCTTAAGTATAATTTAAGATCTAATTATATGTATAATCAAGCTATTTTTTATTAGGCATTTTAGTAGTTATTAACGTAGCCTAGAGTGGCATCAGTCCTCCGAGCAGCTGTGGCGTGGTGTGGACTCAGGTTTAATTTGCAGTCATATAGGTCGTTTTTACATTAACTGCTGTCAGTTCAGGACTTCCCCCACCTTGTATTTTTCTGGGGTCTCTATTTTACTAGACTGGTAAAGGACACAGGAACTAATACCGTACCATTTGTTGATGGTATTTTTCCTTCTCAAGTATCATGTATCCAACAGAATAAAGTCAGCTTGTAAAATAAAAATTCCTTAAATGTACTTTATTCCACAGAAGGAATACATTTAGAAGTTATTAAACATTCTGTTCCTTGGAACTCTTCAGCACATACAGAGATTCTGACTCATTCGTTCTCTGACTGTGTCATCTGTGTATTTCATCGATGAGTTTATCAATTTCCCCAACTTCTCATTAGTAAGTTTTCTCTAAGGCTCTCAGTTAATTCTGTAGTTTCTTCCTTAAGATGGTCATTGTATCCAATGTCTGCAGTTACCTTTCGTTTTTTCAGTTGTCAGGAAATCCTTAAAATTATGGTCATGTTCTTTCCAAAGGATTGAGGCTTGAGTGCTGTCACTGTGAAAGGCACCAGGAACTGAGATCCAAAAAGAAAACATACTTATGTTTCCCTCTTTACATCCACTCTCTGGTTACAAGACACTCACTAGACTGTGTGCATTGTTCATGTTCCTCCCTCTCCCCTTCGCCGCCTCCCACCATGCTACCTTTTTTGCCCCTCATTACACAGAGCTGGATTTTTGTAAGCTTGACAGGTAGAGTGCAGCCACAGCGCACATATCCTTTGACATTCTGGTGCTTTCTTTCCTCTCCAAAATTTTTTGAACAAGATGATCTATCAAGTTTCTTCCAACATTAAAACTTCGTTCTTCTAACTTAGTATTAGTCATATTTGTATGGTGCTCTAAAACTTCTAAAAGCATTTCAGGGCAAGTATTTCCTTTGATATTAAAAGTACACCAGGGCACCTGGATGGCTCAGTTGGTTAAGCATCCAACTTCAGCTCAGGTCATGATCTCATGGTTCATGGGTTCGTGCCCCGCATCAGGCTCTGTGCTGACAGCTCAGAGCCTGGAGCCCATTTCTGATTCTGTGTTTCCCTCTTTCTCTGCTCCTTCCCTGCTCAGCTCTGTCTCTCTCTGTCTCAAAAATAAATAAACTATAACCAAAAAAACAAAAAGTACACTAAGAGAGTGAGGGATTTTGATGAGGAAAACTGATCAGTTCACCTGACTTGCTGAGGTCTGAAGCCAGTCAGGAATTCAGACCCCAAAATTGAAATCCAGGTTTTTTGGCTCTAGTTTTTATGCAAAGTATGTTTGACATGGCTTGACATCTTAAATTGTTATCCTTTTTGAATGTCACCAACATCGTTTATTAGCCAATTTTATAATTTCTTTGTAACAATATCAAGTTTAACTCTCCAAAGCTTACTGGTTTCATCTTTGACAGTTTTATAGGCATGTGTGTTTATGTGTGTTTATATCAAACACTATGAATTTTAGATAAGTCCTGTTTCTTACTTTCTACTACTTTATGATTACATTAGCCAGTAATTCTTTTCAAATATTTGTTTGAATTTTTTAAAAAATTTTGGAAAAAAGTTTGGTACTTTCATTAGACCCCAAGAATAGCATTCAAATTTCTCTGTTTTATATTTGTAAGAGGTAAAGTGAAATATCAAACTTATTAATTACATATTATTCTACATTATGGTATATATATCATATCTTACTCGTTGAGTATACTGCCATTATTACTTTCTTACCTCCTGTTTGCTGACTCTTAGAGCGTTCTTACAGAAAAGCAATGATCATTTAAGAATGTCTTAAAACTTTATTTTAAATTTTAAGTATTTGAAACATGACATTTTGGTTTCATTAATTGTGCTAATTGTTACCAATCGTTGATGTGGAATATCTGGAGACTGCTCTGCCCTCTTCTGGGCCATCCCCCCAACTGCTGTGTCCTGTGGTGCTCCAAGCCCTTTTGTTTCCTTGGGTCCCCCGACGGCTTCTGTCTGGTCTGCTCCCTCCGCCATCTTGCTTCCCATTCCCTGGGCCCATCCCCTCGTCCTTCAGATTCCAGGCACTGTCTGACACCCACCCCCTCCCCAACCAGGCTGCTTATGATGGCTCTCTTGGCTTGTACCTTTCCTTTATAACATTTATCTCACTTTGGAAATTGGAAACGTACTTACATAATTACTTAAATAATGTACTTTCTGTCCTACTAGAATGTACACCTCCTGATTGTGGGAATGAGTTCTCCTGACGTGTTAAGTGCTAAATAAACCTATGTGGTGTAAATGAATAGCTGTGCTATCATTTACCACCCTGGGATGAGTTATTACTATAATCTGAAATAAGTGGCGTTTTTTTTTAGTACGTTACAAAAGCCCCTCCTGTAGGATGGCAGTCTTCTAACCCAACAGGGTATTCACTGCAGTCCTTTTTCTAACTCCATTTTCTTCACTCCCTGTTCTTCCTTCAAGTCATTCCATGTTTCATTTTCCCATCCCTTCTCTCTTTACAATATAGTCACCAACGAGCCTTCCTTAAGACTTCTCACATGAGTTAAGCAAACAAAGGAGGGGGCAGAAAAGACAATGCTAGCAGTGTGCTCTATAAATAGTGCTACATCATCATGCGGTTGTCTTTGTTTTTGTCTTAACAGGATACAAATTGGCATTCAATTACTTAAAAGCAAAAAGATGTGTGGATGCAATTGACGTATGTCACCAGGTAACACTTCAATTTAGATTTCTTAAAATTTTTCAGATACACAATGTCCTACTTTTAGTTAATCTCAAGAGGTACATGAGTACATCTTACTGTATTGGTAGAGGTGGATGGTGTTGTATTTGGATTAAGTGGGTCATCAGATACATCTGGGAGAGATTTCTGCTTTTCACATTTTAGAAAATAATAAAATTTACTTGAATCATTAAACATGTTTTTAATTGAGGTTCAAATAATAAAATGCTTATATCACATTAAAGACAGAGACTAGGGGAGAAGCATGGGAAATAAAACTGTTGATTCCCCAAGCCGTTGTTCTGAATAGAAGTTCTTGTGAATGTGTCTAAGTCTGGCTAGTAGAGAATGCAGATTTATAAGTTAGAGATAAAACGTATTTCTGTTATTTAGAAGTCATTCAATTCTATTTCTTGGGGTTTTTTTTCTTTTATAGTTTATTATCAAGTTGGTTTCCATATAACACTCATTGTTCATCCCCACAAGTGCCCTCCTTCATGCCCATCACCCATTTTCCCCACTTGCACACCCCCATCAGCCCTCAGTTCTCAGTATTCAAGAGTCTCTCTTGGTTTGCCTCCTTCCCTCTCCCCAACTATTTTTTCCCCTTCCCCTCCCCCATGGTCCTCTTAAGTTTCTCCTGTTCCACTTATAAGTGAAAACATATGGTATCTGTCCTTCTCTGACTGACTTATTTCACTTAGCATGACACCCTTGAGGTCCATCCACGTTGCTACGAATGGTCAGATTTCATTCTTTCTCATTGTCCTGTCGTACTCCATTGTATGTATAAACCGCATCTTCTTGATCCATTCATCAGTTGATGGACATTTAGGCTCTTTCCATGATTTGGTTGTTGTTGAATGTGCTGCTATGAACATTGGGGTACATGTGCCCCTATACATCAGCACTTCTGTATCCCTTGGGTAAATTCCTAGCAGTACTATTTCTGGGTCATAGAGGAGTTCTATTGTGAATTTTTTGAGGAACCTCCACACTGTTTTCCAGAGCAGTTGCACCACTTTACATTCCCACCAACAGTGTAGGAGGGTACCAGTCTCTCCACATCCTCACCAGCATCTATAGTCTCCTGATTTGTTCATTTTAGCCATTCTGACCCACATGAAGTGGTATCTCAGTGTGGTTTTGATTTGTATTTCCCCAATGATGAGTGACGCTGAGTATCATTTCATGTGTCTGTTGGCCATCTGGATGTCCTCTTTGGAAAAGTACATTTTCCTGGAAGGAGGCAAGATGACAGAGAAATAGGGAGTTCCTTTCTTCCCTCCTGCATCTCTCAAACAAAGAAGGGCTGAAGCCAAAGGACGCTGAGCAGCAGGAGTCTGGGAGGAAAAGAGACAGAGTCCACCAAGAAGAGAGGCTCATAGGGCTACCTTAAGATACAAGCCAAAGTACACATGGTGGAGAGTCCCAAATATCACTACGAGGAGGGAAATAAAATTACCAAAGGCACAACAAGAGAGACCAAGGGACCAGTAAAAGAACACTTCCTGAACGGACAGGCCCTGGACAGTCAACGAGCCTCCTTTAATATAGCAGAACTTTCAGGTGCAGAGGGCATAACAAGCTTTTAAAACCT
The DNA here is from genome assembly GCF_006229205.1 of Suricata suricatta. Lineage (NCBI taxonomy): Eukaryota > Metazoa > Chordata > Mammalia > Carnivora > Herpestidae > Suricata > Suricata suricatta. The sequence goes on from NC_043702.1 coordinate 63,688,219, forward strand.
ATAAGAGACAGAAATGATGATTCAATTGCATTTCTATAATTGATCCCTAACTAAATGATCTCTTACTAAGTGACAAACATTTAAGTTTTGGGTTTAGAATCTGCAGCTTCTTTATATGTACATTGTCCCATTGATATATAAGGCACTGCCCTGTTGTTCCAGATAAGGCATTACATTACACATTGTTAGGAGCTCCAAGAAAAGCTGCTCCTTCGAAAAGCATTACATAATGTCTCCTATCCCAGATATCTGTATCAGCATCATTATAGTTAATGCTTGGCTTCAGTGATTGCTGTTGATTACTGAGCCCCTCTGTAAGGCGGTGTTTCACATTAAGGTTAAGGTTGTACATTAATGTAAGGTTATGCATTAGAATCATTTGTGGAATTCTTTTTTTAAAGAATGAGTATGTCCCCACTACTAGACTCAGTAGGCCTGGAAACTTGTATGTTTCAAAATCACTCCAAGTATATCTGATATGTGCTACTGGTCAAAAATAACTTTGTAAGGGTTTATTAATATCATATGAATAGCTAACATTTTTAAAGTTTTTTTTTATTTATTCATTTGGGTGAGCATGTGCTTGAGCCGGGGAGGAGAGAAAGAAGAGAGGGAATCCTAAGCAGGCTCCGTGCTGAGAGTGCCTGATGCGGAGCTTAATCTTGGAAACCATGAGATCATGACCTGAGTCAAAAATCAAGTGTGGGACACTTAACCAACTGAGCCACCCATTGATACATACTGATTTTTTACAACTGATCTATTAAAGAAGTAATTATATTTGTTGTGTTTCTCACATGTATTCTGTTGTTGTCTTCTAATTACTCTTACTAGGAGTTATGTCGCGTTTCAGATGTCACCTTTAAGAAGTGTTGGTACATTTGTAACATTAATACAGTGAAATCTCAAATGTAAGGCATATTTCCAGTAAGTGTTATAGCTCTGGTTCTCGGTCATTAATTACAAGTTCTTGTGCTTTTTTGTTTTTTGTCTTTGCAGGTTCTTGAAGGACATCCATCCTATCCCAAGATCAGAAAGGATATACTTGATAAGGCCCGCACGTCTTTGAGACCTTGAAAACTGTTATAATTTAGTTTGTTGATACAGCAGGAAAGCAAAGGAATCAGTTCTTCTAGTTCAAAATAGGCTTGAGCCAAAACGCTGTAACAGAAGCATCCTTTTCTTTCCCCAGCAGAGGCTGCTATTGTATATGAAGAGAAATACTGTGTACTAGGCGGTCTCTCATGGAGCAGGTGACTTAGAGCTGGGTTATTTGATTGACTGTCTTGATTGGTAACAGATTTAGTGTCTCTGTGGTAAAGATTATAACCCATTTCTATAAAGAACATTTTATTAAATACTAGGTAATTAGGTATCCTATACCATTTCTTCAGAGCATTAGTTGTTTATTTCAGGAAATATATTTACAACGCTGTTGTTCTTTGTTAACACTCTCTGTCGTTTCAAAGGTTGGAGAAAATTTTCTTGTAAATAACATATGAAAACGAAAAAGTCTATTTTAATAAAGACTTTATAAGTGTATGATTTGTATTTCTCTTGGAACTCGAGACACATGGTAAGTTTTGAAAATCAGGGTAAGCTCCCTGTACAATTCGCAGTGTATAATGAGTAATAGTACAGGATATGTGACTTGCCTAGAAAAATCTTTTTGGAAAAATACAAAGAATGTGAGTTTCCCTTCATCGAACTCATTCTTTCTGCTTTCGATGTCAGTGTGATCTTAAGAAATCATCTGTACCTAAAATCAGTTACATAGGTAAACTCGGATAGCAAGAATTAACCTTAAGCCCAAGGGCTCAGTCTTTGGGAATGACTTCAGACACTGTAACATCTGGCAGAGAAGGGTGTTGACCAATATTTCTGGTCAGCAGGGACTCACTGAGCACATCCTGTGAAAGCGGCTGCTTACCTTACCACACCTAAAACCCTCTGGCCAACCAGTTCTCAGTCTTTTACGTTAAGTCTAACCTAATCTTAATGAACTCAGTTTTTAGCATTATTTTTGATTTGTTGTCTATATCTTTCTCAGTTGTCTTTAAAAATATCCTAGAGTCTTCTATTTCATTTGCATGTTCAATAAATACAGAGTATTTTTTAGTCACTTGATGCTTCTATGTGTCCTATGTTTATTTCTTTTTATATCTCTTCTTTTCAGTCACTTCTGCAATTTTCCAGAGTCCTTTTAATTCCAATTATGTTATAAAATTCTAATCATTCTTTTTTTGAGAGAGGAAAAAAAAGAGCATGAGCGTGGGAGGGGCAGAGAGGGAGAGAGAGAATCCCAAGCAGGCTGCACACCATCAGTACAGAGCCTGATGCAGGGCTCAAACCCTCGAACCGCAAGATCATGACCTGAGCTGAGGTCAAGAGTTGGACGCTTAACCAACGGAGTCACCCAAGTGCCCCTAATCATTCTTTTTTTTTCTAGCTACCTTACTGCATTTTGTGAAAATATTTAATAATAAGAGCATTTATGAAGCATTTCGTATCTGTTAAAACACTTTCACGTGTCTTCTTATAGTTGACATCACCCCACAACCCTAGGATATAGGCTTCATTATCCCTGTTTACAACTCTGGAACTGCGGCAGATGATCTTTTTCTTGTATTTCAGCCTGAGTGGAAATTGTTAAGGATATTATGTAACAGAATACCTTCAGGAGTTCTAGTGAATTTGCATCATGGGATGCTGGAGTCCTGGAAATTGGATAGAGAAAGTAGAACATCTCTTCTCCCAGTAAGACATTTCCAGACCAGTCTTCCTATCTGTGAAATCAGGAGTTCGTTTTGTTGCCTCAGCAGCCACTGACTGTTTTGTTAGGTACATTCTAGGAACTTTACCTACATGGTGTCTTTTAATTCTCCTTCAGCTCTCCAGAGAAGACATACTCACTTTTCAGATGACGAAGATGGAGGTGCAACTAGATGAATTGCGCAAGGTCACAGAGAGCGACAGGATCTGGATTCCATACCAACCCAGACAACTTCAAAGCGCATGCCCTGTTTGCCATAGTGAGACATCTTGTGTAATTAAGAGAGATTGTGTCTATAAGAAAAAATTACCTTGTTTACATCTGGCTAACAGACAAAACTAAGTGTTCTGTCACAGAGATAGTCTAGAAATGAGGAACAAGAGGGACTGAGTGGAATACACAGTTCTTACAAATGTGGAAACTACCAAAGAGAAGTCTAATTGAGGAGCAGTGTGGTGTAACAGTTTAAGAACATGGATTTGAAGTCAGACTAGCCTAGGGTCACATTTGGCTCTACCACTGACAAGATGTTTCATCTTTCTCAGGTTACATAGGCTCTCTGAGTCTTGATTTTCTCCTCCATAAAGAAGCATAGAAGAATAAATCTGTCTCAGGTTGTTGTAAGATTTAATGAGAGAACATATATAAAACCTATAATGAATCTGACTCACTTAGGCCCTTAATAAATAGTGGCGCTACTTATTATAAGTGAAACAGGGCCAGGTAGTAATTGCAACTGGGAAAAAACCTTCACTGAAGAGAAAAATACAGTCCAGGGAAAGAAGACAAGTAAGTTCTCCAAGACAGCTCAATCAAACAGGATTCAGGGTTCTTCATGTTCTCCCTGCTCCCCACCCGTATTCCCTCTTTCCTTTCCCCCCTCTCTGTCGCTCTCCCCTCCCCCACAGACACTGTGCTGTATTCTCTACATGCATAATCTCATTTCATCGAGCTCTGCTTTTGCACTCACCTCCTGTACCCAGGATTCTCTATTCCCTACTCCTCTCCCTTACCCTGCTTCCTCTCTCTAAGCTTCTGCTCTAGGCTTATTCTTTCTTCCAGTATCTGTTTCCTGCTACCTCTTAAGGGGCCATGTCCATGCCCAGGCCCACGATCTAAAGTAGCCATCCTGTCATACTCTACCATATCACCCTTTTAAAACTCCATTTAACACACAAAACACATTTAACACAATCTCTGATATTTTCTTGTCCACGATGGCATGGTTTATGACCACACCTTACGCAGATCACACATCCAGGAAAGCAGGAGTTCACACTGCTCTGAACTGCTGCTTGAAGGAATCAAGTTCAGTGAGGATTTGGGGGCTGCACTCAGGACAGAGCAGAGGAGCACAACATGAATTTTCTGTCGGCCGAGGGTCAGAATACCATCCCCTCAAAGTTTAATGCACTTTAAGCTTAAGTCAGCTAGTATGAAGAACTGGGTCCCAAGAAGAAATCGATTTCTTCCCAATTCTTCCCAAAAGTCAAGAACCTAGAGCAATGCTGGAGGGTGTTCTGCACCCACAGCTGGGGAAGCTAGGTTGAACTTTGCATTAGGGTACAAGTAGCTAATAATCACTATGGAAACCAAATGACCAGTTAGGACTGACAAACTATTTGAGTTTGGGACTAGAGATGACAAGTGAATAGCCTTATACCAAGATCATATAGCAGCACTAGAGCTGATAAAGTAACAAATGTCTTGTTTGAAATGAAAGATTGGCAAAGGTGCAAGGCAACTACCACATTCTCCACTCTGCTGGCAGAGCGCAGCACAGCCTTCCTCAAGGGCATTTTGGCAACGCGGATTCAGAGCTTGCCCTCTGAGTAATCCCACTTAAAGAAAAGTTTATAGGCGATAATCAGAAACTTCAGTTAAAAAGTGTAATAGCTAAAAGCTTGAGGGTTTTTTTTTGTTACCAAACACTCAACATAAATGAAGTGGTCAAACATATTAAAAGTTTACTCAATAATGGAGTACTATGTTGTCATCAAAAACTACTTTCAAAGATTTTTATGTGTTTTTAAAACTTTTTTCAGGTTTTTAACTACTAAATTCTCATACTTAAAAGCAGAAATATAACTTCATATATTAACTTGCAAAAAATAGATGCATAGATATAAAGACACACAAAACTAGATGAAGTTAACCCAATTTATAACTAGTTCTGAGTGCTGAAATAATCAGAAATGTATTTCTTTGCTATTTTTCAAGTTCACCACAATGAACATATACACTAAAAAAGTTTGGGTTTTGTTGTTTGGCTTTTTTTTTTTTTTGAATAACGTTCTCAAAATTGCTTCCTGCTACCTGTTTAAAGCTGATTAGCTGAACAAAGGTGAGTAGAAAAACTACACAAAAGCTAGCAATCTTTCAACCCTTAACACCCACACTCTACTACTAATTATTTATGCAAAATGTAATCTGGTTTATTTTACTTGTCATTGAAAAAGATTCAGGACGTAGAAGATAGAAGGCAAGGCTGTTGGAAAATGTTAACATGCGTGGTAACAGCCCTGGTCACAGAACGTGAAATTACTAAGGAGGTGGGATCTCCTCTTGCCAAAAGGGGTGAAGAGCGCAGTCCCACAACTGCAGGAAAATTGAGAGCAAAACCAGCCCTCTGCATTTTCAGTCCATATTCTAGTAGCAGACTTTTGCCAGTGGAAATAACTGAAGTCACACAAGACCATGAAGTATGGTTGTGTAGTGTGAGTCCTGAACGGAGGGACTCAGCTGCAGGGGTGGTGGGTGGAGGCTGAAATCCTGCACCCAGGTCTTAAGTCCTACAACTGCCCCCCACTTGGAGGAAGAGTGATTCTCTTCTGATTCTAACAAAGATGGCTGGTGGGTTAGTGGCAGCCCTGTGAATGTAAGGTAAGGAAATAACCGATAGGAAAGTGTTTAGATACAGGACTGAGGGTAAGGGGGCGACGGAGTGCTGGCTGCAGGATATGACAAGTGTCTTGCCTTATTTTTTTCTAAGGGAGGAGCTGCTTGAACATCTTGCAATATTTAAAGCCAATAGATACTGAAGGTAGAAGAGAAGAGGAGAAAAATGAGTAGGAAAAGGTGGGTTTCTGGGGGTGTTTAGAAGAATTAGAGTTTGCAGGGATGCGTGATTTTTATAAGAGCAAAAGAACAAAATACCTGCAGAAAGATGTGTAACATAGAAAGGTTGGCCTCATAGAAAGGTTGGCCTCAGGAGCCCTTATGCTGATTGGCTCTAATAGTTTGTACTAAGGAAAATGGACTTTGACCTAAATGCAGTCCCTCTCCTTCATATGCATGGACTTTGGGGGCCTCTGTTTTCCTTGGGCTCTGAAGTATTTTTCACTTACTTCCAGGTTCCTGGTTGTGGTCTCTGGAAGTCTGCCTGCCAGATTAGAGGGGGGTTATTGTAACGAAATAAATCATAGTTATGAGCAAAAAAAGTGCTACCCACCTTTTAATACTCTTCTTAAGAGCCAGATGTTTTCTAGAAAAATATTTCACTCTACAATCTGCCTTACAGTGCACATAAATGAATCTGGCACAACGCCCATAAAAGCAATTTGATCCCATAAATGAGGAAAGCTGAGTAATGAGCAGGTTCTCAATGTCTTCCTTCCGAGCGGTATAACCCTAGAATCTATGGCAATCTTTAAAGCACGCTGTTTTCAAATAGTGTGCATGTTATTTTTATCTTTCTTCAAACAAATTGTTTTGGCAATGTAAAAGAAACTGTTTTTTAAAAAAACATAGGGATATTTTAAGAAGGTAATTACTATTTCATTTTCTGCCAAAGGCAGGCTACTTTTATTTTTAATGGGTAAATGATGTAAGAAGCTTCAAAAAAAAAAGTTGTTTGAATCGCAGACAGAGCCGTGAAGTAGTCAGAAGTATCCTCACTTGTAATGGGTCAGGGTAACAGATCCCGCCCCACAGTTACAGATTAAACCTTCTTTAAAAAACATACAATGTTTAAAAACTTTGAAGGGAAAAAAGATTCTTTTTGCTAAAATGCTAAGCAGTTATATAAATGCTCTTTTCAAACAGTTTAAGTGAAATACTTGAAATTACTCTAGCTGATGAATAAAAACTTCTCCCTGACATAGAATTTCTTGAAAAATGGCCAATTTTTCTCACTGGCCTAAGTCACAAACCGCGGAGGACAGTTTGAAGGAAATCTAGGAGTTGGGCAAGTCCAGGATTCTGGGAACGCCCAAGAGCCAAGTTAAAAAGATTAAACATCTGCCACAAAGAGGCAAGATAAAGACAGGGTACAACCAGGGCATGCCGGCATCCTGCCGTCACTGCTCTGTGCTATCCGCACAACTCCGGGTTACAGTGTAACCGTTTGTTACATGTGTTGGGTTATTGTTGTTTTCACAGATTTCTTAAAATATCAAAGAGTCATTAGTTTAGTTCTAGTACAAATTGTTTTTATTTTCACACAAAGAGGAAATTTTTTTTTCCTTTCTTGGTTGACTTTAACTTTTCATTTGTAAATCATTTCAAACTTACAGAACTTGCATGAGTAAGAAGAGTACAGAGAGCATCCACATGCCACTTACTCAGATACATTTGAAAATAACGGCCATTATTTTACGCTGTTTGCACTGTCATTTGTGCCTTCTCTGTGTGTTTACATGTTTATATATACATTTATATACACCACATATATACTCCTATCTATACTTAAAATGTTTTTTTTCTAACTACTTTTGAGAGTGAGTTGGATACATGCCCCTGTCCTCCTAGGTACTTTCTTGAGTATCTCCCAAGAAGAGGGATATTCTCTAATATAATCACAGCACAGTTGTGAACTTTAGTAAATGGAACGTAGATACTTTGCGTCTTCCACTCTACTGTCAGTTGATCCCATAGTGATCTTTATAGCATCCTTTTCCTGTGTCTGTGGAATCAGATACTGCATTGCTGGTCATGTCTCTTTAGTCATGTTTAATCTGGAACAATTTCCCCACAGCCTTTCTCTGCCATGTTTGAGGAATCCAGCCAGCCAGCCCCTCCTTTTCCTTCGTAGCGTTGTTCCTCGTTTGGGGATTGTCCAATACTTCTTCATGATTAGATTCACATTGAGTATACTTGGCCATAATACTATATAATGCTGTGACCTTGGGATGTCCTCTGGAGGCACACAATGTCCATCTGTCCTCATTGGTGACATTAATTTTGATTACCCAACAACATTTTTCCACTACGTAGTTGTCGTTTTCCCTTGTAACTAGCAACCAATCTGTGAGGAGACACTTCTAGATCATACAAGTAATCTACTCTTCAAAATATCCCCTAGATTAGCATGATTCTTGCTTGATCTCTTCTTTATCACGATGGTTATAAAAGATGATGGTCCAGGGGTGCCTAAGTCGCTCAGTCAGTTGAGCGTCTGACTTTGGCTCAGGTCATGAGATCACATCCATGGGTTTGAGCCCACATCGGGCTTTGTGCTGACAGCGTGGAACCTATTTAGGACTGTCTTCCTCTCTCTGCCCCTCCCCCACAATCTCTCATGCATGCACTCTCTCAAAAACAAACATTAAAAAAAATTTAAATACAGTCTCTCATCAGCACTGTCTCCACATGTACCAACCAGTCAGTACTCAGCATTTTACTGTAAGCAAGAGCCCCTTCCTCTTATTTTTTTACTTTTTATGAATTAATCTATTATTTACTATCACATGGGTTCATGAATCCCCCCCACAATGATTCATAAATCATTAATGTCCTTTTTTTGGGTGCTCAAATTGTTCCCATTTTGGCCAGCAGGAACTGCTTTGAGCTGGTTCCTGTGGACTTGTGACATTCCCCCAACATTTTTCTTTCTTTCTATCTGTCTTTCTGTCTTTCTGTCTGTCTGTCTGTCTTTTTTTTAGCACTTCCCTACTTTTCAGCATAACAAAGTGTCTTAGGTCGAATCATTAATTACTCTGCCCCAGCCCTACAAGCTGCAGTTTCTACAAGCAGCCCTGGCTTTCTTTAGCGGGTGAATGGTAGTAGAGATCCAGATCTTACTGCTAAGTGCTCATTGCAACCAAGGTGAATGCTTCTAAATGCTGAGCAAATAAAAACATATGCATGTATATATACACGGACATACATATGTATACATATACATGTGTGTGCACACATACACATGCATATACACCTATGAATACACATACTCATACTGACACATATTTTAGAAATCACAAAATTACATCCATTTCTCCAATTCCAGTCTATTGTCTTACGGTTCCTTCTTGCTTCTCCCCAGTCTTCATTGGTACATCCCTTCTTCCACAGTGAGACCCTGAGTCCCAACATCTTCAACATATTTGTTCATTTATTCAATCCTATGATCCATCTAAAATAGTTTCAGAATTGCTTCACTTAACTCTCATGACAAAAACCAAATCTACTAAAAGACCTCAAGATGTGTTTGCTGTCCCCCACCTTCCTCAGCACCAATTTTGATTGATTTTAATGTTGATAAATTTAACAACCTATCTTAAAATGTTACCATAAGCATTTTGCAGTAGTATGAAGTATTTTAAAAATCAAGCTAAATAATTTATTGCTGACAAGAGTATATGCTTTCCTCCATAAACCAGCTTTGAAATTTCCTTCCAAATATTCATCTACCTGCAAAATAAATGCCATCCCTTCTCACACCAACTAGTGTCATATTAATGATGGAGGGTCAGGAAGGAGAATAGGAGGCTCTCGAGCTTTAAGCAAAGCATCACGTGCTAAGGATAGAGAGTTGAGCTTTTCATCAAAAATATGTAGATCTCATTGACATAAACTGATTTATGTTTCGTTTGCCCCTTATGTGTTTTCAGACTCTTTGCTATGATAGTTTACATGGCAGTTTTAAACATCTCTAAAAACATAGTAAGGAAAATTTACTTCCTAGATTATTCAAAATATAAGTTTCTAGTTGTATAGTGACTAACACCATTTTCCCCTCAACCTGCTTCTTTATAAAACTGTTGCCTTTTCTCATTGAGAGAATCCTGATCTTTGCTTGAAAAGGTTAGATGTATTTCACCCTTTCTTTATTTCTGTATTTACATTATGTATCTATTTTCTTGAGTCCTAGGGCCTCACCAAACGGTTTTGAATAGCAGAGCTGCAGAGATGACAGGGAGGTCAGCTATGTTAATTTCAAAGCGCCCCAGTCTTCGGTGTGAGGTTGCCTAGCAACCCATCTCTCAGGCCTCCTTTGTGGATGTGAGAAGAGGAAGCAATTCTTCTATACACTCTCAAACCGAGATGGTTTTAGAGAGTGAAAAACCTTTCGCAAAGGGTCCAACACAACCCGTTTCTCCTTTTCTGCCCACTTTGTACACTTCACACATGATGAGAGAAATATTCCATCCTTTGATGCCTTAGATCTGACACAGATATAAAACAGAGCTACTACACGCAGTGGAAGTGACCTGTATCCCTATGTTAAATTGAGACACATTAATTAAACCACTTGCCTTTCCCTTTCTCTTACATGAAAGCATGCTTTCCCCTCAAGTTCTAAAAGCCAGTTATGTTAAATGAAACTGCAACTGCCTGCTGAGCATCAGTTACCATAGCGACGCAGGCAGGAGTGGTGGTTTTCTCCTTCGGCACAGGGTGGCTGAAACGTGCTCAACCAGGGATTCGTGCCGCCTGCTGACTAGAAATCAGGCATCTGGAAGGAACCTGTTCTATTCCCTTTTCTCCACACTAACTTGAAAAAAATAACTAACCCCTCTGCTATTTTGCCAAAGCGATTAGCTTTTTAGAACTGAACTTCAGTGGGTGGCAGAATTGCCCTACCTTAATGCATGTAGGAGAAGGAGAGAACAAGAACGCAGGCCAGTAAAACCCACATGGGCAGCTGAGACACATAGAGAAGAGTATTATAGAGGATATGCTGCCCTTTCAGACATTTTGAAAATACAAAGCAAAAGTAACAGCTAGAAATGCATGTCATTTCACATTGTAAGAATACTTATGCACAATGTTTTGAACCATTTATGATCCCCTAACTTTATTTTCTAGGCCGACAATGCTGTTCAGGAGAACCTTAGGGCCGAGATCAGTATTATGTAATGGAGAGTCTTTGTGCCTGTGCCACTCTCACTCGCCTCCAATTATGGCTGAGAAGAGGGAGGTAGGAGAGCATAGTGGGCTTGGAGTCAGACGACCTGGCTTCACCGTGTTCACGCTGCCACTTCTTAGCAGTGGAACTGGGGGCAAGTTTCTTAAATTCTTGAAGTCTCTCTTTCCTAATATTTGAAATGGGACTAAAAAAGATTGTTGATGGTGTGAGACAAGATAAAAGATGAAGGGGCACCTGGGTGCCTTAGTCGTTTAAATGACCCACTCTTGATCTCAGCTCAGGTCCCAGTCTCAGGGTTGTGAGTTCAAGGCCTGAGTTGAGCACCACACTGGATGTGGAGAGGAAGGAAGGAAGGAAGGAAGGAAGGAAGGAAGGAAGGAAGGAAGGATGGAAGGAAGGAAGGAAAGAAGGAAGAAAGGAAGGAAGGGAGGGAGGGAAGGAGGGAAGGGAGGGAAGGAGGGAAGGGAGGGAAGGAGGGAAGGAGGGAGAAGACAGAGAGAAGGGGAGGGGAGGGGAGAGGATCGGAGGAGAGGGAAGGGGAAGGGGAAGGGAGAAAGAAATATATGTAAAGCTCCTGGTACTAATAAAAGTTCAAACAATGATAGCTGTCATTATGAATTTGGCTTAGTCAATCACCCAGTGCTTATTGAATGGCTGGTATAGACGCAGCTTTGTGCTTGATGTGAGAGGGATACCGAGGCAGTATCCATCCAAAAAAAAGGGCAACCAAGCATGGGTGACCCCTACAAGTTATCTCCCATCCAGACATTTCAAATGGGTATGTCATTCTCACCAATATTCCATCCATACGGACATGGCGCTCCCTGGGGTCTGCCTCCAGGGCCAGTTCATGGGAAAACTGTCACTGCTATTTTACAGCAAAAATTTGCCTTCTACCAAACTGGCATTACCAGCACCCTCAGTCACCATTTTATCAGACTAGAGATCTGCCTCCATGGACGAAGTTAAAATAATGTCGAACCACTTCTGAATGCACGTCCAAAAGAGCTTCCAAATTGTTTTCAGCAATGACACAACATGGAAAGTATAAGAATTTCCAGAGGGCCTATCTTAGGCACTGTTTTCTGGCAACATTTTACCCTGTGTACAAATCATTGACATAATTCCTAGAAAGCATAACCTCTTAAAAATTCAGATCATTTAGTTTAATACTTTCATTTTAGATATAAGGAAGATGGCTCAGGGACCTTGGTTGATTTGGAGATATATATATGTACACAATACTATATATACATACACATATATATTATACACATATGTATATAGTGTATACACATATGTACAAAGAGTAAGTCCTATGGATTTTTTTTCACATGTGTCTCAAGGTAGATCCAAACTCCCCTTAGTAGTGATTACAATCTCAAGGAACAGAAACCGACATAGAATGGCCCACGTTACACATGAGGTTTCAAGGACCTCATGGAATGCTACTGAAAGTCAGCTCTGAAGCTAAGAGGCAGGAAGGAACTGGAGCCGGAGACTGGGATGTGGGCAGGACTCTACCTTTCTCCTCTGCTGCTTTCTGCACGACTGTATTCATTCTTCTATCCATTCACTAATTCAAGTCATTCAACAAATGCTCACTGGAGACATCTTCTGTTCCAGGCAAGAGGAGAGCCCCCAAACAGGGCAGAAATACTCCTATCCATTTCTCATGGACATTTCTCTGCTCCTATGTTACAGGTTTAGCCACAGGCAAAGACTGATGTGCAGCCCTTGGTCCCACCTCTCTCCTACTCTGGCCACATGTCAGGCCACCGAGTGAAGCAGGCTATCCAAGTCTCCTCTAGGGATCAGAATCTTCTAGGCAGACAGCCCAAAGGCTCCACTACAAGTATGCCTTTTGATCTTTTTGCACATCTCCCTCCAAAGTATTAAATACTATATATATATATATATGTATATATATACACACACACACACACACACACACACACACACACACATGTATATATATAGTATTTAAAAGGCATAAAATATATATTTATTTATTTAAAGGCACTTGGGCACAAGGATCTCTGACCAACTACATAAAAAAAGCACAAACTTCAGTTAAATAATGGGAAAAATTACTCAACTTTCATTGATAAAGTAATTTTTAACATGGTAAATTAATTGTTCAAAATATTAATTCTTAAATTTGCTTTTTTTCTACCAGATGTTCAAAAAGCCCCAACTAGGACATACTGAGGTCTACACCACTTCAGTGTTAACTAGGAGTTCAGAGGGGCCTGTATTGCTGAGAGTCAGTGACTCATAACTGCCCAGGCCTATACTTTTCCAAACCAGCCGAAATGACCAGTGCTCCTCCCTATTGATTAGCTCCTTCAAGCTATTTTAAAGAATATGTTGATCTATAATAAGACCTTTGACCTTTATATTCCTTCCATGCAGGATGGCCCTTATATTTACATGTTATTTTATTATCGTGTAAAAGGAAGCCATTAAACATTATCCCAGCTCATGGAAAGACAGATACTGGTAGGGGAACAAATGAAACTGGTTCCATTTAGCTTAGTTTGTGTGTGTGTGTGTGTGTGTGTGTGTGTGTGTGTGTTTAATGCCACCCCATTAAGTTTCCAGGACTCCACCTCACTTTTCTTGGGCTCACATTATGTCCTGAGGCGTTGTGAGGGAAGAGTGGGTCAGGCAGAAACCAAGCAAAATTTAAAGAAATAGATAAGCATCATTTCTTCAAAGAGGCCTCAAACAAGACGCCAGCTGATGGAGGGAAATGTTTAGAAGCGGAAGTCAAGTATAGCTACCTGAGCCTGCAGAGGCAGGAGATGCTTGTTTGTATAAAAACGACAGCTTCCCAGTGATGATTGCTTCTATGAGGTCACATCCTGCTGGCACACGGTGGAGGTAGCAGTATTATTGCAGTGTTGCTCAAGGTCCCATCTAATCAGATATAACCACCTCCCCTTGCTCCTTTTCCTCCCTGCCCCACCCCTAATTTACATACACATGGTACTTTCTCTTCTTGTTGTCTCTTCCAAAGATAGAACACCTTTCTTTCCTGGATTGAAGCCCAACTACTGTTTTTTGTTTCTGTTCAAGAAATTTTCTTGATGCCCCTAATTCTCTCGTTTTGGCTTCTAACGAAAGTATATTCTGTCCTCTTTCTTATAACCCACCTTTAAAAACAAACTTCTTCATTCTTCAGCCTTTTTATAAGGAAATTGATGGCACAGCAGACCCAGAATTTAATCAACAAGAACAACAACCAAAATGTCTATTTTTGCTTAAGTGCCAGAGAAGCTCAAACTCTAAACTCTTCAAGTGCAGCAAGGAAAGAGAAGAGAAACAGAGTAGTTTATCCCATTGTAAAATATTAGGAATACAATATTCACAATTCAAAGAGAATTAATGAAGAATCTGAAAAGTAAAAAGCATGCTTTAAAGAGTTCTTGGATCTTGCTGGTCGTCTTAATCAGTTCTCTCTTCCTTCCATGTCGACGAGCCCGCCTGTCCTGGACTCCCATCTGTCACTAGGAGAACCAGACCATCTGGAGCCGGAACAAGATCATCGATCCTTCCACACATCCAAGTTCTTTCAAAGAGATTTTTAAAAAATATAACAACTGAGAAGTCATCATTAAATTCCTCTGCCTGTTCTGATTTCTGTTTGAGATTCAGTCCAACCCTAGGTGATGTGAGTGGTGCCATGATATCAGGGCAAAGATGCTGCCTTTGGATTCAGTATTGCTTTCCTACTGCTGCTGTAACAAACCGCCACAAACTGAGTGGCTTCAAATAACACAAACTTATTTTCTCATACTTCTGGAGGTCGGAAGTCCAAATGTGGCTAAAATCAAGGTGGCAGTAGGACTGTTTCTTTTGGAGGCTCTCCCAGAGAACCTATTCCTTGGCTTTTTGCCGGAGTCCAGCTCCTGCAGGTCCAGGGGTCCCCCGAAGGATGACGGTGCAGGCCAAAGAGAAAGTGGTAGAGCCTTGCGTTTTCGTTCTGATCCCCAGACAAGCACCGCTGCCCATCTGGCAGGCGTCTCCATCTTGTCCGGTTCTCAAGGCTTATTTATGGCAAAAGGTACAAGAAAGGGCGGTAAATGATTTCCAATAGATAAGTTTTACAATTTTAGCCACAGGCACTCATGGTGTCATAGATATTTTTACAAAACCTCAGGTCTAGCCTCAAGGAAGCATTCTTTAGTAAAGGTCAGTTTTTTGTGAGTAAGGGTCATTAGGCCATTTATAACTCTAAGAGAAAGTTCCCAGAAAAACAAGTTCTCAGGAGATATGCTTGCTCTCATAGTCCCAAAGATGATTGATACATTTTATTGCAGTAGTGACTCTCACAAAGGCATTCAGGCCCAGGAGGTATTCAGTTATCCTTATTGCTTAGGGGAAACTTATGTGTTGCATTAGGGTGTATCTAGTTTACTTGCTTATTTTTTCCCTGACCAGGTGCGGTCACGTCTCAGGGACAGGGCGGGGTGGGGGGGGCGGTGTGGAGGACAGTCAGCTACTGACTCTAATTAGCAAAACACTCTGAGGTTTGGTGCTCAAGCAGAAATGAAAGTTTTGGGAGCTATCTGGGGGCAAGAGACCCTGCAAACTTGCCGTACCCTCACCAGGAATATTCACTCTACTGGTGTGTTCAAATAGCTCCCAACAGCTTTTCCCGATTTTAGAGGATGCTTGCATTCTTTGGCCTATGGTCACACCCCTCTGACCTCTGCTTTCATCATCACATGTGGGAGGCGGAGGCAAGATGGCGCCTTGGCAATCCGCCCAAGCACATGACAAAGTAAGGCCCGCCTGCCTCTGGTGTACCCACCTCCCAGCCAGATACCGCGATAAGTGTATGACCAATGCAAAGCCATGAAATTGGTTAGCCCTGTTGCTGTCAGCCAATCAGGAGCAGCCGCATAGCCGTCCGGTATATATATATATAAGGGAGGGTGCTTTTCGCAAGAGGGAAGAAGAAGGAAGAAAAGAACCAATAAAAGTCTCTGCAACGAATCCCGGTGTCGTCAGTTCTTCAAACTGCGGGCAGTTTGAGCGGCTCCGGCAATCACATCCCCTTCTTTCCCTAAAAAGGACCCTTTATGATTATAGGGGGCCCACCTGGAAATGCAGTATAATCTTCCCATCTCAAGATCCTTAACTTAATCACATCGGAAAAAATCCATCTTTTCATGTCAGTTAACATATTCATAGGTCCTGGGGATTAGGATGCAGGTATCTTTTTTTCAGAGCAGGTTTGGGGTAGGGGTGGAAGTTGACATTATTTATCCACTGCAGGGTTTAACCATCAGAGACTTGCTTCCTGGAAATCAGGAAATCCAGTAGACTAGAACCTGATTTCCAGTCTACTATTACATACATGCATGGGGATTATTGATATCTGGGTTTAACCTTTGGATTATTTTACTCTAAACCCAAATTCTGGTGTTACAAAGATCACTGGCTTCAAGTTAGACCTACCTGGGTTCTCATCTCTACCACTTAGGAACGCTGAGAACCTGGGCAATCCCGTAGCTTCTCTGAGTTTCATTTTTTTACCTCTTCTATGGGGATGTCTTAGGAAAAACCCGCAGAGACTTGCCTGCCCATGTTCGTGGGAATAAAACTCTAAGGGAGTAAAGGAAGCAGGATTGGAATGTGAGGAAGTCATAAGAAAGGCTTCAACCAATCCTACAGGGACTCTGTTGCTGGGATGGCCCTTCAACATTGTCCCTCTGGAGGGCAAATGAGCCAAGCAATGGAACCACCTTCCAGAGCTGGGACTGGGTGAGATAAGGGAGGCACTCCACTCAAGGACAAACTTTAGGGGTGCCAAAAAACTCAGTAACCACGATAAATATTTTAATGCACTATTTTAAAAAAGTCTAAATACAACATCTACAATGAACAAAATATTGAATATATTAAATAAAGATAGGATCAGTAAGAGTGCTGTGTGGAACCATATTGAAGCCTCAGGAAAAAAAGAAAAATGGGTTATTAGTGATGCTGTTTTTATTTACAGTTGTGATATTGGATTGTCATAGATTCTTTACATTTTTTATTTAAAAAAAATAGTGCATTGGGGTGCCTAGGTGTCTCAGTTGGTTAAGTGTCCGACTTCGGCTCAGGTCATGATCTCATGGTGCACGGAAATATTATTTTTTTGATTACTGAGTTTTTTGGCACCCCCTTAAATTGAGTGCCAAGGCCAGTCCCCACTTCCTCCACCCTCCTCTTGGCCCTGCATTGTGTGCAGGCTGTCCCTCCCCGCACTCCAGTAGGGGATATAATCCAAGGATAATTCCTTAAAAAAAAAAAGAGAGAGAGCTTAGCTGTGAGCCATCAGCAGCCACGTCCTGGCAGCTGGGGGAAGGAATGCTTTGATCCTGAAGGGGGAGATGGTCCCCACTACAGAGTCCACTGGTGATGCAACGCCCATTTATACGATTTCTTTTTTAGATAGTTGTTTTCAATCCTTAGGACAGAAAAACAGCACTTAAAGATGTATGTGGCTGCTAAAGCTAATCGTTTCAGGTGCTAGTGACTTGCCTGATCTCTTCCTTCATCTTCCTAAGATCCAAACATCTGAGTGAAGGGCCCAGATAGTTTACTTAGACTTGAGGTTGCCATTAATGTTACTGTAAACATAGGACTTTGATCTATGGTTTATTAGCTTCGGTTAGAATAGCTGAGCAGATAAGCCAAAGTGAAACTTCACTCTATCCCATGGTCTTAACCCCAGACAACGTTCTGCTGGAGATCACAGTGCAAGCCTCCCAAACGTGGGTTAGTGAATGCCCGTCCTGAGTCCAACTTATACAGACCATGTTCCAGAAGCTTACTAACCTGGCATGGAGAAAATATATAAATTCTTTATCTTCATTCCTAACATCAGTTATTCTCAAAGGGAGAAGGAGTTTATAACGTTTGAGAAGATTAGTGATTCTCAAAAGGGGAAGAGGTTTACAGCCCCTGGGTGTCCTATCAGAATCTCCTGAGCAAGGTATTTAAAGCTGTAGTTCCTTCTCAGCTTCCCACTGGAGAAAAGTTCTACTACTCAGCATCACCTCCTACAAAAGTGTTCATGATTACTCTAGTGATCCCTGTTACTGATAGGAGAATAACATTTACGTCAGGTATATTGAGGCATAAAATGGCAAGAACCACAGTTTCAAATTGTTGACAAAAGTGCACGTGAAACAAAACAGTGGCAAGATATTGCATAACTGATGAGCCTAGTGTCATTTGCCTGATGAAAGATATAACTTCAGGGGTGTTTTTGCTTTGTTTTTAACTGAAGAATAGTTGGCACACAATGTTATACCAGCTTCAGGTGTACAACAAAGTGACTGGACAAGTCTACACTCTGCTCACCACAAGTCTAGCTCTGTCTGCCTCCATACAACATGTTACAATGCCATTGACCATATTCTTTATCCTGTAACTTTTATCACTGTGAGTTAGTTATTCCATAATTGGAAGCCTGCACCTCCTGCTCCCCTTCTCCCACTTTGCCCACCCCCCCCCATGCCCATCCCCTCTGGCACACTTTTCATGAGCCAAATTTCAACAACACGTATTGAATGGTATCTAAAGGGCGCATCATTTGTAGAAATCTCTTTTCAGGATTACTGGAGATTTTTAACTTTTATATATTAGCTGAAGGAAAAAGAAGGCACTTGATTATATTCCAATAAGCCCTCTCCACATTGGGAAATAAATGTTGTTGACTCTCCCTTTTGCTTCTTGGCTTGATACTGGTTTCTCTTTCTTCTCCCTTAGCTCCTCCTCCTCCTCTCCCACCTCCTCCTCCCCCTCCTCCTCCTCCTCATTCTCCTCCTTTTCTTCTTCTTATAAAGTAACTTCACCATTTTTACTAGTGCAGATCTCACATTGATTCTGATGAAAGAAGCAATAGAATTTCTGGACACTGTACTTTTCAGATAATGCACCTCTATAATGAATCAGTTTCTTTTTCTAATTTTGCAGATCATTTAGCAAAGTGTGCATCCTACAATGGATTGTGTAAATGCTTTTTCATCTGTGAGCTTATTATGTTTCCTTTGGAAATTTTTCTTTGTGATTTTAACATCCTCTGGAGTAGGGTGCTAATGTTTTATATTCAATTTTGTTTTTATTTTGCTCTGATTGCCTTTTAAATCCACCAGTCACTTCTCTTTCCTCGTGATAATCACTTCTGTTAGGATCTGAAAGCATTTTGTTTTTCTTCACTGTAATCCTAGTTGATCGTACAATATCTTCATTGTTGTTCGGTGCATAAGGCTGGAGGTCTCAGGCTGCAGTGTCCAAACCATGGTGAGCTTCAGTCATGGCCACTGACGGAATCTCGGGCTTTCAACTGATCTTTGGAACAACCATATTTACTGCCTTTGAAATCATGTCGTTGGACAGTTGTTCTTCTAGATGACCTGATGGAGATTACACGTCAGAATCACTTCCTTGGGATACCAAAGATGTATTTTCCTCTCCTTCATTAAGCAGGAAAAAAAGGAAGAAAATATAAAATGAATGAAGAGTCTGCCTGACAGGTCTTTTCGTGAGTATTCTCCACTGCCATCCCTCCCATTTTAAACTAAAATAGAGTGTAACTGAATGCCCACTCACATTTTACATGTATTTTTTTTTTAAAAGCAACTCCTCAACCCCCCAAATAATAGTAATTCCTCTTATACAAGAGAAAAAACACTAATATTTTCAGAAACCTAGAAAGAATTTTGAATTCTAAATCATTTTAAAAAAGTTGCAATCTTGCAAGTATTTAATTGAAGAAAATTACAAAGTAAGTTATAACATGGATTAATTATTGACCTTTAAGGTGGAAAGTAAAAGAATATTCTTAACTTTAATGAAGTGTAGATGTTTAAATGATAGTCATATTATGCTTTAAAAGTGGCTTTCTACTGGACATTCTTAAATCAAACTTAAAAATCACATAAAACTTTTTAAAATTATTTTTACATTTTTATCCATTTTTTTGAGAGATGGAGAGAGACAGAATGTGAGCAGAGGAGGGGCAGAGAGAGAGGGAGACACAGAATCAGAAGCAGGCTCCAACTCTGAGCTGTCAGCAGCTGGAGCCCGTAACTGTGAGATCATAACCTGAGCCAAAGTCGGCCATCTAAACCAACTGAGCCACACAGGCACCTTCCAAAATTACACAAAATTTTTGATTGCCATGGTAGTTCTTAAAATTTATGTATATGTATATTAGAAGAAACATGTATATTAGATACACATTTTTTTCATCTGTCATCATTGAAGTTTTTAAAGTATCACAGAATACATCTAATATAGATTTTTTTACTACAAATGGTAAACTGATTCAGTTATCTTCCATAGTTTTCTTCATTGAAAATTGCCACCTAACACTTGTTGGTAATCTTGATATGAATGTTACTGCTCAGAAAAATGCCTAAATGCTTTGTCACTTTTAAGGAATGGAGTTCTTTCTTTGGGGACTATGCATTCCATGTAAAGTTGTGATGTAATCCTATCTTTAAATTGAGGATGTGCTGAAAACGTTAGATTACACAGAAGAATTGTCTCAGCAGGGCATTGGAGTTGCCTGCGTGTGATTATCTAATAGTATTAAAGAAACAAAGATAGGAATTAGAAGATGATCTTCTAGCACTTTTCATTCAGGAAAATAACCTGTGAACCCCTGAAAAAGGCCATTTCATTAACACTGATTGAAGACAGTATTAAATTGGAGTGTGACTGTGGGAGTCCAGTATATTGCAGTTGCTGCTGTTTAGACCTTTTACGTGTTGCTGTCCTGTGTACCCTCTGGTTGTGCTTGCACACTGACAGTTATTCACGTGGGCATTCAGTGGTCCTCATGCCGTTCTGATGGCCATTGCATGACACGAGGCACAGCCCACACCTCCCGACACTTCCTCAACTCTAGCCATGACAGTCCTGCAAAGAGGGGTGCTGCCTCATGCTTACGGAAGCCTCTAGTTTGGAAGAATGCAGACCAACTCAGAAACCGTTTTACGGCTGAGCTTCCGTAACCAGCCTGCATGGTTAGGTAGATCTTTCGTCCTGACCCAGCAGGACCAAGTGGTTATTGTTACGTTTTATTTTCATTCTGAGAAGTGAGATTGAAATATTTCCTAGTTAAGGTTACTTTAAGGAGTAAGGAAAGGGAAATGGTTCTCCGTTTCCTATAAAGTACCTGCTATGAACAGGGCATTGTATTTAGTTTTTGAAAGGCTTACGTAGGTCGCAGTTTATGTTCCGTCGGCCAGTGCTAAAGGCTCAGCTTTAGAGGACCTCCGATGAAAAGCTGCTAGCCGAAATTTTGTTACAGTTGGACTGCTAAGTATATAGACATAGCTTCATTCATGAGGTGTGCTCTATGTATCTGAAGAGTAGCATTTTAGTGAGGGGAAAAAAAGCCCGGGAAATTTTATTCATATCTCTTTAGCTATGCTAAATTTTGCTGTTACTGTAGCTAGGACCTTATTAAGATCAGATTTTATTAGCCTCTGGAAATTTTTGTAATAAGCAGAAGAGAGCAAAGACAAAAACTTATGTTGAACCTCACTAGCAAAATGCAGGAGCAGCCCAATAAAATAGGTACTGATAACATTTTATCTGGTGTCTTGGTTGATCTCCTTGTGAAATAAAATGAACTATAAACTCCAAATGGGACACATTTATCTACTAGTAGACAGAAAAATCCTTATAAAAATCATGACTGTTTCTTTTAAAAATAATTTCAATCAGAAAGGATTTTCTAATTTAAGTACCAGTATGCTTTTAGAACGTCCCTGAGGTGTTTGAGTTGGAGACACACACCAGGAAGTGAGGAGAAAACAACTACTCTCCAAGGTTGTCATGAATTCCATGGATTCTTTTCCAGTGGGAGAGGATGTGAATGTGGTAGGCATGGGGATGGCCAAGAAAGGGTGGAACAGTTAAAACAATCATGGCGGAAAGAAATGACAGGAAATTGAGAAGGAAGATAGCAATAAAAGGCAGACTGGGTTTGTAAACATGTAGAAGTTCAGGGCTCTTTGTATAATGCTAAGGCTCCAATGGTCTCTGTATACATTATGCATTTTATCATAATAAAATATGCCCCAATGGTCTCTGTATACATTACTGCATTTTATCATAATAAAATAGCTGATCTAGTGATCCTATGCTTAAAGGTATATCATTCATTTCTATTCACTGTACAAACTAGAAAATTCTATGGAAAGTGCTAAGATTAAGGAAAAGAGTTGGGTGAGCGAAAAAGAAGTAGTCATCAGGTTAAGTAATGAATCACTTAACATAAAACATCATTCCGCAAAGGTATAGATGAATGGAGTAATTTCCCTTTTTTTAAAAATATGGAATGCTTCACAAATTTGTATGTTATCCTCCTTGCACAGGGGCCATGATAATCTCTGTATCATTAAATGGAGTCATTTCTTACTTTAGTTTTTTCTTTTTCCTCCATCTATCTGCTACCTTTCAAAATAGGCAAAAATCATTTTAAGCCAAATGATAACTTCTATTGTGAAACATGCTTAAATTTGTAGTCAAGATTATTAATTGTATTTATAGGAAAGGCATGTACCTTGTATTTCTGTTTTGTTTGCCTTGCTTTCATTTGTTTATTTATTCATTTATAATTTTTAACTTTCTGTGCGAGTTCTAAAATACTAGATGGAAAATGCTTTCTTAACCACATGTCTAAACGATGTCAAATATGTGTAACGGTTTGGAAAAGGCACACATCAGCTATTCCTTGTAATTTCTTCCTTGTGAAATCAGATTGACTGGGATAAAAAAATATATATCCCATATATATATATATATACATATACGTGTGTATATATATATATCCCATATATATATATGTACAGACACACACACACACACACACACACACACACACACACACACACTCTTGGTGTGACCTGCCTTGTTGACCTGGGTGTTCACATGGACCTGAGTATGCAGGTCCCACAGTCGTTGGCTAGAGAGTATATAAGTAGAACGCACCATGAAATCCAGGCTGAAAGTCTCTTTTGGCTATTTATACATGGATACGACATTATCTACTACAAGATTGCTCTGCTCAAATGTAATGATTTCATCATATTCTCTTCCATTAAGACAAGACTAATTCACAGCTTCTAACACCTTGCCAAAACATTTGTCATTGTATTTTCTCCAAGTACAAATCTAAGAAATTACCCACTTTATTTTTAGAAAAAAAATCTCTCTAATTCTCCTCAGCAGTCAAGAATGTATTATCCTGATGTGGCCCTTCTTCCCAGTAAAATGTTGGGTATCCATTTTTAAATTCAAATATCTCAGGTCAGCATAAGGTCTTAAGCCTATAACAATAAAGTTTCATTCCACAGCATCTTTAGTTGCCTTTTGGGACTTAAATGCTGAAAGATATATTAATCACACTCTTTAGTTCATAATTAACAATTATTAGTCTGGTAAAGACCCCATCTTTATTTTCTTTCATACATTTTTTCGTTCAATCTATTCCCTATCCATCTCCCCTCATCTATCTTTCCCTCCCCTATAGGCAGCCATTTTTAATGAGTTTGATGTTGGTTATTGTAAATGTCCTTTAAAAATACATCAACTGGGGCACCTGAGTGGCTCAGTCGGTTTGGACATCTAACTTCAGCTCAGGTCATGATGTCACAGTTTGTGAGTTCAAGTCCTGTATCAGGCTCTTTGCTGACACCTCAGAGCCTAGAGTCTGCTTCAGATTCTGTGTCTCCCTCTTCTCTTTGCCCCTCCCTGTTCATACTCTGTCTCTCTCTCTCTCAAAATATAAACATTAAAAAACAATTTAAAAATACATAAACTGGTTTTATGTATGCATTTTTTTTCTTTGAAAGAGAGAGAGAGAGAGAGAATGAGCAGGGTTAAGGGCAGAATGAGAGGGAGAGAATCTCAAGCAGGCTCCATGGCCAAAGCAGAACCGGACACGAACTCAATCTCACACTAAGAGATCATGACTGGAGCCCAAAGCAAAAGTCAGATGTTTAACCAACTGAGCCACCCCGGCACCCCTGTATATGCATCTTAATACTCATAAGTGGTCCTATACAGTAGAGTTCATTCTTTATTCTCTCCTGTACTTTTTATTCATTCAATGCCTTATTTTTAAGATGATGTTATATATACTAATTCATAGCTTCTAACCACTGCATGTTATTTCATTGGAGGCATCCAACATTTTTAAATTATCCAGTCTTCCAATAATAGATCTAGGTTGACACCTGCACCCTTCTATAAAATAGGAAGTTGACACTTTGTTAGGTTTTCAAAATATACATGGTGAATCTCTCCAAATATTGCAAGTTGATCTTATCAATCCAGGTTAGCCACTAGCCTTATATAAAGGTTCCCAAGACTTACCAACACTTGGTATTATTGAAGGTTTTAATTTTTACCAACCTGATGAATGTAAAGGGATTTCTCATTTTGATGTATTTCTCTGATTGTTAGTGAGGGTGACCATTTTACGGTAGACTTATGAGACGTTTGCAGTTCTCTTCTGCAAATTGTCTTTTTCACATCTTATCCCAGTACTTAGGTCTGTTTCAGTACGTAGCATATTCATTGTTTTTTGAATACCAGATGAGGACTAAATCAGGATGGTTGCCTATGTAACATCCTTGGGCTTAAAATATGGCATGAAAATTGGAAATCAGATGGTTTGTGAAAATTTCCAGTAGTGGGAACTGTTAATTATATATTTGAATCACAGTTTCATAACTTAATTGCTGATTAACTTGGCGCAAAACACTTTTTCTCTGTGTGTCTCTTTTTACATGCATACTGAGCATATGAGTGCACATGTGTGTAAAATGGGAAATAATACTTGTGTCTAATTGTGAGAGGCTTATTGATATTTCATATAGGGTTATTGACATAAAGTTCATCGTACATTATGTGGACAATTGTACGTGCTCCATAAAAGTCAGTTGCTTCCTATTCTGTGTGATGTATATGAGGAACTCGATAAGTAGAAGATCATAATATTCATGTCATCATCATCATAGTCATTGTATGTTCAGAAAGGTTTTGGAAGAACTTTACCTAAAGTCAAACATGGATCACCTGTCTTCGTAAGATATTTTTTGGTCTTATATACTCATAGAATTCACCCAAATCTGAACCTCCCAGGTCAGATAAATATTTTTTGTACGCTATTTTCTTAAAATCTTTTAATATAGCTTCTTTGGGTGTTTTCTAATTGATTTTACAATAATCAAATAAATCCTTTAAAAAATCTGGAAACTTTAACTGAAGCTGTATTCCTTTTTCCCTTCTTTCCTTTCTCCCTTTCAGTGGTGGGCTAGTTATTTATATAGCATCTTTACAATCTAACACCTTATATTCATTTTCTCTTGCTGTGTGATGAATTACCACACAGTTAGTGGCCTAAAACTGCACCCATTTATTATCTCACAATTTCTGTGAGTCTGGAGTCTGTGCTTGACCTAGTTGGGTCATTTGCTTAAGGTCTTACAAAGCCACAAGCAAAGTGTCAGTTGGGTCATATTCTAATCTGGAGGCTTAACTAGAGAAGAATCTGCTTCCAAGTTCATTCAGGTTGTCAGCAGAACTCATTTCCTTGCAGTGGACTGAAGACCCTGGCTTCTTGTTGAGTGTCAGCTGGAGGTTGCTGTCAGTTCCTCGCAATCACCCCCTTTCCTAAGGCTAGCTGCAGCTTTCACATGGCCTACTTCCCCTAGCCAGCAAGGACAGCTTCTAGAGTAGTCTGCCTGCAAGACAGTCTTCTAGAAGGTAAGATAATCTCAAGAATGACACCTCATTACTTCTGCCATACTCATTGGTTAGAAGATGGTCTAAGGTCTTGGCCATGTGCAAGGGGAGAGAATTGTGGAAAGTTATTTGTTGCGACACCTGGGTGGCTCAGTCAGTTAAGTGTCCAGCTTCGGCTCAGGTCAGGATCTCACGGCTCGTGGGTTTGAGCCCCATGTTGGGCTCTGTGCTGACAGCTCAGAGCCTGGAGCCTGCTTCAGATTCTGTATCTCCCTCTCTCTCTGACCCTTTCCTGCCCACACGCTCTCTATGTCTCTCAAAAATAAATAAAAAACATTAAAAAAAATTTTTTACATAGTTATTTGTTCGTAGCCCCATTTTTCCTAATGTATCATGCCAATGATATATACATAGTCCCAGTTTTACTAATGCTACATACATAGCCCTCCACTGGAAGGAAGAAAGGAAGGAAGAGAGAGAGGAGGCAGGAATCATGGGGGTTCCCTTATGTAGTGTCTGCAACACACCTCCAACACCCCACTTGTAAATAGACACATAAAGACAGGGAACTCTGCTAATGAATGTTATGTTGTGTCCTACTTACTTAGAAATCTTAAAACTTTATAAATTAATTTTTATAATTATAAATTCTAAACTATAATTATAAATTTATAAACTTTGTAACTATTTAGTTCTTTACATTTATTTGTGCCTCTAATGCTTATTTAGCTCCTTCATCTCATAGAGCTTACAGGTTTTAGGGAATCAAAATATAAATGACAACTACAACATAATGTCACAAATGTTATCAGAGAGAAACTAAGGTGATGGGCAGGCATCTGGGAGGGATACCTAACCTATTCTGGAGAGGAAAGGAAAGATTTCTTAATTTAAAACTTAATATTCTAAGTTTTAAGTTAAAACTAGTAGTCAAATATGGAAGTCTATACGGAGAATCAACATTTTTATGACTTAAAAAGCAAGCAGAATTGCCTTTATTTTCACCTATCTGTTTGAAATTACTGCTTAAACCTCAATAAATACACAGTAAAGTTTTAGTGATACACTAGTAAAACTGGAGCTATGAACAAACTCATAAAAGTTACAATGTCATTGAATAAAATTGTTATTAGCCATCTAATCTTGGGTAAAGCTCTTTACTTCTTGATGGCTCAGTTAATCTCATCTATAAAATGAGTTCAAGTTTGTCATTTCTAAGATATTTAATAGGTTCTAAATTCCATGATCCTATGAGCATATAGATTTGAGAATCGCTTTACGAAAACAGAAACGACGGTGCCGGAAAGCACTTCTGCTGAGATCCAGAGCTAGGTCTCTCAGCCAGTCAGGGCAAGACCTGCACCAGCCGAGACTTTGCGGGGATTATCATGAGGCCCCCACACCTGGCGGGTGCACTATCGGAAGGCATTCCTTTAAGACCCAGAGTTTTTCAAGAGCAGTGAGGGATGGATTTCGAGGCCTTGAATGCTCTTGTACAGAGCAGAAAAGTATATGATGGCACTGAATCCAGGGTTATTTCTGATCTAGTTATAACCATTCCAGTTTCACCAGAAATCAGAAATGTTCTGGAAAAGGATACTTCCAACCTCAGATACATGTAAATTCCTGAACATTCCAGTTTTAGAAAATGAGGTGCTCTTAGATTTATTTTTAACATTATTTACCTGGCCACCTGACATTTTTAAAGGCAGAATTGTGTATTTGTATAAAATAATCTGATTTTATTTTCTCCCTTTTTCAGTCTTTCTTTCAGACTCTGGAATAATTACACTTAAGGCATGTGGGGAATAGCAAAATTATCAGATTTACAAGGTGAAGGCTACCATCTATCAGGTTGAATTTACCATTTACCCCATCTGAGTGATAGTTCCTATCATAGCCCTCTTCCCTCTGCCCCAGGGCCATTTGTCCACATCAGACACCCAGTTGGCTCCCCCAAGGGAGCTTGCTACCCATGGCACCCTATGATTTATCTCCTCATGGAAGGCCGGTTGGTTAGTAGCTATTCAGGAGGAATAGGGCCCATTTAATCCCCACTGGTCCCAAAGACCCAGCCCACCAGGCATCTCTTATTCAGAAAAGGGATCATTTAGGTTCCCAAACGCCCTAGAAGCTACATGCCATCTTTGCTCCCTCAGCAGCTGGCAGATAGGTAGACTATGTTTTTTGATCAGATTTGGCACTGAGCTGGATAGTCAAGGGCTGAGCAGATCCTGGAGAGAACCAACCTGAGTCTGACAGTCCTCCGGAACATGACAGTCCGCCACCATATGACAAAGCCTAAGGAGGGTCTCAAATGAAAGTATGAGGAATATTATATATGTTGAGTAATATTTTAGAGATATAAGGGATAAGAAGTCACTACTTGGATCATAGTAGTTTACTGAGATTGAGCTCAGAGAAATGGTCAACTTTAATTATTATTACTATCAATATCATAATGGCTAATATTTATACCTATTCATCATTCACTATGTGCAGACTTTTTACTAAGCACTCTACTGAATCATCTAATGAAATTCTCACAGTGCTCAGAATTGCTACCTACTATGACTTTATTTCAAGGGAATTCTCCTTTGTTTTGCAAATAATTTTACAATAATTAATTAGTAAAAAAATAATTTAAATGACTCCCTACAAGGTGTTTAAAAATGAGAGAGAAAGATATGTACTGACAGGGAAAGACGCTCAAAGGATATTTAATTTTTATAATGTTTATTTATTTTTGAGAGAAAGAGAGACAGACAGAGTGTGAGCAGGGAAGGGGCAGAGAGAGAGAGGGAGACACAGAATCCGAAGTAGGCTCCAAGGTCTTAGCTGTAAGCACAGAACCCAATGTGGGGCTTGAACTCATGAATGGTGAGATCATGACCTGAGCCAAAGTTAGACGTTTAGCCAACTGAGGCACCCAGGTGCCCCATGTCCAAGTGATATTTTAAATTAGAAAACAAAATGAAACAAAGTCAAAAAGCTGCGGCAAAAGTTTCTTGTCTGCAATTTTAACCTTCCTGCAAGATTGATTGCATTTATTTTGTAAAGAGAAGATGCATATATATATAACCATACAAAAAATTAATATTTATTCACAAGGAATTATGAATTAAACTGTTAATATAGTTAATTCTAAAGAATGGGTTAGGGAAGAGAAGGAAGGAGATGGACTCTACTCAAGTCTTTGTAATTGTAACTGATTCTTACTATAAATACTAACTGATATTTGTAATGGAGAACTTTTTAAAGATAAAGGTAAGTGAATAAAAGATACTCTACTTTTGTTGGGTTCTAGGTATTTTCTTTATATTACTCAAATGAGTATTGCAGCAAAGTTTTAAAGCATCAATATAATGCAAGCCTCTAAACATTCACAATTGACTAAAACCAAGTAAACCTAACAAAAGTAAAGAAGTCTGTGTTTGTTTTTTTAATTTTTTAATTTTTTTATTGGCCTAGACAGACTGATTCAAGTAGAGGGTGCTGGCAGTTAGCTAATTCCTTATCATAATTTAATGATGATAATTATGACCAACATTTATACAGTGATTTTTAGATTTACAGATTAAAAAGCATATTCCCTTGTATTTTTCCTTTGACCTTTCCTTTCCTTAGAGTGACTCTTATGGAGCTATTTTATTCTAATAGCTCCCCTGTGCCAGGAACTCTACAAAGTTCTTAAGATATACTATTCCATTTAATCTTTAAAAACAGCCCTAGGGGTTAGGCATGTCTTTGGTTCAGCAGAAAGATACAGAAAATAATAACAATACCTTAAACAAAACAGAAATATGCATTTTTTTCTTCTCGAATGATCTAGGGCATGTGTGGCGATTTCGTAATCCTAAGCGACCCAGGTTCTGGCTCTTGCTCTGCTCTACTTCATACTCCAGTTGCATCTCATTTTTCGAGACAACTGATTCAGCTCCACCTGCTGTGTCTGAATCTCAACCTTCAGGAGAGGGAAGAAAAAGAACACAAAAGGGGGATCTCCCTCTTCTCTTAGGGAAACTTCCTGGAAGTTGTATACACCACCTCTATTTCACCTCTTTGGGCAGAAATTAACCACATAACACTTCTAACTGCAAGAGAGGCTGGAAATGTGGACTTCATTTTGGGTTTCCTTGTGTCTAGCTAACATTTGAGGAGTCTTGGCTGATAAAGAAAGGAAGAACGGATATTGATACAAAACTAACTGTGTCTGTCATGGGATTCTCTCATTCTCCTTCTGCAAGTGAGAAACAGAGGGGAAGAGGAGGTAACAGATATGCCCAATGTTGCACATCTAGGAAACAACAGAGCCAAGTGGTGTGTCGGAGGGCCATGCTCTTTTCACTGTGATGCACGGTCTCCTGGACACTCAGTTAATCTATTGCTCAAGATAGTTAGAATGCAATTCATCAGATAAAAGCATTTTTTCATCAAAAGACCAACAGAGCAAAATTTGCTTTTGGTTTGAGTATTTGTTTGCTGCATTAGTTATTCTGTTTAGTATGAATAAATAAGTTCTTTATACATATTTAGTTTTGATCAATTTAAAGTAATGAATTATATTTATATATTTAATTATACATATATTAATTATAATTCATAGGATTCATTATAATATATCCATATAATAGCTGTAAAACTAACATTTAGTCACTTTTTATTTTTTTTAGGTTTTAAATTTTTTAATGTTTATTTATTTCTGAGAGAGAAATAGATTGCAAGTAAGGGAGGGGGAGAGAGAGAGGAAGGCACAGAATCCAAAGCAGGCTCCAGGCTCTGAGCTGTCAGCACAGAGCCCAATGTGGGGCTCAAACTCATGAACTATGAGATCATGACCTGGGCTGAAGTTGGACACTTAACCAACTGATCCGCCCAGGCGCCCCTAGTCACTTTTAAAATAAAGAATATATTCTCTCTATACATATATATCACATGTAGTTATTTATAATCATATATATTATAAGGATTAATAAGGAAATCCTTGGTTATAGAGAAATAACCTCCCTTACACCTATCAGGAAGACTGTCTTGTTAATATCAGAAACTATGATACACATAAGATTGAATTAAATCAGATAAAAGGATGGAATGACACTAGTTTGAAAATGATTGCAATAATGAGGCAATGCAGTTACCTATCAGATGTTATGTGTCTATGTGTCTTAGTCAGTGACAGGCAGAGATTATTTGTGCCAGCTACAACGGCACAGCTGGCCACTTGAAAGGAGACTAGCCCAAAATGAGGAGTGCTAGCCACACAGAATAGCACATATTTTTGAAGACCTAGTACAAAATTAAGAATGTAAAATAACATTAATAATTTTATACTAAAAATAATTTTATACTGACTACCTGTTGAAATGATATTTTAGATATATAATAAGGAGTGTCTGGAATAGGAGATAAATGCATTTCTGTTTATAGAAAGAATTTGCTTCAGTGGAAGTAAATGCATTGATATTAAACCAGTTATGATACTTTTAACCACAAATAAGAGAAAAACTAATGTGAGCAATAAGGAAACACATTGTCTTAACACTAAGGCCAGAGATAAGGCAGAATCTGGGTGATAAGTTTCCATTCCTTTTGCAGATTTCTCAAGCTCTCCTTATTTGCTTTATCTTTAAATTATGCCAAAGAACATAACAAATTAATGACTTCATTTCTTCTTTTCATTCCATTTCATTCTTGCCACATTCATCATCCTTAAAAATTCTAAAAACATAATCACATCAATCTTTTTACAGGTGTTTTACTTACTTGCTTAAGTATTTAGAATCTATGCCAGGGAAACACAATTCTTGCCTTTCAGGAGCTTGTTGTCTCTTTTTTATTAGATAAAATAGACAAATTCATGACAAATGCATGACCTAAACACACACACAGAAGTTTACGTCTTTGAGAATCAGTGGTCACACTGAGTGGAAGAGCCAGGTTGGTCAGTTCAAATCATTCTGACAAGAAACTTGTTTCAGCAGATTTTTCTGTTTTTCAGTGATTTAGATCCCTCAGTGACTAATGCTTGTGGAACTATTGGTGATTCTTGCTAAACGTCTATATCAAAAGATGAGAGTGAGGTTTTCATTCTCTATGAACTTCTTTTTCTCTTTTGGCCCAGAAAAAATCATGAAGGGAGCTCTGCAGGGCATGCCTCCAAGAAAATGGGCAGGTTGGTCTTCCCAATTTTACAGCCGTGGCACAATTTTTCCAGACACATCCAATGGGAGGTGGGGGTGGGGATGGGGGCTCCAGGGAGAGACAAATCACCCCGCCCCCAGCTTTGAACTTGGTGAAGCATTTTGTCTGACACTCTTAAGTGACATTTTAGACCCCTTGCAATTTGAACCAGACCATCTATCCTGATTAAAATTCCTGTTTTAGCGATTTTAGATGTGTTATTTCACAATCTATGATCAGGTTCCCTGTGGAAGTTCTCTCTTTAATTCTTTGAGAAGTATTTTTTAAAGTTTATTTATTTATTTATTGAGATAGAGATAGAGAGACAGAGAGACAGAGAGAGAGAGAGAGAGAGAGAGAGAGAGAGAGAGAGATACAATGAGTGGGAGAGGGGCAGAGAGAGAGGGAGATAGAATCTCTCAAGCAGACTCTGCACTTGAACATCTTGAAACCGAGAGATCATGACCTGAGCGGAATCCATGAGTCCTATATTTAAACAACTGAGCCACCCAGGGGCCCAGTTTTTGTTTTGTTTTAGTGCCCATTTAAAACCTAGCAAACTGAAGCCCAGAGAGTGAATGGCTCCCTATCTTCCAGCTCATGCTCTTTACCAAAAACATTTGGAAGCCACAGTGAATCGTGATCCTGATCTCCTCTTCAAGATGTGCAAGGATCCAGGAATTCCTGATTTATTGCACAATAAATCTTAGACCTTCATCAGGGAATTCAGTTGGCAGGAGGGACAGGGGTTTCCAAAATCATTAGAGCCCTGGGTGGGTCAGTCAGTTGAGCATCTAACTTGATTTTGGCTCTTGATTTTGGCTCAAGTCATGATCCCAGGAGCCTGGAATCAAGCCCCCTGTCAGTCTCTGCAATGAGTGTGGAGCCTGCTTAAGATTCTGTTTCTCCTTCTGCTCCTCCTGCCCACTCTCTCTCTCTGTCTCCCTCAGATTAAGAATAATTTTTTTTGTTTTAATTTCCCTTGCCTTGGAGGATGTGTCAAGTAGGAGATTGCTGCGGTGGAGGTCTAGGAGGTTTTTCCCTACTTTCTCCTCGAGGGTTTTGATGGTTTCCTGTCTCACATTCAAGTCCTTCAGCCATTTTGATCTTATTTTTGTGTACGGTGTAAGAAAGTTGTCTAGTTTCATTCTTCTACATGTTGCTGTCCAATTTTCCCAGCACCACCTGCTAAAGAGGCAGTCTTTTCTCCATTGGATACTCTCTCCTGCTTTGTCAAAAATTAATTGACTGTACATTTGTGGGCCCAGCTCTGGATTCTCTATTCTATTCCATTGGT
>NC_043702.1:63721429-63757064 GCF_006229205.1 Suricata suricatta
AAAAAAAAAGAATAATTTTTTTTTAATTTAAAACATAAAGAGGAAACCAAAACCAAGCCCTATCTCCATTTCAGTTTTCCAACTTTTCATTGTCAGGTTTGGATTGTGAGAGTTAGGCTGCTACTTTTTTTCTGCTTTAAGTTCAACAAGAAAGCCTGGGGGTGCTGTGCCACCACCAAGTCAGCCAGTAAATATTTGTTGAAAAATAAATGAATGAATAAGCCTGGACTTCCTCATTCTGGAGATTGCTATGGAGTTCCATCTTCAAAGCTGGGTTTAATTTCAGACCAATATCAGAAAGAATAACCAGCCAAGATGATACAAGGTTGCGAATGAGGTTTTGCATTCAGAGTATTACCCTAAAGCTCTCATTACGTTTCATTACCATTTCTCCATAGCAGATGGTTTTATCCCAAAACAAGGAGAAAACAAAAGGTCTTCAGTGCTCCTCAAATTCTACCTTTGGCCAAGAAATAGGAAAACAAAAGGCAGTAAGGACAACTGACCTGCTCTTAGCTGGCTTTCTTCAGGTTTGGGAAAAATTGTTTTTTGCGTCTTAAAACCATTCCTTGGGCTCTGTGCAGATGAGTGAACAATGGAGGCATTTTTCTTGGCATTCTAAGTGGAATTGGCCATTGAAGCTGCTGAATCTTGGGTGGCACACTTGAAGGCTTCCACAACTCACGTGAACGTGGTTGTGCTTTGGGAAGACTCAGCTTTGAACCCTCCATCAATCATGGGAGTTCTCTCCTTCTGGTTGGCCGCGAGACTGCCCCATTCCATTTCCTGCACTCTAGGCCCTTTGCCTAAATACATCTTACCTGGTGATACAGATAACGGTCCCCATTGATGCTTAAAATTTTTTGTGTGTTTTTTTAAAATTTATTTTTGAGAGAGAGAGAGAGAGAAAGGGAGACAGCAGGTGGGGGGACAGAGGGAGAGGGAGAATCTTTAAGCAGGCTTCATACCCAGTGCAGAGCCTTACATGGGGATTGATCTTACGATTCTGAGATCATGACTTGAGCCAAAATTGAGAGTTGGACACTTAACTAAGTGACCCAGGTGCCCCCATTCTTAACGCTTTTAGTGGTAAATTTATAATACACAATGTTTACAGCAGTAAACTTATAACACATACACCTACAAATATGCTGATAGATACCCAAAGACTTTTTTTCCGCTTATAACTTTCCATACCTATTAATTTTTCCACAGTACTCTTGATCCAGAGGTGAAGTCATTAACAAATGAAGTGAGTGCCTTCCAGCAAAAGATTTCCTTTCCTCCAAACTACTCTCTACAACACACCTTGCCATTCTATTTCCAAACACTAATGCTGTTTTAGGGATACTTGTCAATGATTAAAGTCCCACCATTTGAAGCATTTATTCCTTTGATACAATGTGTTCCCTCTTGATGACATATAGAGAGAAGCTACAGGTTTAATCCTGTCATAGTGATTGGGAGGAATGTAAAGACTATGAAGATGCTAAATGAACCCTCATGGTGCTAGCAGAGGTAAATAAGGCTGTAATGGCCATTTGGAATATCAAGGAAAGCCTTGATTGTTAAATTGTTAAAATATCCACCGTCAATGTATTTCACAGTAAGGTTTTGGAGTCAAAAACACTCTGCCACTTGTTAGCTGTGTAAATGTCAACTCTCAGAGCCTTGTTTTTGGTTAAAATGGATTTAAGGGGCACTTGGGTAGCTTAGTGGGTTAAGTCTGACTCTTGATTTCAACTTAGGTCACCATCTCACAGTTCTGAAGTCAATCCCCATGTTGGGCTCTGCCCTGACAGCAAGGAGCCTGCTTGGGATTCTCTCCCTCTCTCTTTCTCTGCTCCTCTCCTGCTTACCTCTCTCTTTCTGTCTCTCAAAAAATAAATAATAAACATTTTTAAAAAACGGATAAGTAAGATCATGTATGTTATTTAGCCCAATGCAAATTCATTTAAATAATAAAGATAGTGATGATAATGGCAATGGTGATAATTCTTTCTACTTGAGAAATACTAGTCAAACTTACACTCTTCTTGGGGCACCTGAGTGGCTCAGTCAGTTAGGCGTCCAACTTCAGCTCAGGTCATAATCTCATGGTTTGTGGGTTCAGGCCCCCATCGGGCTCAGT
The DNA here is from genome assembly GCF_006229205.1 of Suricata suricatta. NCBI lineage: Eukaryota > Metazoa > Chordata > Mammalia > Carnivora > Herpestidae > Suricata > Suricata suricatta. Next base: position 63,723,561 of record NC_043702.1, read on the forward strand.
GCTTATAGCTCAGAGCCTGGAACCTTCTTCAGATTCTGTGTGTGTGTCTCCCTCACTGTCCCTCCCCTGCTTGCATTCTGCCTCTCTCTCTCTCTCTCTCAAATATAATAAAATAAACATTAAAAAATTATATTCTTCTTGGTTACTCTATTTGTTTTTAAAATAAAACCTTTTAGGGGCACCTGTGTGGCTCAGTCAGTTAAGTGCCCAGCACTCGGTTTTGGCTCAGGTCATGATCTTGTGGTTTTGTGGGTTCAAGCCCTACATCAAGCTCTGCTTTGACAAATAGGGAGCCTCCTTGAGATTCTCTCTCTCCCTGTCTCACTGCCCCTCCCCTACTCACGCTATCTCTGTCTCTCTCAAAATAAATAAATAAACTTGAAAAAAATTTTTAAACAAAACCCCTTAGAACCCACAGTATAGCCATGATGATGATGTCATGGTAATAAACTGAACATTAATTTCTTTTGACTTGATTTGATAAGATCAAATCTCCACACATATTCCTAAGGCCCAATCTGGATCTAGTATGATGACCTTCATACATCCATTGAGCTCTTTTCAATGAAAGCAAGTCAAAGGTTACAGATTGTCTTATTTCTTCAACAGTCTATAAGCCCTTTGAATTCTACCCTGGATACTTATCTAGTCTATGCTTTCTTCTTGACATTGACCATTTCCATAGAATCAGCTAAAAGGAATTCCTTGCCCGGGGTCTAAATACCCTAAAATTTGTTAATACACCCCTCCTACACCCACACCCACATCCCTCCACACTCCCCTTCCCCCCACACCATTTACAGTCCTCATAATGATTTTGACTGGTCTATTTCAGTGGTTTTCAAAGTGTGGTCCCTGGGCCAGCAGTAGCAGCATCACCTGGGAACTTGCTGAAATGTAAATTCTCAGACTCCCCTACAGATTTACCGAATCAAAAGCCATGGAAGTGGGGCCCAGAAATCTGTATCTTATCCACCTCTCCAGGTGATACTAATGCATGTGCAAGTTAGAGACCATTGCTCTATTCCATCATTTACAACTGCTTAGACAACCCATAACCAACACCCTCTTCAAAAGGAAGTGTAAGCGGCTGAATTATTTTTGAGGCAGTGTCAAGATTTTGAAAGGTATAAATGTAGTGTTCTTTTAATCTAAATCACTTACAGGATAGATACTCATTCTCTGCATATTCTTACACATAGCACTTACATGTTGAGGGTTAAGGTTCAACCAAGGAATGATGATGACAGTTTCAGTAAATATCTTCCAGGAAACTTACACTAGCTCCCCACAGTTCACTATAGTTGAACAAAATTAGAATAGAGTAAATTTTCTCTGCTAACCTGATAGGCTAGCCATCTTAAACTTAAGAGTTTTGACACATGTCAAATAAACATCACGTAAAATTTTCAGAGAGTGGGGTTGAATTTGACCGTTACATTCCAAATGACTGATTTCATGGTTTGCAACTGTTTTAAGTGTTTGAATTTGGGTGCTTAGTTACCTTCTCCCATGTGAGATCTCCTTGACTACTCTCTACTTTTACCAATCCTTATAGCAGTGGCTTTTTTAGGGAAAGACTAATCTCATTCTTAGTGGGGGAAATAAAACCAAGAGTGAAATGTAAGCAATGTCTATTGACTTGAAATAAATGTTTCAGACACAAGGTCTCTCTCAAGATGGTCAAAGTCCAAAAATCCCTCCCACAAGGTAATAACTGCACCACAGTTTAAACAAATATACTCCTAGCAATTATGTTGCACATCATTTAATGCTGAATTATCTGCTTCTAAAAGCCAAACCTTAATGATTGTGGTCATCTCTTTGCAAAGAATTGATTTAGCTTCTGAGAAGTTTTCTCTGGCACTCTCACCTCATTTTCTTTTCCCTTAATCTGAAGTACTCTTTTGAGTTTGCAAAGGAATCTCTCTCCTGAAATCCTGTTTCTGGCATAGGAATGAATTTAGATGAGAGAGAGAGAACTGATAAGATGCAAAGAGAAAAAGTGTTATTAATCTAGGTAACAATGATGCTGTGTTTGTTGTAGGTGGTTTATTATTATGCATTATCTTAATACTTGGAAAACAAGCGATTACTATGCCTTAGAGGTGCACCTCTTCTTACACCTCCCAGCTGTGATTCTACAACTGACCTTGAACTGAAAAGAGAGAAATATTTTTACTGTCTATGAAGAATCAAACAAGGATGCTCTCCAAGTAGACTAGGAATAGAGATCAGGAGCCTGTTTCTGGACAACTAATTGAAACTTACAAGTCACAAGATCTGATACTAGGTGAGACCTGCACCCATTCTGGAGCCTATTCTCCTCCTATTATTTCTTTGCTGTTGCATAACTTAGTGGCATAAATCAACATCACTCATTTATTATTATTATGACTTCTCATGGTTTTGGGGTGGACTGGAGTTGGCAAAGTGATGTCTGGTGGTTGCAGTAGTGATTACAACATCTGGCATTCCTCAAGCACCTCTCTGTACCATCATGTCATCTCTCTAGCATCATAGCCTCAGGGGATTGGGTTTCCAATCTGGCAACTTGGGGATCTTCTGGAGCCCAACTCCAGCAGGTACAGGGGTCCCTGAAGGATGGACAGTGTCAACGAAAGGGAGTGAAAGAGCCACAAGTTTCTTTCTTGAACACAAGGCAGGCATCTCTGCTCTGTCTGCTTTGGTGTCTTTTTTTTTTTTTTTTTATTGATCAAGCAATAACATGACATCAGAAAATAGAAATTTTTTACAATAACTAATTCTTTGTGATAAGATGCTTTAATCATCAAAAGTGTGCAGAAACAAGTTTTACATAGTATCTTTGTAGAACCATTTCAATCATTCTTGGCATCAGTCCCCAAGATTAAGAAAGTAACAAACCTATCTTATTTTGTACAGGTTGGGTTTTTGCCAGTAATTATAACTTTGTTTTTTAATTAACAAGTTACAACCAAGTCATGTAACATACTTACAGTGAGGTTAAGTAAGTGAGGTTAAGTAAATCTTATAAATAAGAATATAACAGGATGTTTTTAGTAGAAAACGTACATATTATTTAACTTAGTAAAGCTAAGATTAAAACATAGATTAAGTTGTATATAGATAGGCTAAGAGTTATTGTGATTGGCTCATAAACTACAAGAGAAGGAATGTTTGTTAACAAGTTGCTTGAGAAAGCCCTTTCTTTGATGTAAGCACAATGGGGGCCCATTGTGTGTTGACCTTATACCTGGATTCCCATTTTCTTATCCATCCTCATAACTGAAGTCAGTATAAGAGGATATTTGTTGAATGTAGACCTTGGGAAGGGACCATGTTCTGACCTTGTCTTCTATTTTTTATCTCCAATTTAGGCTCCTTTTCTCCGGGGCAGAATTAAATGCAATTCTTGTGTTTTTAACCCCTTCAAGTCTATGTTTTGGGTCTGCAAGGCTCATTAGAAGAGCCTTTTGTCAAACATCTATGGTGTTTTGATCTAAAATCTCTTATTCAGGGACAGGAAAATATTTTTTCTAATGAGGTAGCTATATGGGGAATATTGGTGTGATTTGGAACACTGTAAGGCCTAATTAATGACAACAGGCTTATTTTCAACATGAGCAGTAGTAGTAGAAGGAGATACCAGTTTCACCACTCATGGCAGGAGCTGTGCAAACATCTGCCATTTCCTCGCTGTGACTGTGTCATCCAGCAAGGCTGATGCAGCTCCCAGCAGGGATTCAAAGGCACATAGAGCTTCCAATCAGCTTTCTATTTCCTCTTCGTCAGAGGTGAACACATAGTCCAGGATCACCAGGCATTGGAGGAAAGTGTCTAATACAAAAGGGCTTACTATTTTCCAGGGACTCTTCTAAGTGCATGGTATCTATTAATGTCATTTGTACTTCCCAACAATCCTATCCAATGGGTACCCTTATTATCTATAGTTTACTAAGAAAACTGGTAAACAGAGGTCAGGTGACTTGCTTAGCTAAGGTCATTGGTCATAACCAATGGCACTATTAGCATTTGAAATGCTGCAGAGTCCAAGCTCCACATGCTATAAGACATTCTATGGAGGAGTAGAGTTATTTGGGCTTATTTGGAATGATCTCTAGGACATATTTTTAAAGTTAAAAAAAATCCATGACAGATAAAAAGAAAAATAAAAGTACAGAGTAGGTTTAAGGAAGAAAATTCCCATTTGTAAGACATGTAAATATTTATCTCTGTGTTTTATAGTCTCATTTATTACAAATGAATGTTATATATGCACAGAAAATTTTTGAAAAATAAGCAAACAAAGAACAAAATAGTGATTATTTCTGGATGGGAATCTGGACTAAGCAACAGGCCTACTTTTCATTGTATATCCTTTGTATTCTGCATTTTTCACCATGCTAATGTATTTTTTTATTAAAAATTAATTGAAGAAAGAAAAGTAATGGAGGGAAGCCTTTTTGTCAGTTATGTAGTGGCTTGTTGGAGACCCAGTAATATATACAGTCTTGATGTTAATTCCCATATTAATAAATCAGTATTTCCCAGTCCTGGTTTTATTAAAGGGCATTTTCAAATAGCTCAAATATGCATAAGATTATTTTAAAGATCTCCAAATAAAAATAAATTCAAATTTAGTTTTAAAGGGAAACATTATGGGAAAGAAAGAGGTGTTTTCAAAAAGGGAGCAGTGAACAATCCATTTACATTCCTATCCATCTTCAAACCAAGTACAAACAGTGTTCTTGTGGACTCCACAGTAAAATTGCTTTAATTTTCCTATATTTAAAGGTCAAAAACACCAAAGAGCTTATCACTCTTAACTTTAGCTCATCCGAGTAATATTTCTCTTTACTCTGGAACATGGTTAGCTCTTGGGGATAGAAGCCAACTTTTCAGTTTCTGCTTTTCATGGTTTCTGTCTTCCCCCTCAGCTTCAGAGCAGGTCAGTCACACAGATAAGCATTATGCCCTGAATAAAACTGGCTTTGTTTATCTGGACTAATAAATGAATGGAACCAGTTATTTTCATTGGCTTGGTCTGGAAGGAAACCAAATTAATTTTTACAGACGTTAAATTGGACCTAAACCGAACTCCTTGTCCTTATTAGTAATAAGAGCAATAACGATGAACACAAGTATAGAAGTAAAAACTTTTACAAAGGTAATACATATTTACCAAAGGAAAGGAAATTTGGCTAAAGCTAGGAACTCTCACTGGGAACTCTGAAAGCTCTGAGATCTGCTTCATTTCCATTTCAATGGGTTTGAGGTTTGCGGGTCAGTGGAACCTTTCTTTATGTTCTAGAGGCTCCAGTTTCCCTGTGGTCAATTATCTTAATCAAGTTTTCTGCCTTGTGCTGATGAGGACAAAATATTTGTGTGGTATCATCAAAACTTTTACATAAACCTCTAGTTTACCCTGGAAACTTTTAACACACAATTGTATTTCCAACTGAGAAGTAGGCAGTTTCTTTTCCAATTTGTCAACAAAAAGTGAAATTTTGACTTCTCTTATGCACATATAATAGTGTTTTTATCACTAATCTTCACCAAGTTTATAAAAGCAGTTACTGCCTCTGTTTAAAGGGTATTGCTATCCTATTTAAGACTCACGGTTGGCCTTTTCATTATTCTTACAACACTGCCCCTAAATATATTGGGGAGGGGGAGGGGAATAGATAAGATTATTGTTAAAAAGAAAACCACAGGCCAAATGGCCAAATGATTTAGGCCAAGTCCCCACACCAGGGCTTAATACCTAATCTAATTGTGGTTTCACCTCCCTCCAACCCTCTCACCCAAATGTATTTTAACCTGATTTTCTGATCAATGCAAATGAATCTGCCACTTGGACCCTTGCCATTCCCCAAAGGAAGATGAGATAAACCACTTGATAAGGCCAATTCTCTCGATTATCTGCTCTTACCCCCACGCCCCCCACGGGATGATGACGTTGCCTGAAACAATCCTTTTCTTTTGCCTTTCTTGCCTCCTTCCCATAAAACCGTCCATTTTGTGCAATTTCTTAATGACTCTTCCACTTGCTATCTGGGATGCTGTCTGATTCACGAACCACTTAATAAAGCCAGTTAGATCTTCAAATTTACTGTTGTTGTTTTTTTAAACAATATTTAACTTAGTTATTATCCTGCTTAAAGATTGGGAAAATTTTGGGGTGGCTGGGTGGTTCAGTTGGTTAAGCAGTTAAGCAAGTGTCTGTGCGGACAGCTGAGAGCCTGGAGTCTGCTTTGGAGTCTGTCTTCCTCTCTCTCTGCCCCTCCCCCGCTCATGCTCTGTGTCTTTCTTGAAAAGAAATAAACATTAGGAAAAAAAAATATCTCTCCCTCTTCCCCTACCCCACTCATGCTCACGCTCTCTCTCTAAAAAATAAAATTAAAAAATGAAGAAATACAAATCTTCCTGTTTAGATTTGAAGAAATTTTGTGTTTTCACTTGAATACATTTCACAATAATTTCTGTATAAAACAGAACAGTGATGGGCATGATTTAAAGTCCATAAGACACTCAATTTTGAACGTTCAGTATCTCAAAAAAAAAAGCAGCCGTATTAGATGCTATTAAAGCAGAGAAAAAGAATCTCCATGAGTTTATACTCCCTTAAAACACACCCAACTTTCAGTTCCTGACAGAATTTGCTACCAAGTTGTGAAGAGGATACCTTCTAGAGCATTTGAGGCCTCAGAGCAGTTCAGTTCTGCAGCTTACCGCAGGGTGGACTGCGTGTCTGCCTGCTCTGTACCAAGCCCACCGGACTGTAAAAGAAACTCTGTTCTATCCAAGGCTTCCAGGGATACGGCAATCAGAGAAGACAACCGCACAAACAACATGTTTCAGGAGAGAATGAAAGACCCCTGTTTGGCGTCTCACTGTAACTTTGAAAAACCTTTATTTCACAAAGCTATGTCATAAGGAAAGGCGTATTTCTGTACCACATTACAGCTCTCAATAAATATATTTTGAAGGAAGAAAGAACGGAGGAAGGGTAGGAAGAAGGCAAGGGAGAAAAGCATGTGAAATACAGGAAACAATATTCAAACTATGCAGCATGCAGAAAGACTTCTTCCATGGCTTCTTCATTTTTGTGTCTCCATCAGTTAAGTGATGGCCCCAAGTTTACATCTCATGACCCATTTGCCTTGAATGATTTGCCTTTTTCTGCAACACTCATAGCCCACTCATGCTTCTCTGCCTTTGAACACACTTGGTTTTGCAGGAATGTCTTCCTTACATTAGTTTACCAAGCATTGCTGACTCAAGGATCATTATTTCTCCTTCCACCCAGGAAGATACATGAGCTCCTTCCCCTAGTTTATATCTCAGTTATAGTTTTTCTTTCTTTTCTTGACCTCTTGTTCTTCTGTACAATCAATAGGACATACCTGTTCTTTTTTGCAACGTTTATCACATGCTGCCTTTATTATGGTTATTGTGAACATACTTAAAAGTAGGATATTTCTTTCAGTGTCTTCTCTAAAAATACATGTTTGATAGCTCACTATGTTTAGCACTATATTTAATTAAAAAAAACTTAAGTGGGCATCTGCTACACAGGCTGTATATTAATTTAATGGCTTGTATTGCATCAGACACTTGGTAATAATTGCAAATGATGATAGGCTTACTATAGGTTGCACTCTTTTAACTACATGAATGTTAATTCTCACAACCATGGGGTGTAGGTGTGCTTTTATTATCATTTCCATTTTCAGATGTGGAAATTGAGGCACTGATAGGTTCAATTACTTCCCCCAGTTTAATAGCTAAGTATTGGCACCAGACACTGAACTATTGGGTGAGAAGGACTGGGGCTTAAGCCAATGCTTACATTAACACTTAGGGTTTGGGCATCATAATTCCTTTTTCAGCAACAAGGCTCAGAGAGGGAAAATAACTTTCACAAGGTCATACAGCTTGTTGGTAAAGGTAGGTTTAATATTATCATTAGCCCCATAATCTGTGTTTTCCACTGCTTATGCTTCAACTCAAATAAAAGTCCTATCTCTTCCTAAGGCATGACTCAAGTCTCTCGGTTTGTCTTTTTCAGGAGTAGTTTTTGTCTACCCGGCATCCATTTCCCCCTTTCCTACTCACACCCCGTGATTTCTTCAGGGATCTACCCCCTCTCACTCTCAGTCCATTGAGGCAACACATGCCTTGTCATGCCGTTACGTTTATGTCTTCTCCCCAGGAAGGTTTGAAGTTCCTTGACAGCAGGAATAGTCTTTCCTCTTTCTCTTCCGTCTCTTTTTCTTCATCTCTTTCACTTGTTTTTCTTGTAGGTGTATCTCTCATAAATGATACATAGTTGAAGTTGAAAGTATTTATTGAATGAATGTTTTTGCACAAGCTACTTGCTCACTCAATATTTGTGAGATTGAACTGTTTGTAGAATAAGATAGCAACTGAAATGGACCTCAGCCAAGTTTTAGAATCTCAGTAGGCAGAGAGAGGTCAAGTATATGCCCAGATATATTTTACTTCCTCATAGCATTCAAAGACAGAGTATTTGAACCATTGAAGGTTTCTGAGATAGTTTTAATGGGAGGGCCCATGTGGAATACCTGAGCCTAACCCAACCTGTTAGATATAAAGGAGCAACAATTCCACATCTTAGAGGAAAAACCAATTAGCATTTTCCAGAAAGAGTAAAGGGATCATGATACCTATTCAATAGCAAAAGGCAAGCAATCCCTTCACAGTATTAGTCTAAATTTGATTTAGAGTTTTGCAGTAAAAGCAATTATAATGTCTACCCATTTTCACCATTCCAAAAATATAGTTTAAAAAAAAAAAAGGACCCAAGCCCACAAATCCTAAACCCAAACTAAATAAAATTCTGTAAAATTCCATTTTCTTTCCACTGATGATCACTTTTAGGCTTTTTAAAAAGGATCAAATATCACATTCCTTTCAAAGAAACTTTTGGAGGAGTCTGCTCTGCTGTGTCCCAAATATATTTTTGGTTTCTCTTTGGGATAGTGGTGTCTAAGAAGAAAGCAATAGTGATGGCAAGTGCTGACACAGCCATAGAAAGAGGATTCTAAGGGGCTTGCCAAGATAGCTCCGTTGGGAGAGCGTTAGACTGAAGAAAGAGGATTCTGCTTACATCTCCTCTGGTTCCATATAGTGACCCTAACTTGAGACTTTCTGGTCTCTTTCTCATCAGTAGTTGGACATTCATTTGCCTTGTAAAAACCTATTTGTTTCCCATTACCCAGAGAGCCATTGCCAAGAGTATTTTCTGAAGAAAATAGCCCTAATAGATGCAATGCAAAAGAGTGCATTGCGGTCACCCCTGTATGCGGCACTCTATCTCATCCTATAGGGATATCATGTTGTCACACTGCCTATTATCATATAAAGACCCTAATGGGAAAAGAAGATGAACATACTGATAATTTTGTTGTTCCAAACAGCTGGCCCTTGGATACCACAATTACTATGGAACAAAGGAAAAGTAAAGGAGGTTTATATAAATGCAGAGGTTAGACAAGATGCAAGTAATTGGTACCACACTCTAGTCCCTGCTTTTAGTCAGTTATTCTCCAGACTGTTGAGTCTAGTTTAGGAGTGCTATGTTTTTTACTGTACAGAGAAATAAAACTGTGGGAATTCAGGGAGGGGGTGATATGAAAGAGGAAGTGTTAGCTAAGCAAAAAAATAGCACAGATCACCATTACCTCCTTGTGCAGCCATGCATACTTCTCATTTTGCTAGTTTTGTTCTAGATTTCCCATTTTTTGTCTTTATTTACAGAAAGATAGCAGTGAGAAGAGCTGGGCCTAAAGGTGAAGTAGCCTATAGGATAGTTCTAATAATGGCTAATATTTTCTCACGTCATGCAAGTCACTGAGACTTGGAATGTCTCATTAAATCCACTGCCTCAGGATGTAGGTACTGCTGTTAACCTAAATTTATAAATGAGGAAATAGAAGGTTACAAAAGCTAAAAACAAAAACAAAAACATACTTGCCTATGGTCATACAGCTGTGTCTGTGTGTGTTTTAAGTTTATTTATTTTGAGAGAGTTCACGCATGTGCACACAGGCGAGGGGCAGAGAGAAGAATGGAGAATCCCAAGTAGGCTCCAAACAGTTACCACAGAGCCCGACTCCAGGCTCCACTCATGAACCATGAGATCATGACCTGAGTTGAGATCAAGAGCCAGATGCTTAATTGACTGAATCACCCACGCACCCCGCACACAGCTGTGTTTTAATCACTGTTTTTTTTTTTAATTTAACGTTTATTCATTTTTGAGATACATAACAGAGCATGAGCCGGGGAGCGTGAGCCAGGAAAGGGCAGAGAGAGAGGGAGACAGAATCCAAAGCAGGCTCCAGGCTCTGAGCTGTCGGCGCAGGCACAGAGCCTAACGCTGGGCTCTAGCTCACTGACTGTGAGATGGTGACCTGAGCCGAGGTCAGACACTCAACCCACTGAGCCACCCAGGTGCCCCTTAATCACTACTCTAAATGTCAAATGATCAACTAAGTGTAATTACCTGAGATGAAGCAACAGCTGAGTGAAAACGATCTGGTCTAGGAATAAAACACCTTAGACTAAATCCCACCATTTTTTAAACTTTCTAAGCCTTAGTGCTTTAACTGCTTAGGTTATGGAGTTATTGTGAAAATCAACTAAGATAATGTTTATTTTAAGGACTCTGTAAATGTACACAAACCATAGAAACACAATGCCTTACTATATTACACGTAAAAGCAAAGGGTTGTGAGTTAGGAAGTCCTCTGCAGAGGACTGAAACTGCAGAACAGGCTGCATGTTAGGAGAACCAGGGCTCTGTGATGAAGTATTCTGATATTCAGGAAGTTGGAGTAGACAGAGGAAGACATACACAACAGACCTTCTGGAAGAGGAAAAGAGGAAGTGCCAAATGGAAGGTGAGTAGAGGATGCCCAGCTTAAGGATGTTAGACCAAAAAGAAAAAGAATTCTGCTCTCCAGAAAGAATTAGTCAGATAAAGGCAAATACCATATGTGTTCACTTATATGTAGGGTTTAAGAAACAAAACAATCATAGGGGAAAAAATGAGAGGGGCAAACCAAGAAACTGATTCTTAACTCTAGGGAACATGCTGATGTTACAGAGGGGAGGGGGGTGGGGGGACAGGTAAAACAGGTAACGGGGATATTAAAGCGTACACTTGTGATGAGCATCAGGTGTTGTATGTGGGCTACTAGATTGCACACCTGAAACTAATGTTATACTCTATGTTAACTAACTGGAATTTAAATAAAAAGTAAAAAAAAAAAAAAAAGTAAGGTCTTTAAAAATACTATGGCCTCAAGGGAGAGCAAGCTAAACCAGAGAGAGTAGGTTGTAAATGAAAAAGATGGGCAAACATGAATAACTGTAGACACTGGGTGATAGGTATGTGAGGGTTCATTGTACTTGTCTCTTTGCTTGTGTATACATTTAAGAAGGTTCTGCGATAAAAGTGGGGGAAAAAACAAAAAACAAAAAAGAGGAAGGAAGGAAGAAAAGAAGGGAGGGAGGTAGGGAGGGAGGAAGAAAGAAAAATTCACTTTGGCTAAAACCCAAGCCAAGTTATACACAAACTAGCATGAGAGAAATAAGGGCATGGATTCTTCTCTGGCCACTGGCTTGTTTACTTTTGCTATTGTGGCTGCTGGAACAAAGCTAACCTATTCTGAAAAGGAGAAAACTGCACCCTTGCTTTCCTGCATATTTATCTTGGGGACTCATGAGATATCTAGGTTATTTCTGTAGCTTGTTGTTTTCCTTTTCTTTCCCCCTTGCGAGGGAATTCATGAAGTTGAACTTGACATTTTTGCCAAATCTCTTATACCAGTGGTTCTTTAATTTAGTAAGTACCAGAATCCCTGGGATAGGTTTGCCATATTTCACAATTAAAAATGCCAGATGCAGGGTGCTAGGGCAGCATCCAACTCTTGATTTGAGCCTATGGTTCATGGGTTTGAGCACCAAGTCAGGCCCTGCACTGATGGTGCTCTCCTTCTCTGTCTCTCTCTCCCTCTGCTCCTCCCCCTTTCAAGCTCTCATCTCTCTTAAAAAATAAAAAAAATAAACTTAAAAAAATGCAGGACGTAATGTGCCAATTATACTTCAGTAAAAAAAAACAAATACATAACACATAGTTAAATTTACATTTCAAGATAAATAACAAATTCTTTTTTAGTATAAGTATGTCCCAAATATTGCATGGCTCACACTTATACTGAAAGTGCATTTTATGTAAAATTCAAATTTACCTGGAAGTCCTATATTTTATCTAACCCTACCTGGAGAGCCTGTTACAGTGCAGACTAATGAGTTCCATATTTGGTCAGTGAGTCTGAAATAGGGCCAAGTGGGCCATGAGGTGTTTTCAGTGCAGCTCATTCTCAGACAACACTTCGAGAGACCCTGGGTGAGCTTGGATAATGCCATCTTGGTGTTAAAGAAAAAACATGCAGCTGAGTAAACTTGAATACTTAATTGGCTTATTAAACAGTTCATGAGTCAGGCAGCATCCCATCTAACAGACAGAAGGAGCTCTGAGGAATTGTACAAAATGGAAGGAACAAGGGTGAGGCAAGAAGGTTAATAGCAAAAGAAAAGAAAGAATTGTGCCAGGGAAGGGCAGGTGGTCTTTAGTAGGTGGATTACCTTATCTTCCTTGGGAGGTGGAGAGGCTGGTGTGACAGCTTCACTCATTGGTTCTAGCCAGAAAACTCGAGATTGATTGTCTTAAAATTCCACTCCCAGAGAGGCTGAAACTGAGATTAAGTCTTGGTCTACTGTCTAGGGGGTAAGTCTCCATCTTGACCTATAGTTTTCTTTTTAACATTGGGAATGAAAGATTTCATAAGGTAGAAAGACATCTTGGGGAGAGAAGGTGTGCATAGCTATGGAGAGCCTATGAAATGCTAGAAGACCTGTTAAATGACAGCAGAGATAAGTTTGAGTGTTAGGACCCCAATATAGTAACAAGAAAATACATTCATTGAGCTTCGCTGTTGTGTCCTCTAGTGCCCTCAAAAACTACATGAAGTAGATAACTTATTATCCTAATCTCATTTTATGAGGAAATAAAAGCTCAGGGTTAAGTAACTTGCCCAAGGTCACATAGCTAGTATTTAGTGGAGTTAGGTTGTAACTAAGACCAGTTGTTTCCAAAGTCCACAGTGAACCAGTCCTGTACAACACCTGGAGGTTTGGGCAATTTTGCCAATATAACCGCCTTTTTCACATTCACAGCCCTTTTCAAATTGCTAAGTTAACTATAGTCAGGGAAATGACATCTGCTCTCAGAAGTGCTCAAAGATGGGGCACCTGGGTGGCTCAGTTGGTTGAGCATCCAACTTCAGCTCAGGTCATGATCTCACGGTTTGTGGATTCAAGCCCGTGTTGGGTTCTGTGTTGATGGGTCAGAGCCTGGAGCCTGCTTCGGATTCTATGTCTCCCCCTCTCTGTAACCCTCCCCTACTCATGCTCTGTCTCTCTCTCTCTCTCTCCCCAAAATAAATATATATATTTTTTAAAAAGTAAAAACAAAAACAACACACACCAAAAAAACAAAACAAAAAACCCAAAAAATAAATGTTCAAAGAAGTCCACATTCTGAGGTGTAATAGCCAAGGGACCTGGAAGTTTGTAAAAAGCTTAATGGTAGGTGTGCCTGTGTAGCTCAGTCAGTTAAGCGGCCAATCTTGATTTCGGCTCAAGTCATGATCTTGGGTTCATGAGTTTGAGCCCTCTGTGATACTCCACGCTGATAGTGCAGAGTCTGCTTGGGTTTCTCTGTCTCCCTCCCTCTCCGCCCCTCCCCCAGTTATGCTCTCATGCTCTCTTCTTCTCAAAAATGAATGGATAATATTAAAAAAAAAAAAGCTTAAGGGTCTGAGCTGATGAAAAAATATGGGGAGCTATTAGATAAGGTATTATTTAGGGAAAGCTTTATTATTATTATTATTATTATTATTATTATTTTGTCTTAGACACTCAGCATTAGCCAAAACCCATCATCCCAAAGGGGAATGTGTCAGGAGATTCCTTCCTCTAGAGAATAAATCAACAGTTTTCTCACCTGGGGATCTAAGATGGGTGAACAGGCTAAAAGAGGATGTTAGGTGAAAGCACTAAATATAGGGACCAGACTGATGAAAGAATTGGAGCAGATTAGACTAGAAAGGAGACAGAACTGCAGTTTTCTAACACTTGTCGAGCCAGGAGAGAGGAAAGGTGCTGAGCAAGGACCACAGGTGGGATGACATGGAAAAGGATTTTGACTCATTAAAGACATGGTAGATTGTATTATTATTCAAAATATTTTATTACTCTGGGATGTTTCTCTGCTTTCCTTGTCCTACCCAGGGTTAGGATTTTGTGTGACTTTTGTTGGCTAATGATATGTAGATACTGGGGCACCTGGGTGACTCAGTCAGTTAAGCGTCTGACTTCGGCTCAGGTCATGATCTCATGGTCCATGGGTTCAAGCCCCACGTCGGGCTCTGTGCTGACAGTTCAGAGCCTGGAGCCTGCTTCAGATTCTGTGTCTCCCTCTCTCTCTGCCCCTCCCCCACTCGCTCTGTCTCTGTCTTTCAAAAACAAAATAAAGATATACCAAAAAAAGAAATATAGATACTTAAAGCACAGCATGGGATTTGCCATGAACTCTTTTCCTCTTTTCCTCCTTCCCCAGAGTGAAGGCAGCGTGAGGCAGGGCCAAGCTGTCCTGTAACAGAAGCAGGAAATGAGCGTCTGTTGTTAAAAAGTCACTGACGTTTCACGGCCTTTGTTATTGTGGGATATCTCAGTTATTCCAATTGGAAACAAACCAAGAAAAGGCTCTAACAGAGTTGTCCAAAGATGGAAAGGACTACCTGAAGTGGTGACCTCCCTGAATGGGAAGCATTCAAATATAGCTAAAAGACCTCTTTGGAGGATGTTAAAGAGGGGTGGGTAGATTGAAATGCTGGCCGAGTGGTTAGAACCTTGAGCTCCTTTCCATATATGAGATTCTGTGCTACATTAATAGTGAAGCAAAAGGAGCTGCAAATTGGTCGAGGCTTTTTGCACATCATCCTTTACACTCACTTGAGGAGGAGGAACACAGTGACATGAGGGCAGATTAATCTCAGCTCGTGGTTCCTGAAATTTACAGTATTAACTTGTGCTTGTTTGAGAACAGGCTTCTGGAATGTAACTAAAAGGAGAGTTAAATATTTATGTGGTTTGGGATTAACCATAAAAGTCCTTCAAGGGAGAACTGGAACACAGGAATAGCTAGGGAAAGTGTAATTCAGTCACTACCACAAGCCTCTCCCAGAACCCTGCTGTTAGAGGTACCATGCCAAGCCACATGGATGGCCCGAGATCAGAGAGAGCAGGGGCATGGAGTGGGATACTGCCATTCCGCTGACCCACAGCCCGGAGAAATACCCCGTTGGTATTCATTCCCTTCTCTCCCCTTTCCTGTCTGCTCCCTTCAGACTCCCAAGGGTTTCTCTTGCCTCTTCTTCCACTCTTCCAGTCACCTCTCACGCTGTGCGTTTTCTCTTTTATAATCTCACCTCATCATTTTATCATCTCCATAATCTGATCTTCTTTCTATCTGCCCATTTACCTAAGTCACTCATGAGAAAGCTAGGAATGAAAAAGGGTAAGAGGTGCCAGATGGCCCACTTAGTTAAGGATGAAGCTCTTGATCTCAGCTCGGGTCATGATCTCACTGTTTGTGAGATCAAATACCACATCAGGCTCTGCTCTGATAGTGCAGAGCCTGCTTGGGATTCTCTTTCTCCCTTTTCCTCTCTTCCTCTTCCCTGCTTACTCTCTCTCTTTCTCAAAATAAATAAAAAATTAAAATTTCAGAAAGAAAAAGGGTAAAACAAAGCAACAGTATGAGGGAAGCTTCTAGTCACAAAGTGAAGTAAGCAGCCGTGGTGATGTGTGCCCTGCGTGCAAACACAGCTTTGGGAAAAAAGAGAGCTATTCCACACTTCAGATCCACTGCTTAGTCTCGGGTGCTTAGACTTGGGTGATCTGGAACAAGTGCTTGAACTCTCAGTGTCCTCAGTTTCCTAATCCTTTTTTAAAAGTTTTTTTAAGACCAAGTATTGCACGCTCTACCGACTGAGCCAGCCAGGTGCCTATTAGTTTCCTAATCCGTAAGATGAGGTCAATGACTACCTAGCAGCATTGCTGGAAAATTCTGATAATAAAATACTTATACTGCTAATACATAAAACCATCAAGTAAAAGGCTGATCCTGTTATATAGATTATATAACATTTTAGTTCAGCTTGGATCTGTGTTTATTGCTTCTATGCCTTACCTTTAATGTACTAAGAGCTGGAACTCTTTGCTGTTACTATTTTTCAGTGTCTACAATTTTTTGGTCACAGGAATGTATGGTAAATACTTGAAGACTTGTAATCAAAATCTACATATATGTGTGTTATTATGTGTTTATATATGTAATATGATATATTACATGTATACTATGGCCTGTACGTTTTTGTCCCTCCCCAAATTCCTACATTGAGCTCTAACGCCTAATGTGATGCTGTTTGGAATTAGGGCCCTGAAGAGGTAATTAGGTTTAGATGAGGTCATGAAATGGGGCCTCGTATTGGGATTAGTGTTTTTATAAGAAAAGCACTCTCTTTCCGTCATATGAGGACACAGCAAGAAGGCAGCAGGCCATCTGCAAGCCAGAATATATGCTTCCATCAGAGGCTGAATCTGGTAGTATCCCAGGCTTGGACTTCTCACCTCCAGAACTGTGAGAAGTAAATGTCTGCTATTTAAGGTACCCAGTGCATGGTATTTTGTTATAGCAGTCTTAGCTCAGATTATAGTTCTATATTACCCTCTAATTTTGTGTAGTACCTCTCCCATTGGTACAACTGAGTAAAATCCAGTGATATTGCCTTAATATGTATAATGTAGTCTTATATCTATATCTCATACAGGATTTGTACCATCAACAAATTTTGTTATAACCTATGTCCTATACATAAGGGAGGGCCTGGACACAATTCCCATATTTAAGAATTTTACATTCCAAATAATTAGGGCATTTAGACAGACTCTTTTTTTCTCCTTACCAAATACCCATTCTTCCACCTTCTTCCCTGAGAATTTATGGCTTCATGTGAAATGTCAAGGTAGCCATCCCTGGGCAATATCCCACAATAATCTTTTTAATGTTTATTTATTTTTGAAGGAGAGAGAGACAGAGCATGAGTGGGGCAGGGGTAGAGAGAGAGGGAGAGACATATTCCTAAGCAGGCTCCAGGCTCCAGGTTCTGAGCTGTCAGCACAGAGCCCAAGATGGGATTTGAACTCAGGAGCCATGAGATCATGACCTGAATGACAGTCGGCCACTTAACCGACTGAGCCCTTGAGGGGCCTCTGTCTCACAATGATCGAACTCAATCATGAGAACCTTGTTTCCTGCTTCCCCAGCCTCCTTTGAAACTTGTGGTGGCCTTAAGCTGTAAGAAGTTGCTAAGGGGGCTCCTAGGAAAACTTTTGCCTTCCTGACCAAAGAGAAGTAGCCGGGAGCCTGTCCCTCTATCTTGTCTTCCCATGAGCAGGCATGTATTGCTGGCCAGTGGTGGTCATTTTGCGGCCGAGATGGTAACCAGGGAAAAGGAAAACCAACATGTTAACAACAGTGGGGCAGAAAAAGAAATGCTATTAATTTTATATTACTGAGTAACCAAACCAAAGACAGGAACTGCCTACCTCTAGACTTGTTATGTGAGAAAATAATCTTCTATTTGTTAAGTCACTATTAGTCAGATTTTCCTTCCTCATAACCTGCAGCCAAACACATTCTTAAGAAATACCAGATAATGGGGCGCCTGGGTGGCTCAGTTGGCTAAGCCTCCGACTTCGGCTCAGGTCAGATCTCACGTTCGTGGGTTCGAGCCCCGTGTCAGGCTCTGTGCTGACAGCTAGCTCGGAGCCTGGAGCCTGTTTCAGATTCTGTGTCTCCCTCTCTCTCTAACCCTCCCCCTCTCATGCTCTGTCTCTTCTGTATCAAAAATAAATAAAACATTAAAAAATTTTAAAAAAGATACCAGATAAAAATATAATATATTGTAGAATTTCTGCTGCTGTGAAATTTCAGAGCAAGTAAACATCGTAGTGAAATATCATTGGCATGAAACAATGCGGAGTTCTTTCTGTCATAAGAATATAATTTATTTGAGCAGATAAAATCTTCAATAGTTAGAATATTTTTAAAGTATAGTAGAAAACATAAAACTTTATTATTTTTTAATCCTGAAAGTAGAAAGAAACATATATGTATATATTTCAAAGCATAAACAAAAAATGCTAAATGTATATGTATATCTGATGATGAAAGACAATTATTTGGAAGAAAGTTGGGTTTTTTTCTGTTTTGTTTGTTTGTTTTTAGTAAACATTAGTTGTGTGGAGTTGACAACACACATAGTTTTACCACCTGAATCCACATGTGTCCGTATCAGGTACTGAGCTACTCAAAGGAAACCAAACAACAGTATATTTAAATTATTTTTAAAGTTTGGCTACAATCTGATTTTTTATTTCTATCTAATCTTCCCTCACCCCCTCTCCAACTATCAGTTTTAATTAAACTGTTTTGGAGTGCTTACCTTACTGTTATTTTCTACCAAGACATTATTATCTTAGAATAAGTACAGACGTTTTCTTTAGTTTTTCATTTTCAAAGTCTCTGAGTTTTATGTTTTCTAAGCCTATAAAAACTTCTAATACAAGCATGTCTTACCATAAAAATTTTTTTCATAAAGGTGATTGATTATGGTTGGGCAGTTCATTTGTATACCTTTCCTGTTGACCCCTTTTTAAACTGGCTTTCCTATATTTGTAATTGGTCATTACAGAATCTTCCAATTCGAAGAGAACCTTGTGATTTGCTATATTTAGAGGGATTCCATCAAACGTAGAAGTTCCAAAAACATCCCCTCAACATGTATATCTATTTACTCTCAGTAGTAGTTTGTATTTTGCAAGTAACCAATCTGTGAAAAGTAGCCTTCGTCTTTCTGAAATTTAACCCACAGAGTTCTACCATCAAATGATATGCCTTAAATGATCAAATGCCAATTTTAATAGTGATTGAGATGAATTTTCTAAATTACCTGTACTAGAAACTACTCTTAAGCAAAAGAAAATGTTTTGCATATCTGCAAATATAATCAGTAAAATACAAACTCATTATGTATTTTTTAAATAGAAAAACATCATTATTTAATACTACCTTGAAATAAATTTCAATAGAATCTCAAATTATTCTAAAACAAAATGTTCATGGGGAGCCCGGGTGGCTCAGTCGGTTAAGTATTCGACATCTGCTCAGGTCATGATCTCAGGGTTTGTGAGTTCGAGCCCTGAATCGGGCTCTGGGCTGACAGCCTGGAGCCTGGAGCCTGCTTCAGGTTCTGTGTCTCCCTCTCTCTCTGCCCCTCCCCTGCCCACACTCTGTCTCTATTTGTCTCAAAAATAAATTTGCATTAAACATTTTTTAAATAAAACAAAATGTTCATTTCTTAAAAAAAAAAAAAAAGATAATCAAGGAAAATAAACCAAAGCATTAAAGTGCTTTTCTACTCAGAGTATCTGTCCTTATTCCGTGCACAATCATCACTCTGTCAGCGGTGAGGAAAATGGCCTCTTCCTTTGCCATCAGTAAGAGCTATGAGGGCAGGGTACACACTGGCCTTGTTCACCCAGCATCTAGCACAGCACTGGGCATGCACTGATGCACCATCATAAATGGGTCACTCCCTGCTTCAAAACCTTCAGCGGCTCCCCTTTGTCTAATAATTTGTCTTCCCTACAACATGCCTCCAACTTTGGCTGCTGGGCGTGCTTTGTGTAAAGTCCCGACTTTCCCTTTTACCTCCTCAAAAGATTCATTTCACCTGCTTTACAAAGACTCTTCATGTCCCTCTAGCCAAATGGATTTCTTTTTTTCTTTATTTTTTTTTAATGTGTAATTATTTTTGAAAGACAGAGAGCAAATGGGGGAGGGACAGAGAGAGGGAGACAGAATCCGAAGCAGGTGCTGACAGCCATAGCCTGACACAGGGCTCGAACTCATAAGCCTTGAGATCATGACCTGAGCCAAAGTTGGCCGCTTAACCGACTGAACCACCCACACACCCCAGGGTTTCTTTTCTTTGTGCATCACCACGGCATGTCTCATAGGGCACCTGTCATATTTTGCTTTTGATTATATGTATGCTTTGTATTTATGTTTTACCCCCCATCTATACTGTAAGCTTCTTGCGGGGAGGGACTGTAAATGGGTTCTTGTATTACTCCCCACTGCACAATGTACACAGTAGTCATTTCATTCACACACAAAGCTATATTTATACCTAGTGTTTGAACTATCAGAATTCTTAGATGAGAAGGAAGCTACCAACAGGAAACCCATACTATTATTTAGAACTGCACAGTATGATTAAGGACATAAACTTCTGTATCCACCCACATGGGCTGAATCCTCACTTGGCTGCTCAGTCGCTTTCTAGCCTAGAGTAATTTACATAATCTTTGAAGTCTCACTTTCCTCATCTGTAACATGGTAATACTGTTACCTACCTCACAGAGCTTTTGTGAACATTAAATGAAATAAGGTATGTAAAATGCTTAGTATACATAATAAGCATTCTTTAATATTCATTCTTTTTTCCCTTTTTTCTTTTTAAAAATTTTTTTTAATGTTTTCTTTTTTTATTTTTGAGAGACAGAGAGAGATAGCATGAGCTGGGGAGGGTCAGAGAGAGAGAGAGGGAGATACAGAATCCAAAGCAGGCTCCAGGCTCTGAGCTAGCTGTCAGCACAGAGCCTGACGCGGGGCTCGAACCCATGAACCATGAGATCATGACCAGCCGAAGCCAAACACTTAACCAAGTGAGCCACTCAGGCGCCCCTAATATTCATTCTTAATATCATTATTACTTGAGCTTAAGATGTTTGATTTTTTTTTAATTTATTTTGAGAGAGAGCAAGAGTACATGCAAGAGGGCAGAGGGAGAGGGAAAGAGAATCCAAAGCAGTCTCTGCGCTGTCAGCACAGAGCCTGATGTGGGGCTTGATCTCATGAACTGTGAGATCATGGCCTAAGCTGAGATGAAGGGTCAGACGCCTAGCTGACTGAGCCACCCAAGCACCCCTTCTATTAGATTTTTTAGTGGCTGTTATGTTTGCTTTATAATATTGGGTTGTAGATTAGAAAGCATCTGAGCACTGAGTAGCTCTCCATCAACAAAGCGATAACAATGACCAAATCATTTAGGGCCCACATATATTTTGCTTGAAAATATTAGAAAATTTCTGCAGTTCTCCATCTAATTTTTAACAGAGACCTGTGATGTGTTTATCATAGTACTTAATGTCTGGCATGTCCTCACTAGGTTCATAGTAATGGTTTCTTATAAATAACTCGGGCCACTCATTTAGTATTTATAAAGCAGAGCAGGGAGTCCACTACCCCACTAGAATGGACACATTATGAAATATAGAAGCCACTGCACCTTAATTGCAAGCTAGAGTTTTATAGCTTTCTGGTCCTACTGCAAGAGACCATCAGGGCACACACATTAATCAGTTGAACACAAGAGCTGGGAGATACCACTTAAAGCATTTTCAAGATAATGTTATCATTTGCTTGATTCTAATCTAAATAATTTGGAGTTCCTATAACATTAGGAAGCTTTGGAAAGTAGAGTGTTTACACAAAGGGAGTTAAAAAAAAAAAAACCTTTTCTGGGCATTATACAAAATGTTTCTTCTAAAGAACAGCACGTTTTTATAGGCCTGCACTGATTAAAGAAATCCTATTAGATATAAATGAGAAGCATATGCTTCTGGTGGTATTGTACCCAGAGGATTTTGGTTAAGTAAAGTCTAAACTTTTAGAATATTTGAAATATACTCAGTTGGGCATTTACTGAACTTTCTTAACCTGAAGTGGAGGATTGTTACTAGAGGGGAAAAAAAGTCCAAAAAAATATTATGGAGGAGACAAAAAGACATTGAAATCTTTTTTAGTGCTCCCATTCTGATGACTGTTAGGAGTTATGGCTAGAGAAGCACAGCCTTCTTTCCACCCCTGAAACTGGTTTCTTGCATAACACGTTATTTTGAATGTCAGCAGTCAGCCCTTAGACTTCTTTAGAAGACCAAAGACCAAGATTGAGAACAGAGTGAATGCCCATTTCAGTCCCAGAAATGAAGACATCAGTAGTGCAATGGAAGGCAAGCGAAAGATAAATACATTTGTTTTTCCATCTGTTAAGACATAACTAAAACATTCTTCCCATTTTTTCCTTAATATTTTGTTTCCTGGCAACAAATAACAAAAATTCCCAATCAACCACATCTTTCACAATTCTTGGTTCTTTTGAAAAAGCAGCACTAATACTATGACTTAGATTTCTAATATATAAATTATCACCAGAAAATTATATTAAAAAGAGTAACTTATATACATACACATATAATTATATGCATGTGCAGATCTATATTTACATCTATGTCCATGTACACTGTAGTTAAGTAAAGGAGCATGCCATCAAAACCATAAGGATGTGTTATATAACCACTCTGGAAAATAACTGGGCATTATCTGGTAAATTTACCATAACCTAGCAATTTCATTCCTAGATATTTACCCAAGAGAAGCTCTTTCACATGTGCCAGAAGGCAAGTATAAGAATATTATTAGCAATATTGTTTGTGATCTCTCATACCCACACCTGGAGATTTTTCAAATGTCGATCAAGAGCTGAATGGATAAAGCTAACATAGTGTGAAATTAAATAGTCACAGCTAGTTATGAAAACATGTATAAATCTCATCTACATCATGAGCAAAAAAAAAATCAAGTAGCAGATTATACATACACTTATATAGTATATAAAATATAAAAATGTATGAAAGGAGGGGGGTGGGTAGATAGATGAAATAGAGAGGACTAAGAGGACACTTATTGTGATAAGGACAACGTAATGTGTAGAACTGTTGAATTGTTAAATTGTATGCCTGAAACTAATGTAACACTATATGTTAATTATACTTCAATTTTTAAAAAAGGAAATGACCTAAGGGGGAAACATGTATAAAGTTAGCCAGCATTTTGTTTAGGCATACAAATGTGTGTGGCAAACTCTAAAGAAAAGCAAAGGTATTGACGAATACAAAATTCAAGTTAGGAAAGGGTTGGATCCGAGAGGGTCCCACAAAAAGTATCAGAATAATATTCTTTCTCTTTAGTAGGTGGTAGGTACACAGTTGTTTGTTGCATAATCATTCTTTATATATTGTATACACTTAATAAATGTCCTTTTGAAACTCCTCAGTATTTGGCACAACCAGTAAAAATCAGACTACCACACAATCATTGCTATTATTGTATTTAAGCAAAATATTTTAAAAACATAATCTTTCAGTCCTTTATATTTCTTTTATTTATTTTTTGAGAGACAGAGAGAGACAGCATGAGGAGGGGAGGGTCAGAGGGAGAGGAGACACAGAATCTGAAGTAGTCTCCAGGCTCTGAGCTAGCTGCCAGCACAGAGCCCGATGCAAGGCTCTACACAGGGCTTGAACCCATGAACTGGAAGATCATGACCTGACTAGAAGCCAGACGCTTAACCGACTGAGCCTCCCAGGTGCCCCTCTTTCAGTCTTTTATAACTCAGCTATTTGTGTGTGATCTGGGACATTATTTCCTGATTTCTGTGAGATTATGGTAGTGTTTACTGTTTTTAAAAAAATGGCAAAACTAGTCAGTCCAGTTCATTATGGTCAGCAACGCTGCAAAAGGTCAAGTTCCATAACAAATTGAGAGCCTGTCTCGGGTCTTACGTATTTGACAATCTTTAGAAATGAAGAAGAGTTATTTTGAAGCTCTCTCACTGAGATATTATAAAACATATTTATGCATGATGATTCTTATTTTGTTCTCCCTTTCACTGAATAGCTTTATATTATGTACCTCTAGAATGATTTCTTTCTCTCTCTCTCTCTCTCTTTTTTTTTTTACAGTTTATTTATTTTTGACACAGAGAGAGCAGTGCATGAGTGGGGGAGGGGCAGAGAGAGAGGAAGACACAGAATCTGAAACAGGCTCCAGGCTCTGAGCTGTCAGCATAGAACCCTACGCGGGGCTCGAACCCCTGAACCGTGAGATCATGACCTGAGCTAAAGTCAGCCGCTTAACCAACTGAGCCACCCAGGCACCCCTCTTTTTTTTTTTTTTTTTTTTTTAGAGAGGGAGAGTGTAAGTGAGCGAGGGGCAGAGAGAGATTGTGTCACCTGAAGCAGGGCTTGACCTCACAAACTGTGAGATCACAATCTGAGCCAAAGTCAGATGCTTAACAGATGAAGGCACTCAGGTGCCCTAGAATGAGTTCTTGAATCCAGCCCACACTCTGCAATTCCATACGTCTATCTAGTGTGTTTCTATGGGCTTCAATGCAATTAAATTACAAAACGCACCATTCCATTTTTTTTATATTAGTGAATTTTATTGTATCTTCTCAATACACCGTTTTGCTTCTTTCAAGAGACTCATTTATTTGAAACCTGTTGGGACCAAATTCTTCAAAGTATTTCACTTTCAATGGAAGTTTCTGTATTACTTAAGAGAAACACAGCCTTATTCTTTATGTCAAAATAACCAGTTTGAAGATATTTTATTTACATTTTTCTAGTTATAACTAAATGGACAAAATTATACTATTAAATAGTACAAAGCATTACTTTGAAGGATTTTACAGTTTTAAATATAACATTACCAGTTGTTATACAATTATTCCAGAATTTTTACCATTTTGGAAGGAATCTTTGTTATACTTAAAGTTACACATAAAGTGCACAAATAAACAACTCTTGTATCTATTGTTAAAATGGAGAACTGTATTAAAATAGCTTCTTGCTCTCTTTTATCCTCCTGTGTTGTCTAGAGATTCCCATGATCCTCAATGTTTTGATTGTAGAAATCAGTGTGTTTGCATTTTGGTTGCATAGCATCTTATATTTAAAGGAATCTTTATATAAAACAAAATTAACAACTGTGGTTTTAATATACTTGAAGATGTAAGATTTATGTGTGGAAGAAAAAAATGTACATTGCTTAACTTTTCCATATGTTATAATTTACGAATGAAATAGAAACTGTGAAAATAGAAATTGTCAATGAATGCTTTCAAGACAAGCTGAAGATACAAAATCTTTCACCCTGAGATGCAGGGTAAAATAATCTTATAATTTTCATGACATGATGTCACTGACAGAACATGGGTTTTGGGTCTGACAGACCTGTTTCCACAGTCCAGCTCTATTACCTGTGCATCTGTGAACGCGTCACTGAGGTCTCCTCACCTGAAAGATTATACCGGGGTTTTGTGGAGACTAAATGAGATAATTTGCTGGGACGAAGTTAGGACCCATTAAATGTTCTCCCTGCTCCACATCCCAGCCAAAGCAGGAAGTAACATTTTCTCAGCACAAGAACATAAAATGATCGCAACAGATTATAAGCAACTTCCTTTTCATCCAAAGCTCTTACCAGTGTTTTTTGTGACATAAACCACAGACCTCAGGATCCCCGCCCCACCACCTCTTCCTACTCACTTCATACATGTTTTCCAACCACCATTCTCTTTTACTTTTGAGTCTTGGAACAAGAGAATGATTGTCTCAGGGAATAAAAACATTAAAATAAAAAAAGCTTACAGTGGAGAGAAGGGATGGAACTAAAACGGAATGTGCATCATCACCACCAGAGAAAGCTTATGTAAGACATGAGTTGTGAATACACACTTTTTATATGAAAAGGCAGTGCCACCATGCAGTTTTGTAAGGGAAGAGCCCCACCAGGGCTCAACATTCCACATAGATTTCTTTTGCATCCATTTTGTGCCTAAAGCTATGGAAGGTTTTGTAGTGGGTGCTAGTTTTTGAGGACAGAATCAGGTATATAAGAAACTCAATGTAAAATTTTTTATGCTTATACCTAAGCTTATTTTCTTGTTCAAGTCCCTGTTACACCAGGTGGTAATAACCATCAGTAAGTCTGGGATTTCCCCTGTTGGACGAGGAACACAACTGCATTCCATGGTCCAAGTACGGGATGGGAATTGGGAAATGTTTCTGTGTGAGACAATTGGCATTAGGCCATCACCGTATCCAGGCTGTCATCGACTGACACAACATCCTGGTTCCAATGCACCTTTCAGTCATGGTGTACACGTTTCATTTTTGTTATGCGTTATCGCACAAAATTTAGGTGTTCCCAGTTCTCTGTGCTTCATCTAAAATAAAAATTGGCATTTTTTTCTATAAAAAGGCAGATAATAAAAACCTTAAGCTCTGCGACTGTGCCGTTTCTGACACAACTACTCAACTCTCTGCCCTGTAGCATCAAAGCAGCCATAGACAATAGTTGAACGAACGGGCTTGCCTCTCTTCCAATAAAATCTACAAAAACATGCAGATCTAAACCATTCTCTCCTGCATGGGAAACATTTTTGGGGCTCTCTGAATCTTCCTGGAGCACAAGAGGCCTAAGGGGCTGTCCAAGACCCCATTTAGAAATATTTCTTGTTCTTAACATTCTTCAACATTAGGCAAGAAATAACCCTGGGGTCCTATTGTTCTTCAGGGGAGCTTCTTTTTTGCTCTGAGTTCCTTCCCAGCCTGTTTTTTTAGGGTCAAGTTTGCCTTCCTTGTACATCTTCTTGTACGAATGGTGGCCCAAGGAGTTGTGCACTAAAGCATTCCTGCATGCTGAGATTTTTAGGGCTTCTGCTCGGGCATGCTTCCAATGCCCCTGTCTCCAATACACCCTGGCTCTTCTTTTTCCCCATTCTGCCACAAATTTTATCAAGATTTGGGGTGGGGATAGAAAATAAATTAAGACTGAGCACATATTTTTTAAAATATATAGTTTATAGCATGTGTTTTGTGCAGACTCATTCAAGGTTTAGAGTTTCAAAATTCTAATAAATCCAAGCTTTTGCACCTCAAAGCTTTCTCTGCAAGAACAGGGAGAATACAGAGGGTCCACAAATGGAAAAGGTGCTTATGTCCTTGTTCTTGTTGAGATACCAAATTTAGAGGAAATAGTTAAATTAAAAAAAAACTTCCCCTTAACTTAGTGGCTTAAAGAAGAATGAATTACTATTTCTTATGGGTTTGTTGGTTGACAAGGTGGTTCTTCTGCTGGCATTGGCTTGGGATCAGTCACAAAGTTGCATTTAGCTGCTGGTTGGCTGGGGTGTGTGTGCAGCTCAGCTGGAACACCTGGGACAACTCCGTGTCTCTCTCTGCCTGGGCTTTCACTCCAGGAATGGCAGCATTCCCAGCCAGTAAGAGCAGAGGGTAAAACAACGGCTTAGAGCGTGGCCTGCAAAGGGACATGACATCACTTCCACCATCTTCTACTGGCCAATGCAAGTGGCACAGTTATTCCAGATACTCAGGAAACGGATTTCACCCGAGTGGACAGCAGGTTGTGAATGCTGTGCCATGAATAGAAGTATCCTGCCAAAAAGCAAGTAGGGCTGAGATGCAGACTGGGTTCCATTCAGCCCACTGGATGCTCTGGAGTAGATTTGCATCTACTCTGAGGAAGGGGTTATCTACTTGCCAAGCCAAGTACCCGTGGATTCTCTCTACCCAT
The DNA here is from genome assembly GCF_006229205.1 of Suricata suricatta. Lineage (NCBI taxonomy): Eukaryota > Metazoa > Chordata > Mammalia > Carnivora > Herpestidae > Suricata > Suricata suricatta. The sequence goes on from NC_043702.1 coordinate 63,751,273, forward strand.
GGATGACATTTTCTAATTGACACAAAACACTGTTTAGCCTGCTAGGAGAGGTCCTGTTGGTTATAATCTTACTGTGAATCAAATATTTATTGTATCTCAATGAATGCTAAAATCTTCATCGCAGAGGTTAGCTAATCATTCCAAAGCTGTACAGAGTTTTCAGTAGGTGGGGGAGGAGTGGAAAGAAATGGATGTTGCTCCTGGTTTACCTCCTCTCCCTATTCACTCCCAGAAGTGACCTTGGGGGGATGTGTTCCCAAAGATTCTCCTTAGTCCTTGAGAGGATGTCCTCTACTCTTCTCCTTCCTGGTCATCTTCTCCTTCCTGGTCATTTCTCGGTCCTTTAACCTCTTCCTATAACATCTACATTCCCACTCCCCTTCTCTCTGTTATTCACCAACTGCTCTAATTGAAATAAACAAACTTCCTTCCCTAGCAGTGATTTTTTTTTCCTTCAGCAATGTTTTTGTGTCAAACCCAAATGTCAGCTGCATATGGGGAACCCCTGTCCCTGAAGCTTTGCAGAGGCAAGAAGTGTGGTGTGGTCTTAGAGTGCTGAAATTGTTGGGAGTGGAGAACAGGCACATTCTGATTTTGTGATTAGGAGGTATGCTGATCAGATCCTATCGTGGGTGTCAAATTACTTTTCTGTTAATAAATCAACAATCAAAGACACTGAAAAACATAATTCCTTCAAAATTCCCCTTCTAATATTCATGAACAATCAACATTTCTTTTTAATTACAATGAAGCTATTTCTTTTGGTCTAATATATTAGGCTTATTGTGCTAAAAGAACATCCCTATCTTCTATGATTTAAGTTATTTATTATTAATTTTTTTAAACATTTATTTATTTCTGAGAAAGTGAGAGAGACAGAGCACGAGTGAGTGAAGGGCAGAGAGAGAGGGAGACACAGAATCCAAAGCAGGCTCCAGGCTCTGAGCTGTCAGCACAGAGCCCGACACTGGGCTTGAATTCACAGCATTGAGATCATGACCTGAGCCAAAGTCGGACACTTAACCAACTGAGCCACCCAGGCGCCCCTGATTTAAGTTATTTAATAATTTATCATAACTTACGTGGCAACAAATGATATCATGTACAGGTGGTGTCTCTCCACAACTCTCCCTTCACAATATTGGAGTGAGGAGGGGCAGCAAGGACCAAGGGAGGAGGGAAGTTTACTTTCTGACAGTGCATTAGAATTAGGAAATATCAAGGTTATTTGGGCTGATCTAGGAGTTTCCATGGGAGGTTAGGGCCTTCAGCTGGGCTGGAGGGGATTTGGAGAAGTGAGACACAGATTGTCAGAAGTGGGAAGCTGAATGTGGTATCATCAGGAGAAGGTAAGAGATCTGAGTTTTCCAACATAAGGGCACGCTCTACTTCCCTACTTTTAAAGTGATAAGGTTTTAATCAAAATAAGCATGCTTTACATAAAGTTTTGGTAACAAGGATTAATATTACAAATAGGAAATGTTAAATCATCAGTATATCTCCTATCATTTGTCTTTGTGATATGATTCTTCTGCTATCATTCTTGTTTAGGATCTTGGAAGACTGATACAAAGTAGTTTTTAATAGAGCCAGAAGAAAATCATTGTAAATGTTTCAACAGAGGAAGAGAGTGAACACTAAAGAATGTGTTCATTACCTCATGGTCTGCAGTAGCAAAATTAGAAAACAATCTTCATCATCCAATACATGACTGATTAAATACATTCAAAAAGAAACCACGTTGTAAAAAATGAATTTATCGACATGGATAAGTAAAAACTGGTTACAAAACAAGATCCCAATATGACCTGGTTTTTATTTTAAAACCATGTTTCTGTCTCCCCCTTACATCTTCCATTCCACTCTCCCTGGCTTTTCCAAAGTATCTGGAGATAAACAGAAGGAAAAAAAAGGGTCTGGCAGTTAGCACTGATTCATCTACATGGGAGGAATTTGGGGATGTTTCCAACTGGTTCCTTTTAGTTTATCTGTATTTTCTCATTTTTCTAAAATAAATATGAATTGATTTACAATTTTAAAGGTCATTTTACAGAAAGAGATCAATTAGGAAAGCGTGAGTCAGGAACACCTGGAGTACATATCTGAGGTCACCATCATGCCGGACCATCACGATCTTTTCCCAGAAAAAATTCCTTTGGTGCCACTGTCAGAACTGAGAGCTAGCTAGATTGAATATTAGCCTGACTCAGCAGAGTGTTTCTTTTTGCTCCTATGCTAATGCTTAAAAGCTTGAAACTCTGCACTCTACTCAATCCATTTCATCAAATATTTATTGAGCACCTACTATGCGCCAAGCATTAAGGGTACAAGATTAACAAGACATAGTTCTGTTGCAATTTAAGTCAATAAGCACACTCATAGAAATGTGTACCTTTTTGAAAGTCCCAGGTGGTTGTTCTATTGATATTCTTGGGGGTGGCGGGGGGAGGGGGGAACCCTCATAGGCAATCTTCATACTAGAGACTGTCCCAAAAAGTTCATACTAAAAATAATCTCTTCATGTTTTTACTGTTTTAACTCTTATTTCAAACACAATGTAGAATTATGCTGAATAGTTTTAAAAAAGTACCCACATACTTGTGGCTCTTCACTTCGATACCAACACTATTCTTTTAAATCAATAGCCTTTCAATTCTTTTAGTAGAAATTATTTCAATCTGTTTAGTCTTTGAGCCAAAACTCTCAGTTTGACTTTGAGATCCTGACTGGAGATTCCAGTTTCCACATAAGGCAAAATCATTTTTAAAGGCTAACTCAGGCAGGCAATACGTTTCAAGCTCACATTGCTAAGCCCTGGGTAACCAACAATTAAACAATTAACAAACGAGAAACATTTACAGTTGGACTTAGTGAATCTTAATAATTTGACTAGTTACACTGTATATTATAATTAATTTTATGAATTAACATTTCTCAGTTAAGTAATTCCCATTCCTTCATCTTTGTTTTCCATTAATTGTGATTCCTATACCCAGAGATTTGTTTTGTATGACAAGTATCATGAAATTTACATGAATCACTGTGTAAAGGAACTTGGTGATCACCTTGTACCAGTATTTTATTTTGAGGAAGAGAACATTTAAGCCCAGAATTAGAATAACTTGTACAAGCATAAGTCGCTTTGTGTAGTGTCTTTTGAAACACTGGTACGTGGTAAGTGACAGCTACTGTTACTAGACGCTGGCCCTCCAGTTCTTAGTCCCTCACTCTTACTTGCCCTAGATTATTTCTCCATATGGTTTGGTTAAACCATTCTTCGGGCTTGTACTCTGTATAAGACATTAGGGATCATGGGTCTTTCATGGTATTTAATGGATCAATTTATTAATTTAATGAATATTTACTGAGTACATACTAAGTGTTACATACAAGTCCTGGCATTATTTAAATGTTGACAAAAATTATTAAACAGTGAGTATTATTTTAAGTCTATATATACTCAAATTTTACAGCGTGTGTGTGTGTGTGTGTGTGTGTATAGAGAGAGAGCTATTTCTTCTTTCCTGCATGAATCTTCATAATTTTCTATTTTAACTCCCATTACATGCCAAACACGTAGAATCACAAGCTTGTTTCTGAGAAGCAAGTCTACACTAAGTATCCTGGGTTTTATTTTATAAAGAAATACTAATTTCTCCTTTGTAAAACAAATTCTTTATTTTGTAACCTTAAATAGGATGATACTTTCAAAAACTCTTCATTTCATTGGATTTAGGGCATTAAACACTACGGCATAATGCTTTTTTTTTTTTTTTTGTGGGCCCGCAGCATTTGAATTGTTAAGTAAAAAATTTTTATTAATTTAAAGGCTTTTCTTTCAGAATGAAATGGAATACTACATGTAATGCTGGTAGATATGCCAGACGCCCCAAAATACTGCTTTGTTTAAATTATCTGTCTCCATTGTAAAACTGGCAGCCAATTTTTAGTAACTCCTGCTTTTTATATTGGTTCTGTTCTTTGTTTCACGCCTCATCTAGTATTTTGGTCATATTTGCTCACTCTCTCTTTCTGTAGATGTGCTCTAGCTTCTCTTTCCTGTTATTATTCAGCTTTACTAGTCTTGCTGTCAATGAATCTCAGTTCTTGGATTCCAAATTGCTTTTTCTATGTCCATTTGCTCTGTTCTGCTCTTGTTGGTGAAAATTGGTGCTCTTTGCCTGGTGGGAAATCACAACTCTCATAGTCTTTGGCTCTTCCTTCCTTCAGAGATGGATCATACAAGAGATACAGACGCCACGGTTATACACTTAGGATTTCTCCCAAATAATCCAAAGACTGAGACTCTAATCTCCATCTAGAGGCAAACAACAGAGAAAGTGGCAGAACCTCGAAAAAAAGGGAGGGGGTAGGGTGGATTTGGGTAGGTGGTATTTTCAGCTCTGGATCTAAGGATGAATATTATCAAGTTAGTATGGTAATATTATGGTAATACACGTAAGGAGCTCCTGAATGTTTTGCAGGGGAGAGAGGGAAAGCTTAAAAACTGCTTGTAGGTACTGATATTAAAATATCACAAATATAAAAAGGTTCCTTGATGCTTGCAAAATCACTACCATATATAAGACAAAAACTAAAGTTTTAAATCAGATTCATAACTGTGGTATAAAAGACTATACTATGGATGCTAAGCCCAGTGTCAGACTAGCCACGATCTAAAGTTACACCTACTGATACTATACTAAGCAGTATTTCTAAATTTTAATTTTAGGTCACATGTAACACTAATATACTAATAAATAGAAATCTTAAGTGTATGTGTCAAAATACAGGAGTAAGGCCAGAGCTAAACTATAGAAAAACCTGCCACCATGTAATTAAGCATGCCTAAAACATTTTCAGCTACTTCTTTTTCTATTCCTACTTATATTGAAGGTAGAGCCAAATACTGATTGAGTTGGTACGAAGGTGTAGAGGTCATTTTTAAGCCCTGGTCATGGGTGTGTCAAATGTTTGTCATAACAGCAGAAGGCAGGCTGAAACAAGGTTGTAAATATCATTAAAGAGGGGGGAATAAAAGCTACCTTAAAAAAAAAAAAGGTGTCTTTAAAAACAATGGCAAAATCCCCTATCTCCCAGGAGTCCGCATCGTCCCCTCCCAGTAGATGAGCTTTCAAGCAAACTCCAGTAGAAGCAAAACCTCTCCAGGAAACCAGTGTCTCTCCAAACAAGGACAGCAGGTTCCTGTCTACTGTCGCTGCTCGCTCTCGCATCTGGGAATCGGTTTGCCTTTTTGATAGCAACCCAGGAAGGGGTGGTGCGCCCCAAGTTAGCAAGGCTCTGCCAAATACCAGAGGCTCTTCTTTGGAAGAGGGAGGCTCCTCCTTTGGACGGGAGGCGCCCCTACCAGAGCGCGCGCTTACAGAAACGGAAACCACTAGCCGCGCTGAAGTGAGTCAAGTGATGAAATCAAGACTAGTACACGGGAAGGAAGCTCACCCAATAGCTCACGACCCTAACTGGTGACAGCAGCTGAACCTTGCTCGAGGAAACCGTACGAGACAACACTTGCAGCCGTCATGAGGTGGCTCTCGGGGCACACTGGGCCCCCCCAGTCTCCGGGCGGCGCACCCTTTCATTTTGGCGAACCGTAGAGAAGGGGAGACGCGTGTTAGCGGAATCTAGACCTTCTGGTTCCCTAAGGACCCGGACTGTGATCTGGTAGGAAGGTGCCCCCGGCCACCAGGTCAGTGCGGGGCTTCTCAAATGTAGACGGGCGGCGGCACGCGCCCCGCGCGGAGAGCCAGCCTCGCCGTCTGCGGGGAGAGGGG